>NC_081406.1:654421896-655021896 GCF_030272615.1 Cryptomeria japonica | reverse complement strand
AACAAAACACCATAACTTCAATATTTTATTGATTTCCAAGTCATCATATACAACAATTGCTTGAATTTCTCTCTTCAAGACTCAATCTTTCTACAAAATAAAAATTGCTTCTAACTCTAATCTCTCTATTTCACTCTTATCTGACTATTCGACTATTAACTATTATCAAATGAAATGAAAAATGGGGGTATAAATAGCATCCCCAGTTACAATGAAAGGTCCAGATTGAAAGTAAATCAACGGATAAGATCATGACACCTAAACCCTAATTAGGGTTTGTTACAAATGACCTCCTTTTTACTGAACAATATTAAATACATAGCCAAATATTAAATTTGGCACAAAAATCTAGGAGGTATCAACCAATGAGAAATAAGATGTCATGTCATCTGTAACAACCTTTCATCTAGAATCTTATTCCCTTTCCAATTCTCTTTCTTAGCATATGTAATGAATTTTGTCACGATTCCTTCGATTTCTGTGATTGGAATCTCGGGAAGATTCTTGACACTCTCTTCTAAGTGGATGACCTGATCGAATGCATCTAGAAGAGCTGCGTCCCAAGTAGGTTCAAGTTCCTTCGTTCTATCAATCAGGAGCATGGTGGCATACATCTGATCATACTGCTCATCTGTAACATCTGCGTCCTTGCGAAAGATGATCTTGATTCTATCCTCAAATTCTTGTATATCCACATCTGTCTCGACCTCGATCCTTCTACCAAGAATGGTACGAAGTACCTCAAATACTCTGTCCTGGATCGGATTGATCACCTCCTCAACTTGACCACATCTAACACTGATGTCCTCGAAGAGAACACTCTTTATATGGAGTAAGGTTGACCACTGAAACAAACTGTGAGAATCACCTTCTAAGATCCTCTCCTGCGCTAAAATTCTTCTGGACGTATGTCTTATTACTTTCAAGACAGGGATGACAACGTCCTTGGTATGGGCAAATGCAGCTACTATTGCCATCAATCTGTGGATTATCTCAAGAACTTGGATAGCCTGATGAATGATCTTCGACATCCTTGTAACAAACTCTATGGCCATTGTATGAGATCTATCCATCCAACTACATGTACGCTGGACCAGGTTCCTGAATCTTTCTGCTTCATTGATCGATTGAAGGGGCAATGCCTGCACTGGTGACCTAACTGGATCCTGACGTCCCAAAGGTTCATTGATGTGACTGAAATATGTCCTCCATGCACCGACCTCTCTCTCAAGCTTTCTATTCTTTTCCACTTCTTCTCTAAGCTTGTCCTTCAATGCCTCAAATGTGTCGGTAGCATCATCCATTGTCTGCTCTGCAGTGGATGGTCCTAACTCAATAGTTTGTATATGATAGTCTTCTGCTAGGATCTCACCCTCATACTTATCTGCTGCCGGTGTAGCTATCTGCAGTTTTCTAGATCCAGTCTCATCTCGAATCATCTTGGACATCTTTGTAGCCTTCTTCTTCTCTGTTATCACATGTGAACGTCCAACAAGGCTCTCTAAATCAATTGCATTGTCCTCGTCCTCAATTACGATCACCTTGGTCAATCTTTCCTTCAACCAATCTGGGATATTCGATCTTGTCTCTTGAACTTGAATTTCTTTATGTACTATTTCTTCTTGTCTGGGAGGAGATGTTACTTCATTATCCTCTTCTAAATCATAGTCTTGGAGAGATCCATCTGACGAAACATGCTGTGCCTGTCCTTCCTCCTGCCTGTCATTTTGTACCATCGACTCCATGGACTCTTCCACTCGAACTGCTCTATTCTCTGGTCTAGAAGAAGTACCTGGTACTTGATCTTTGTTGGCACCTTGCTTTTTCTTGGAAGACTCTTTCTTTTCTGATCTTTCTTTTCTCTTCGAACCTCTCGGATGGAGATTGCCCTCACTGGCACATCGAAGGTTACCTTCACCTGAATTCCTAGGATTAGGATTGCCTTCACTAACACTTGCTCCACCTTCGGCTGGTTTTTCTTCCAAAGTAAAAGACATAGCTATGCCTTGTTCTCTCAACTTCTGATGCTGAACGTCTACCCATCTGCGAGTACAAGACAAAACTGGTGCCATCAAATCATCTAAATCCACGGCCTCGGGCTCATTCCAATTCAAACTAATTGTTTTGCTTTCTCTATCATATGAAGATTGGATGTGCCTGCCGTTGTCCTGAGCTTGGTCAGCCACTCTGTAAATCCTGCATTTCCTGATGAAATCCAAAGGCAATCTAGAATGTATCTTTCGTTTCACTTCGAGATCATCTAGGAGGTTCATCATAAAATCTTCAATTTGGTGCTCATGTTTAAATCTTCTACCGACCGTCTCCTCTAAATGTCCATGTGGATCAAAGCTATTCCTCCAAGCAAAAGATGAAAAAGAATACAAGGCTAACTCCTTCTCTGCGTCATCCATGGCTAAGACATTAGGACATACCTCAATTGAATTACCCAAAATAATAGGTACCTGAACTCCATTCTGATGTCTGTGTCTGAATGCCTTCACATATGCTGCCAACTGCCTTGTTACCTCAAGTAACACAATTCTGTCTGTTGGATACCTCGGCAACATGTATGGAGGTAAAGGACATCCATGCACTCTAATGTAAGTGAACTTGGGAAACTGAATGAACCAAGCACCATACCTCTTGATGAACTCCTGGGCATCTTGAGATAATCTGTTGTGAATTCCACCTTGCAACGTCCTTGTGATGTTCATCGTGAAAGTATCATTGACTAACTTGTAGTTCTTCCCTGGCGGATGATGCAAGTAGGTATAGGATTCACAAGCTCTGACCTCGCCGGGTCCTCTTCCAATCACTCCTCTGTGAGGTAGTCCTGCGTACTCAACACTCCTGATCAAAGCATAGATGACGTATGAACTCATGTGGAAGGACTTAGTAGCCCTGAGTCTTCTCAACTGTACGTCTAAGCAATGGCTAATTATTCTAGCCCAATGTATTGTACCCTTTCCTTGAACAATCACCTAGATGAAGTAAAACATCCACTTCTCAAAATAGAAGGCATGAGGTGCTCCTATAACTCTGTTGAGCATGGTAATCAAATCTCTGTACTCCTCCTGGAAATCAATCCTGTGCGGTGTGTTCGGTACTTTGCTCAGACGGGGACGACTCTTAAGTAGCCAGTTCTTGTTGATTATGCTTAGGCAAGCATCTGGATCATCATCGTACACTGATCTGGCTCCTTCAATGCTCTTATATATCATGTCCCTGTGCTCTGGAAGATGGAAAGCCTCACTTATGGCTTCCTCTGAAAGGTGCGCCAAAGTGTTTCCCTCGTTGGACACAATTGTCCTGGACTGTGGATTGTAGTGACGGGCACACTCGATCATCAACTCGTGGCACTGAATAGCTGGAGGAAAACCGGCCGCCTTGATGATGCCACTCTCTATTATTCTCCGGGCGACAGGTGATGGCTTGCCGATGTAAGGGACCTCTCGGAACTTCTTCGTGCTAAAGTTCCCCAAGTTGGTATCTCCAATGTTGCTCCACTTCGACACGATCTTGGTCTCCACTTCTTCGGTCTTCTGATCTTCTTTCATGAGAGCCGAGCGGCTGGTGGATGCTCCCGCCTTTGGGGTCGCCATACCTACACAACATTTCATTATAAGAAATAGATTTTGCAATAAATAACGTAAATAAGAGAGAAAAGTTTTTAGGAAACCTCATGATAAGTCTCTAGAGTTATCATTTCCTAAAAAACAACGATTGAGCTTAGAAATTCAAAACTCAAAATTTCAAAATTTGAAATATGACGACGAAAGAATAAAGCAAAGATAATTAAATCGCCATACCTCGAGAGAGAGCTAACTCTAGAATGTAAAAACAAAATTTGCCTAGGCAAAATTGAGGTATAAAATAATCTTCAATATGATCTCCTCAAAATCGACTTCGCCACCTTTGGAGTGAACGTGATCTTCAAGTATCGCCTTAGACGTGGTCTTAAATGATCTTCAAATTTGCCCTTGACAAATCGCTCAAACAAATCCTCCAAGTTTTTAGCAAATTCGCCTTAATGTATCCTCAAGTTCGCATTTGGTGTGGTCTTCAAATTCGCACCACCCTTTGATAACTAAGCGCCACCCTTGGTTTGAATTCGCACCACCTTTGAATACACTTCGCACTATATTCGCCTCTCCTCACTTCGCATGAAGAAAGGTAAAAATGATTATGTAAAAATGAAATCTCTCACCCTTCATATATAGCGCGCTCATCCTTTTACCCACTTTGGCCGACTTGAATAAATAAAACCATTTTTTTAAATGATTTGCAATAAAATAACAAGGCCGACTTGCTTAATTGGGCGCTTCAAATCGATTTTTATATTAATTAAATAATTAATTATTAATGCCTTGCGTTTTTTAAATGTGAATTTCGATTTTTAAATAAAGGCAAAAAAATAATTAATAAAAGATAACGCCATATTAAATGCTAAATAGAATGGATATTCAATTTTTAAATCGATTTAGCATTTGAGGAAAATTCGAATTGTTTAATTTGGCGCCAAAACTGGAAAACAAAGGGACGTACCTCATCGCTCTGGTCCCTTGGAGAGGGACAGGAGCGATCCATGACTTTGGTCTTGATTTTTGCATTTCTTACGTTCAACTCCTTCATCTCCACGTTGAAAATCGATCATCTCGATGGTCTTTCGAATTTGATTGCCTTGTGTGCGCATATGGGTGTCTCTTAAGTGCATATCGCCCTGGTCCTTGTCCAAAGGACAGGGGCGATCCATGTTTTTCACGTTCATCTTGCATCTTTTAATTTCGATCTTTCATTGTTGGCGAATAACATACTTTACTTGTTCCTTTTGTGCTTGATTCATTTGTCTTCATTATGTGTTTGGTCATTTTAAGGGGTCATCGCCCTTGTCCCTTGGAGAGGGACAGGAGCGATCCATGTCCTTTTCCTTGACCTTGGCAACTTTACACTTTGATCTCCTTTGCAATGTCCTCTAGACGCCGTCCTTCGCTCTTCCTAACCTCGCTTTGCTTTGATCTTGAAGGAACATGAGTGTTTTGATAAGATCGCCCTGGTCCTTGTCCAAAGGACAGGAGCGATGTGAGGCTTTTTCATTGTTTGGCGATGTTTGGACGTTGAAAACCCTTGCGAATTATCTTCATACGATGCCTTGGACCCTCTAAAACATTGCGAAGTCTTGTCCTTACGTAAATTTTGCATGAAATGGCCAATGCATTCAACATCGCCCTGGTCCCTTCCTGAGGGACAGGAGCGATCTAGGCTATAGGGTGCGAATTTCATCATTGCGACGACCTTTGAATGTTTGTGCTTGCTAAAAAAGTCTTGAAGTGTCCCTCGCCACCTTGACTTAACTTGGATCGTCTTTGAACTTGCGTAGGAAGCAACATCATCCTTGTATCGCCCTTGTCCCTTGGAGAGGGATAGGAGCGATCCTTCCCTTGTAGCCTTTATCTCACCTTGCCAGGTTCCGAGTTTATATTCAACGAACTCGTCCTTCTTCACTCTATTCGTTCATGCTTTGACATTGTTTGTAACTTTGCAAGAAAATCAATTATATCAAAAATCGCTCTGGTCCCTTCCTGAGGGACAGGAGCGAACTAGGCATTTAGAACCTTTGTGGACGTCCCAAAAATCTTCAATTTATATTCAACGCATTTATCTCATGTTTTTCCTTGTTTTTGAACGTAAACTTGCCTTGACCTTTGTCTGGATTTTGCATAATGAAGGAAATCGCTCTGGTCCCTGGGAGAGGGACGGGAGCTATAAGGTATTTCGCCCTGGTCCCTTGGAGAGGGACAGGAGCGATTTGGTCAATATAGGTCTTTCTCCTTCGTTTTTGCATCTCAAATTATATTCATTTGGCAAAGCATCTTCCTTTGGACGTCCTCAAATCATTAAGTCATCAAAATCTTGCAAGGACAAGGCGAAATTTGAATTGTAGCTCCGGTCCTTCACTGAGGGACAGGAGCGATTTTCCTCCTGGAGGCATTTCTGTGCTCATGAAAATCTTCAATTTATATTCAATGGAAAGATATCGCCGTTCTCCATCACTTCCAACTTGAAATTTGTCTGGAGTCTGCAGGGATGATGAGATATTTGAAAATGAGCTCCCGTCCTTCACTGAGGGACAGGAGCGATTTTGCTCCTACAGGCCAAAATAACATGATTTTTCACATTTTAACCCTTCACGAGGCGAAAACAAATCAATTCCAATGCCCAGGATCAAAATCAAAAAAAGTCAAAATTTGGTCAAAATATTCAATCGGACAAAAATTCACATTTCACTTTCAATACTTAGACAAATTTAAGCTCTGCATTAACATTCCTATTGAAAATTAGACCATTTTGGCGAATTCATTGCATTCAAAATTTGCATCCTAGAAAAGGAAGCTCGAAAGCTCTAAAAAACGACTGGATTTTGGCTTGAAAAGACAAAATTTAAAACCCTAAGGCTTGGCCCTAAATCCAGACGACTAACTAACTAGCAAAATCCTAAAAACGAAAGCGAAAACGAGCGAAAAACAAGCAAAAAGAGGGGGTCCCCATTTGCGATGGGGCGATGTGTGAAATGGTCACAACAATATCCCACACACGGTTGCAATAAATGCTGAGTCTTTTGTCATGGCATGTGTATTGGTTTCGAACTTGTCAGACTACCACCTCTGAATCTCCGAAACAGTGTAGGATCTGAGCTCCCTTCTTGATGGCTAGCAGCAGACTGTGAATCAAAGATTCATACTCTGCTATGTTGTTAGTGCAGCGAAACTGTAGTCGGTAGGAGGCCAAATAGGTTTCACCAGTAGGACTTATAAGCTCCACCCCTGCTCCGGCTCCTCGCTTGGATTTCGAACCATCAAACCTTAAGGTCCAAGTCTGATTTAAGCTAGCAACCTTACTGGTTGCGATTGTTGGACCTACTATTTCATTCTTTTCGTGCTCAGGGGGCCTTCTTTCAGGAATCTCGGGGAAAGCGATGTCTTCTGGCCTGAGAGTATGGGCTTCCAGCACCTCTAAATGTCTCTTCCATACTTGATTTAATGCTGTTCTGCATAATGAACATGTAATTTCTGAATGGGAGGCATTGTGAACTCTGTACCAGCTGATCAAAAGTAAATCCTTGATAGAATCTTGACAGTTTAGATGTTGCATCTGTTCCGTGTATTTGCAAAAAAAATCTTTAAAACTGCTTAACAACTCGTTTTCTTCTTGTAGTGGGATCTCCTTATCATAATTTTCTGTGATTCCTTCCAGGATTTGAACTGGATTTGAACATTGCACCAACAAAACTTCGTTTGTTGAGCTTATGTCAGCCCTGTATGTGCCCATGTCTGACTCTAGAAACAGGGTCTCATTGCCTGGTTATATTCTGTAATCGTCAATTTGAGCCTAGGTTCGAACTCAATCCGGATTTGATTTGCTACACCTCTCCATGGTAACCACATATGCATAAAACTGGAATGCAACCAACCACTAAGGACATGGGTCCAATCTCGGCTAAGCAACATGCCATATGCTCCTGGGATGTCCACTACCTAGATATCAATATACATCTAGATATGTGGATCAGCTATCAACTGCATGTGTATATTATTTAACTTTCCCACCACGGTCACTTCAGATTTATCTAATTGAGTAACTTTTCGGTTAGTCTTGGTGGGGGTTAGGCCTAGAGCAGTGCAGATCGATAGAGCCATAACATTAGCTGAAGCTCCTGAATCTATGAGACAATTGTGCAGGTTCTTACCAAAGATTCTGAGAGTTAATAGGAAAGGTGGGGGTTCTAGCTTCTCATTAAACAAATTGATAGTGGGCTCGGATGGGAGGGTGTCATTGTTCATGATTGAGATATCTTGAGTTCTTCCTCGTGCACGTACTCCAAAACCAGTTTCCATGGGATGATCATTTGAGAACTCGGGCTGTGTGGCATAATTTATTGTTGCACCCCTAGGATCCGTTGGTCCTCTTATCTCATTGCTAACCTTCTGGGGCTGCCCTGGTGGCATTCTCTGTCTGGAGTTCTCATCGGTCCCTTTAGACTGAACTGGCGAGGGTTCCTTAAGGCTGCCCAAGACCATGTCCCTAACCTCGGAAACTTTCATCAGTTCAGCAAGGGATAAATTGATTTTAATCTTCTTGAATTCATTTGCTACCAACTGGCCTAGTTTAGTAATTTCTACATTACTAGATGGCTTATCACTGGAGCCCTGATTCGTGGCAGCAATCGGGTGATTTTGAGAAACAAGTATTCTCGGAGGGGCTTGTGTCTTTTGCGGCTGACTTTGGCTCGCATACTATTACGATGCCTTAGGATAACTTGGGTTGTTGTTGGCATTCTGATCTGGAGGAACTTGAATATCTTTGGGAGGCGTGGAAGTAGTATAAGGGCCACTATTGCTGTTCTGGTTGTTGTTGTTGTAATACCCCCAATTGCCGCGTTGGTATTGCTGAAATGCATTCACATTAGCGGGCTGGTTTGGGTCTGCCACCTCATTTTCATCCTGACTAGGGAAGAAGAACGGGGGAATGTAGGTCTCTAAGACAAGCGTTGTATCATACCTCGGTGATGGAACTATTTCAAACCCGATGGGAGGAAGCACTAGTTGAGGCATTGAGTTCTCAATTTCTTGCTGGAATATATTTGCTGCCACTTGAAACTCGTCACATTGCAGCTCTGAGTGTTGGTTAGTATTATGCAACCTGCACCAATTAAATAAAGCTGCCTCTACCAGGAATACGCTATCTGTCAGCCTGTTTTTTGATGCTGGTGGGTTATCAAGTGGAGTAGGGACTCCTCCGTTGTTAGGATGGGTGTTCCACGTCCTTGTAGGTCATTGATATCCTTGGTTTTGGTATTGACTTTGGTGCTGACCTTGCTGCTGATTTCTCTGACTACTCTGCAGTTGATTATTCTGATTTCGCAGATAGGTAACTTTAGAGGAAAGTTTTTTCAATTGGTCAGTCAGCTCCCACATTTCATCCTTCTCCTCTTAGGTTCTAGACGATAATATAGTATTTTGTAGATATATGGGTTGTTTAGGAGGGATCTGGGATATAGGTGGTCCTGGGTGGAGCACCAATTGATTTGTAGGTTACTGAGGCTGATATGCCAATTGTGGAATTGGATTCATAATAGGCATTTGGTGAGCCAAAGCCTGGCTGATTTCTTGAATTTGGCTAGGCATAGCAGAGGGTCCTAATTGCATCAATGGTTCGGCGATGTTTTGGCCTCGTCCCTTACTGATCTCCATAGCCTTAACATAGGCTTCAATTAACGTGGTTGGTGCGGGGTGTGACTGTCGGACAAACATAGCTGTCAAATAGTCTAGAGCTAAATAGTAGATCTCTCTTGCCGAAGCATCACTTACCACATACGGGTCTTGCAATCAGGTAAAAGCTTTATGGAACCTGTTGTTGAAAGAACTGATTGGCTCATGTCCCTGTCTTTTGACTTCTACAAACTGCCTGTATAGCTCTATAGGGGTTATAGGGATACCATACTTTCCCGTAAAAGCTATCTTCAACTTCTCCCAAGAGTCAATAGTAGATACCGGCAAGTGGATAAACCAGTAAAATGCGTCTTCCCCCAATGAATAAGAGAAAAGTCTGCATGCAACGTCTGCATACTCAATTTGTCTATTGCGTAACGCATCTTCAAATATTTTAATATGTTCTTTTGCTGTTCTGTTTGGATCATTTGCGTGAAAAATGGAACAGAACCTGTCCGGGCTCTTGGGCATATCATGGTAAGCTGTAAAAATTAGTGGTGACGGATTATCTACCAACCAAGTGGCACCATTTGGAGCAAGTGGATTGTGCGCCATCTGTGGCTGATTTACCGGGACTACCGGAGTTATAACCGCTGGAACTGCAAAGACTGCACTTGCTGGGACAGCAAACTGCTGGTCCGAAGAACTGGGCTCACTGGGATCTACAACCTAGTGATAAGTTTTGCACCTATAAAAGTGAAATCCAGCAAATCTTTCCCGCTCTGGGCTAGATTTTAGGACTCTTTCGAATCTCTCCGGAGAGAAAGATCCAATTCGTTCCAGCGTGAGTTATTTCCAATATCAAATCTGCTGATGTAGTGCGGGAGCAGGTGCAAGAGCTAAATTAGCCTCTTCCTGATCTCTCTGATTCTGTGCGTCAATGCGATCAGCGATCTCCTGTTCTTCCTCAAGGATAAAACGCATCCGAGACTAGTCTGGATAATTTCTTTTCACGGACCAGGCCAAACTGTACAACTCTGTGATGAGGTTCTCTTGTTCGTCGCTAAAATCCAAATCTAGCTGTATCACTAGTTCAAGGTCTCTTCCTGGCTGAGGAGGATTAATGGGCAGGCCCATCACTTACCATTTTTGCAAACTGGAGGGAAAACTGCTGGACCTCTTTAAGAACTTGCTTGTAAAGGGCAGCGATCCTTTGTCTGTCTAAATCTCCCTTGATCACAATTTCTATTTGTAGACCCCTTTCTTCTTCTTGATTAATAGTGCGACTTACTTGTCTGAAATGAGGGTGATTTACTTCTGATTTCCAAGCAAGTGCTCATAACTGATCTGCAATATATGACTGGTTCAGTCCTTGACCAGGCTGTTCAAGGGGAAGGTTGAGCATGTATGTCTTGTGTCTTTATGTGTGCTTGATGACTGATGTGTCTGTAGCACAATCACACGACTGTCTTTTCTTACACATACGTGGTACCTTATGTTTATTTGGGTACTGCTTCAAGCCCTACATATCTTATGTACATACTTCATGCCTTGAATGAATTCTTGTGGATGATTCACCTATACTTCCATATATGATTCATACTTGTGTTTAGATATATATCCCATGCCTAAGTGAATATATATGGGCTATATACATTCACTTCTTGACCTAAGTGAATGCCTAGGTGAACTCCATGTTACTTAAGCAAAATCAAGTGTATACTCCATACTTTATATACTACATGTATTTCACGTGTGCTGCATGCCTTAATTGTATCCATGGGTATTACATATGTTGCACACCTTGAATGTACTCATATCCATGTGTATTTCCATATATGGTGAATACAGGTATTGTGCATAAACTTCATGTGTGTTTCATACCTTTACATTTGTATACCTTGTGTTTTTAGTGAGAGATGATTTAGTTCGAGAAAATTGTTAGTTGCTTGAGGACAAGCAATTTCGGAAGGATGGACTGTCATGTCCCCTCCTTGATCGTTATATATATCCTAAATGAGGCAAGTATTACTATTGATTAATATAATGATTAACAAATGATTATTTGAAATTTATTTATTTATTTAAAAAAATTATTTAATTAATATATATTAATTCTTGACACGTGATAAAGTCAATTATTAAAATGATGTTAATATATTAAATAATGTTAATATATTAAAAGAAGAAATAAATTATTAAATAATATTAATATATTAAATTAAGTTAATGCCAGGAATAAATTATTAGAAAATGATTAATATATTTAATATATTAAATGGGAAAATGAATTAAACAATTATCACATGAAAGGAAGTTAATAAACTACGTGCCTTTTACGGGAAGGATCTGAACATCACGTGGACCCCCCCCCCCCCACCCCCGGCAGGAAGTGGTGGGACGAGAAGCCGCGGCCTAGGCTGCGACTACCATCACACCCCTTCCCTCGGAAGGGAAGTGGTGTGACGGTAGTCGCAGCCTGGGCTGCAACCCGTGACACCCCTTCCCACGTAAGGGACCTTGTGGAGGGACACGACCATTACCCTCCACGAGTACATAACCAGGATAAACCGCAGGACCAGGGAGAACACGAAGGATAGGAAGGAGATAAAAAGGATAGCTTCGTAGGCAGAGGGAAGAGAAAGGGGAAAGATAGCAGAGACGCGGAAGGTACGTATATGTGTGTGCCACACACACATAAAAATATACTTGTAGTTTTGATAATTATGTCATTATTATTATAATGTGCAAGTTACAAAATTATGTCATGTTTATTATAATGTGTAGGTTTCAGAATTATGTCATGATTATTATAATGTGTAGATTTCAGAATTATTACAGAATTATGTCTTCATTATTACAATGTTGTAGGTTACACAATTATATCACAATGTGTATGTCACAAGATTATAATTTAAATAATAATGATAATATGAATTATAAATTAGATGATATTGATAATATGAATGGTTATGAAATGTTGGATATCAATGAATGGCAATAATGTGATTATATGATGGAGGCTATTGGGAGGAAATCTCAGTAGTCTAATTCAGGGATTGTGATAATCCCTGGTAGGCAGTATATACTGAATATCTATATGCATATATGTTATGGCTTGATTGACAAAGTTCATCCAAGAAAAGATAGATCTGGTCGGTCCTCTCTGGTAGACTTGGATGATAAGATGCATCATCCAAGGCAAGGAATTGATAATATATGATGGTCTTCCTTGGTATGGCTTGGGTGTAAGAAATTACATCCAAGACAGGAATCGAATTAACCTTCGAGTTCCTAGTATGGCTTGGGTGTAAGAAATTACATCCAAGACAGGAACCGAATTAACCTTCGATTTCCTGGTATGGCTTGGAACCAAGATGGGTTCCAAGAAGGCGAGCTTCACAGCTGCCTAAGGACATGTCCCGGTACTGCACTCGTATCATTTTTATTATATAAGAATTGAGATTAGGGTTAATTAAGTGATTGAAGTTTAACTGCAAATTAGATTAGTTATATATATATATATATATATATATATTTGTTGTATTCTAACAATCTGTTTTGCAGGTCAGTGATTTCTAACTAGTAGGGACATTACAGTTTGGCATGAGGAAAATTTTTGGAGGAAGAAGATGTCGCCATGTCACGCGCCTTCTTAATCGCTTTCGTGAGTGTGTTGGGATTGAACCCTTTCACCCAACCCTTCAGGGGTTCCATCAATCCGTCCACGAATAAAACCACCAATCTCCTCTCCGAGATATCTGTCACCAACATGGACAGTCTCTGGAATTCTGTAATGTAATTGTCCACAGGCCCAGATTGCTTCAATTGAGCCAGTTCCTTGAATTTGAGTTCTAGATCCTTTCTGTCAGAACGGTCTATAAGCCTCTCCATGAATTCGACATATGAAGTTATTTGATCGTGGTCGAGGACGACCATTCCATGATGCCACCATTCGTGAGCGACTCCTTCCAGGTGAAGTGCTGCAAATTTGATAACTTCATCTTCAGGCATCGGGTTGAGCTGGAAGTAGGTATCTTCTTTTTGTACCCAAACTCGTACCGAGGTTGCTCCGGTCCCATCAAAGGATGACAAATAAATCTTACCAACCTTTTGTTTGATATCATCATTGTAGTAGCCACGACTTCCACCGCCCGAGTATTTCATCCAGAGTTCAACATAATCCTTGAAGGATATGTCTCCCTTGAGATTTGCGTCCTTCCAATCTTGATTCAGCTACTCTTGCAACTCCTGGAAAGTGGGTTCTTGCTCCCCGCGAGGTGCTTTTGTTCTCTGTGGAAATGTCGGCATCAGTGGCTGGGAATGGGAGTGCTGTGGGTTTGACCTTCCAGTGACCGAATTATTGCCATGATCTCCATTTGTTTTACCCACGGCCAATTGTCGCAATGTATCCTCCATGAATTTTTGTCATTGTTCCCCTCTGATCATTGTTTCGTTGAGCTGAGCTTGGCTTCTAGTTAGCTCCCTTAACAATGTCATAACTTCCTTGGCAGGATCCTGTGGTTCCCCATTCTGTCAGCAAAACAATACCTCCTTTTGGTGTACACCTACATCCACTACCCGACAGGCTGGCAATATTACCAGCTTTGATACCACTGCAGTATACTTGAACCGATCAGCTCATAGACTTCCAATTTCCCTCGACAAGATGTGAAGGCCACAGAGAAAGGCGTACGGTCCAAATAGCTGATACACCAAGGGTTGTACAGTGGAACCATCAACCGTACAGTAATGTTTGGTGCCAAGCCGTACAGTATGTACAGTCAACAATCATACGTAGGTCAAACTCCTTTGGTCTGTACGGTTTGATGTGGGTCCACGACACAGTCGAGCCACCGTATGATGGTGTTATGTTGCCCGTACGGCAAGAATGTGACCGTATGGTCACTTCCTTCAACCCAGCGTACGGTCTAGAGGTCATACGACATCAATTCCCTTCCCTCCGTTCAATGAATACAATTGTTGATTCACCACCAACTACTTTCCTTCACGTACGGACAACACCAGTATTAAGGTGTGAAGGGACACAAAAATATTATGCCGTGTAGTGCAAGGTAGACAATATAATCAGATTAACACAATTTGGCATAGGAATGAACACACCAGACATGCAAGTAGAAATTCAGATTCAATAATGATAGCACTTCAGCTTACAATAATCTCGAACTGAGAGCAAAGCAGAGTAGGGTGAGGAGTTACTACCACCGAAACTGCAGATGCCAAGTAGGGAGGATCTTCCACCTCCGGAAATGGTTGACAACTGAACTCCAACGGGAATTCACACATACAAAGAAAATACCAAATTCGCATACCTACAACTAAGCCAAACTCGGCCATATAAATGGGCTCCGGGAAATTTCCCAAAGGGTTACAAATGGGCCGACAAGGCAAGGTAAAAACTTGACTAATAAAAGGGGCCCGAAATATTTTATTATTAAATTCGGGGCCATACAATAGTTAATTAAATTATTTAATTATATCAGGGACATTACAGATGCCCTCAAGCATATTAGTTAATGCATTACTTGCCAACAAAATAAATCGAGACACGCACTTTAGGTAGATTTGTCGCATCCCTTGCCTATTCCAAATCAAAAGTGGAAAAGCATGTCCATGGATTTTTTCACTAGTCTCCCTAAGGTACAAGGTAAAGATTGTACTTGTGTTGTTGTGGATAGACTAACCAAATATGCACATTTTTTTGCTATTTCTTTAGATGTTAAAGCTCAACAAGTGGCTAACCTATTTTTCAATGAAGTATTTAGATTTCATGGATTACCTAAAACTATTAGGAGTGATAAAGATACTCTCAGAGTACTTGGCGAGTTTTGAAAAACTCGCCAAGGTTTTTTGCTCGGCAAGTATTTACGCCATTAACTCACAGAATTTTTGGTGTGTTTTTGGACCTGGCGAGTAGTAATGACTTCTACTCGCCAGGAAAACTCGCCGAGTTTTAAAGAAAAACTCCCCTGCATTAGCATAACAGCAGAAAACGGCAAAAAATACATGCATTTTTTGTTTTTCGATATGGTTTTGGGTTGAGAAGGGGGAAACTCACTTGGAAGGGCCACACTAAGAGCCCACTATGCCCTCAAGTAATTGCCGAATTTTTTGGTCTGTCTGTCAAGATTCATATATGGAATATAACATTTAAGTATAAGTTCTTATACTTTAAGTTATATTCCATATATACTGTCAGGATGTTTGAGAGTGGTTTCGGACCTCCAGGAGTTATAATGCAAAATCTAGTTTTTGGAGGATTCTTCAATTTTCCAGACTTAGTCAAATTTTAGGATCCTTCGACGATGCCCCTTGACCCCAACTTGGGGGCGCTGCCCCCAAACCCCCGTCAAAAAATATAGGGGGAAACTGCGCTGATGGAAGTAGAGAAAATTTAACCTCCGAGTTTGATTAGGCTCCATATAACAACATAATTAGCATTGAAGAAATCCTGGTATTATACATTTTAGAGTTGAAAGTTTGAAACTATGAGTATGAATGATGAAAATTCAAATATGATGAAAGTTTGAAACTAGTTTTAGCTAGAGTTGGGAAGAGGAAGTTGTATTTACTTTTGGTTTTACAAAAACTATTTACTATTTTGCTTCCAGCCATCAGCATTTCTCATGAGGATGCGATTTTGTAGACACTTTGCATTTAAATATATCTAGAATCAGCTTGTTTCTTTTGTGTTATCATTTATTGACTCATTGGATGCATCTTCTCATTAAATTTTGCAAAAAAAATGCATTTTTTATTAAAATTAAGCGTGTTTTTACGTTGCCGAGTTTTTTGCCGAGTTTTTCCTGAGTTTTTGCCGAGTTTTTTTCTCAGGGGCTTGGCAAGTCGCGAGTAGTTCAACTATGCGTAAAACAACTATCTAAATTTCTTTTTCAAGTTAGTCTCATTCTCTTCATTAGAATATATATATATACATGAAATATAAAATTTAAGTATCTTATACTTTAAGTTATAATTCATGTATATATTGGCAAGATGTTTGGCAATGGTTTCAAATTTTAAGAGTTATAATGCAAATTCTAGGTTTTAGAAGATCTTTTAAATTTTCAAACTTAATCAGATTTCAGTAATTATTAGGCTCCTATCAACATTCTCTCACTCTCTCTATCTCACTCACTTTATCTGCCCCGAATTTTAGACCTGTCTATCTCCCTATCGCTCTTCGTCTATCCCGTCTCTCTAACACTCTATCTCACTCTCTCCTCCCTCCCTCAAGATCTAGACCTATCTCATTACCCCTCACTCTCTCACTCTCAAACCACCGTGAGGGGTGCTACCCTCAACCTCATTTTGGCGAGGTCAATGAGCCACATCGAACTCCTAGGACTTGACCCTCTAGTTCTATCTCTCCCCTAGTTTTCACTAGAGCTAGGAAAAGGAAGATATAAAATGTTTTGATGTAGTATTTAGTTTTAGTCTTACAAAAACAATTTGCTATTTCATTTTGTTTTAGTCTATCAGCCATCAGCATTCCACAAGAGGATGCCATTTTGTACCCAATTTGCATTTAAATCAATCAAATATATCTAGACTCAGCTTGTTTCTTTTGTGTACTCATTTATTGAATCATTGGATGCATCTACTCATTGAATTTTGCAGAAAAAATGCATTTCTAATTAAAGTTAAGTAATTTTTTAAGTTGTCGAGTGTTTGCCAAGTTTTCGCCGAGTTTTTTTTTCGGGCCTTGGCGAGTTTTGCTTTTGGCAAGTACTTCAACTATGATATGGATAGCAAATTTCTTAGTTCTTTTTGGCAAGAATTATCCAAATTAATAGGCATAGAACTTACACCAAGAATAAGCTAACGCTTCCAAATTGACAAACAAATGGAAACTATGAACAAATGGAGTGAAGGTTATCTACGGAACAATGTCCCAAACCAAAAAATAGCTTGGGCCAAATGGTTGCATCTGGGCAAATATTGATATAGCACATCCCACAATATGTCAAGAGGCATGTATCCATTTATGGAACTTTATGGATATGAGGTGTTAACTTCCATTGATTTGGTGTTGACAAACAATAAGGCTCCCACTGCAAGTGATTTTGTCAAGCATAATCAAGACATTTTGAGGACACTCGAGGATCACCTCCAGCATGTACAGAACATGTAGAAGCTCTATGCTAATTGAAAGTAAAGATGGAGGACATTTGAGGTCAAAGTGTTTCTGTTTTGTTTCTAAGGGTGCAGCCTTACAAGCAATCCTCTATCAATAAGAAGGGACTCAAGAAGCTCAAGCCCGAGTTCTATGGACCATACAAGATTGTGAGGAGAGTTAGAGAGGTTGTTTGCAAGTTGGAGCTTCTAGAACACAATTAGACTCACAATGTTTTTCAGGTTTCATGCCTCAAAAGGGCACTTGGATAGAATATCAACCCTTTGGCAAAGATACCTCCCTTAGATGATAAGAGGAATCTCGTCTTGATTCCGAAGGTCGTCATTGACATCTATGAGAAGAAGTTGAAGAATAGGAGCATCACCAAGTACTTAATGCAATGCAAGAATATTTTGGCAAAAGATGCCACACGGGGAGATGTGATAGTGCTTGAGCGTCCAAATTTGCAATTGCTTGAGGACAAGCAATTTTGGGGAAGGGAGACTATCATGTTCCCTTCTCAAGGTTGACAACCTTAATCACTTTTGGGGGGGCCAATTGTTGCTATATGTGGGTGATTTAGTGATACTCAATTAAGCCATCCTTTTGGGACCTTTTTGGCTTTTGTATCAATTATTAAAGACATACTTTTTTTTTGAGGGAGAATTTGAGGGCCCAATTTGTAATCCCTGTAAGAAAAAGCCAGTGCCCTCCTCTGGCATCCATTATGTAAAATTTTTTAAACATTTTCAAATTCTAGCTCTCAAGGACGAAACCTCTTGACACCATAAACTAGACAACAGAAACCCTCTGAGTTTTGGAGTGGATTGATGACAAAACCCTTCAATTCCTCATCCGTGATGGATGCAAATTTTGGCAAATAATTTATCAGCTGTGCTTATTCAGCACCACATCTGCAAATATTTATTATTGCTGTGCCTTCTTGCTGGGCCTAACTCTGGTATATAAAACTACAATTAACTGATGCTGTCACTGTTGCAGAATTAGTCAATTAAGTGTTGGAAAGACATATCGCAGACATTAATCCATTGTTATAATCCTTGATCTTTGATTAGGCTTTACTGATACTGCTGTGCAGGGCTGAAGCCATAGGTAGCATTCTCTGTTATTGAAAAATACACATAATTTGCTTTAAGTTTCAGTTTCTTTTCATGTCATAATTAATCTAGGGTTTAGCTCACTATTCAGTATTTACTTTAAGTATTTGTTAGTTTTGTTTCCTTATTTCAAAAAGACGAAACAAAAAAATTATGACAAAGGACATTGCACTTATCAATAAAAATCTTAAAAGGTTTTACCAAATTAGCAAAGAGTTATTTTACGACTTTTTAGTCAATATGCAGTAAAGTGCAAGGTTTTAGTGGAGGAACTGCAAGTTCCAGCTCTAAGGGGAGCCACACTAGCATTAACAACTGAGATTGATCATTTTGGTCTTGGAAGAAAACATAGGCTTTCTTCTTGGTGGCATTTTCTGCCTCGTGACCTCAGTATGAATTGGGTGTATTGATGCACATCCCATTGGTTTGTGATATTCTTCCCTTATTCATTAATCTGCATTGTTGCAAATTAGTACATGCCATTTGAGAACTAATGACATATATAATTTGCAGTGTACACTGGAGATGCATCCCCAATATTTTATGTAGTATCAGGGATGGAGATAAATTTTGGGGATGGGGGTATGGGGACAGAAAATCCCCTTCCTACCCCAAAAAAATTCAAAATTCAGGGACATCCCTGAGATGTCTTCCGAAGGAGGGGATAACGCCCGATTGTGTATAGATTGCCTACAGTAGAAGACCGTCTTCTGCAGGAAAAGAGAAAAAAGGAAAATCATCTGCCATTGGCAGTTCAAAGTATGACAACAATTGTTCAAGTGAGCCCTTGCATATAATTTTCCTTCTCTCACAGATGAAGATTGGTGTTGTCATTTAGATTATTTGTGTAATTTGAAATGTAAGTGTGCTTGAATTTGTGGGCATGCCAAAAATGACAAGATTGATAGCTTTCCACCAAGCAGCTAAGTGTAATAAGAGGTGTTATGACTTCCATGGATTATTCAAGGCAGCCAAGATAGCCATGCCATTGCCCTCACAAATATTAGTGGGCAATAATTTTTCATTCAATTGGGATGAGGGTGTCCAAAATCTCTCCTTGGATTATTTGTCTACCAACTTGTACCTAAGAGCATTCCACTTCTAAAGATACGCTCTTTTTCGTTCATCGGTATGAAACAAATGTTGTGTTTTATTTAGAAGATGGAGTCTCACCCAATATAAACCAGAATTTTAATCATGTAATCTATTTTTGAAAAGCATGTTAAATTTATATTAAATCAATATAAATTATTATAGGTTTAGTATGGAGAGCTATAAATTATAACGGATCACATCATAAATGGAATTTCTCAAATGAAATTGGGTAATTGCATGCTCCAATATCTAACACATAAGGTTGTAAGTATAGCAATTCCCCCACCACACCCAAAATTAAGAAAAAATTCTTCTTCCCATTCCAAAAACACAGACAAACACTGATAATTTGTTTTTAGTGGAATGACAATGACTGCAGTTTTATTAAGAGATATGATTTTTTGTAATGGATTAGTTTTAGTCATAGATCGACCAATTACAGATCATGCAGCAATGCACAAAGCCTTGTCGGTTGTCAATTAAACAAAAAGGAAAAAGGCCAACAGATGGGTAACAAACCTAATAAAGTTAACCATGAATTGCCACCTACAGTTTAGATTAATTCATTTATTTTTGTTTGCATTTCAACCAATTGCATTAACTAATCCAGAAGGTAGAAGTAAAATATGCAATTTTTAGGGGATGTTATAGTTGCCATTTGTCTAAATACATTATAATGTTTCAAAGTCCCAGCAAAGGAGAAAGAATCGGTTTCATAAACACAAAGTCTTTTTTAAATGACAAATCTCTATGTTTCGAGAATGCTAAACCCACTATTATTTTAAATCAACATCCAAAAAGAAAAACATAACCACAACTATGTACAAAGAATGAACTCTACACTTACAAGCCACTCATTATTCAGTACATTCCCTGCAACTGGCTTTTGTGTGTCTAGGTAGTTGACTTGAGGAGGTGAAGAGGATCTCATAGCTTCTAGCCACTCTTCTACTTGTTCATCTGAATTCTTCAAAGGCATTGGATTCCTTGGAGAAGAGCATGAAAACTGAGCTGACGATCCTGAGCACTTGAACGGAGAAGCACAAGAGAACAATGGGGAACCAGAAGGTGACATTGGAAATGAAAGGGAACCCCAATTGGGTATTAGAATTGCAGAATCTGTAAGCACTCTCTTGTGTTTTGACCTTGTAGCCATTCAATACTGTTTAGAAGTCCACGACAATTATTGGTCCAAGGTCTCAGGAATATGTGGATCATGAAATATTATGATTACTCACATCTTTTGTGTATAAAATTCCTAGATTCTATTGGTTGACTGCATCCAATATTGAACTTGTCCTTCAGAAACTGACCGAATGGTCTGAAAATATCTGCAGTCAAAAAGTTCAATCCACATACATAAGCATCAAAATGAAATTCGTGAATAAAAAATTTAAAGCAGATTTCTTACTTACTCAAACCTTCATAGACATCAAATAACTGGATAGAAAGTAATGGCAAGACAAATAAAGCTTATTTATTTTAATGACCACAGTACAGTTTCAAAGAAAGTCCAACTCCCAGATTAACCACATAAATATGAGCCACTTTGATAGCTATAAAATAGAGAACACAAGATTTCAAAGCATTATTTACTCCACACTCAGGTTTTGATGATGTAGCCTTACATATTAACCATTAAAATCAATCATCCTAGTGGAGAATTGGTAATGCACATTCTATTAAAGGCACACAACTGTTAAATAAATCATTTCCAAATTGAAGTGCCACCATACAACTTGAATTATACAGTTCTTTATATCCAAAGAAATTTGAAGTCCCAAAATTGGGAATTGAACAAGGCATCTGCGAAAAAACAAGGAATAGGTTTCAAGGTGGACCAAAAAAATTTAAAAGACAACCTAAAATTACAATGCTTACTTTCTCCTTGGGAATCTCCTTGAACTGTCTCAAAATAGAAGCTTTCTGCATCAATTGTGTCTCGGGAACCAGCTATGATTTTGTACACATTGCATACAATAATGAATGATACATAATTCTGAAACTTTATTGTTCTGGCCTTGTTACATTCTGTTACTTATGTTCTACAAATGATCTTTTTGTTTACTCTCCATAGTAATTAATAAGTTCCCTATGGGAGTAAACATTTTGGTGTCGTTGCCGATACGAAACCTGGAGATCTAAGCCATAGAGAGGTAGGATGGCAGCAAGCAGTTTGGCGATGTAATGGGCCAAACGTTCAAACAAGAAGTATCCGACACTAAAGAAGAGGAAGACACAGTTGAGGACCGATTGACGCAAGATCTGGTAAAACTGTGGAAAGTATCCGTCAACCAGTATGTCCAAAGGGAAACTCTCCAACAAGAGGTCCTTGAGAGCGCCATCCAAGACAGTCTGACAATAAACAAAGCAGTCGACCATGTTGGCATTTGGCATTATAACAAGCAAGGAGAGATTGTTGGCATTTCAATAAGGATATTGAGAAGGTTGTTGATGATTATGGATATAACTGATTAAGGATGTTTACTGTCTTAATATTATTATTTTGTCATTGATGTCAAGAAATTGATTTTCTAATTCAGTATGATGTTGCCATATCTTGAGAAGTATGATTTGATGAGTATAAAGATGTCGGTAAAAGACACAGAAAGAATATGATGGATAAGGGGAGAAATAAGTTATTCAATGGGCAACTATTACCGAGTTAGACAATGATGAGATCATGATGTTTAGATTGTTTTGATATCCTACATATGCTATTGATTGTAAGGTTTATTACTATACTATGTTACCGAGCAAAGAACCTAGTCGGTAAACCCTAAGGTTATCGCTATCGGTTAATGAAAGCAGAGTGTCTACCGAGTGAAGTTTAGTATTTACTGAGCTGCAACCGAGTAATAACAGAATGCATTGAATGAATAAAAGCATTATTTAATGAAGGAAGCTGATGAGCTGGCTATGATTAAATGATTGGTATGCCATGAATGAAGTTTGTTAAAGAATCTATGGCAAAGGAAAATCGGCAGGAAGATCTACAGCTTAGATTGAACCGCATTATCCTAGCACAAGTTCCAAGGCGGGGTAAAACGTTTTCAGATCGAAGGATACATTGAACCTGGTCAAAGTTTGAAGATCTGATGGCTATGATTGATCATGGGAAATGTGATCAAGGAGATTAAGCAGTTGGCGAATTGTTTATAAATAGGGAACTGTTGATAAACAATGTATGCGGGCAAGTGTATGCACAGGGATGCTACATAGTGATTACAAAGCACAGAAGTTTGAAGACCTGTTTTAATAAACAGAGTATAGAGCCCAGTAGATGGACAAGATTAATTCTATGTCTATATTGTATTGAGCAAATAAGAATCTGCTTTAGCATTTTAGATGTGAAGTTTCAAATAGATTTTTATTACTGTTATTTTGTGAAGTGACAGAAAATCTCTTAACCGAGTGGACTTAACAATCTTATTTGTAAAACCCTCTAACAAGGTGACATTCTGATTGAGTGTTTGAAATCCTTTAACAAGGTCACTTCTAACAAGGTGAAGATCCTAACAGATCTGAGGGAAATCCCTTAACCGGGTCACATCTAGCAATGTGTTTGTAATCTTTAACAGGATTTGCTTTTAACCGAGCATACTCTAGAAGAGTATATTTCTTAGTGGGTCCGAAATCCCACAGTGGTTTTTCCCTATTTGGGTTTCCACATTAAATCTAGTGTTATGAGTGTTATGATGTTTATATGCTTTTGAGTTTGCATGTTTAGCAGTTTTGGTTATATTACTAAAGTATATGTTACCGAGGTTGAATCTGATGTTTTTATGGAAGATTAAGTTTGTATGATTCACCCCCCCCCCCCCCTCTCTCATCTTGTTGGCTATTGGATCTGTACTTACATTAAGTATCAGAACTATCAGACCATCTTCTCTGAAGACTATCAAGGTTGTTGGCACGTAATTTTATTGACCTTTGAGATCTTCAAGAGGAAAGGGATCGAGAGGAACATCGACAACAGATACTACAATAGTACGAGGAAAGGAACCAGAAGGAGGAAGAAGAGCGTGATACAAGCAGATGTCACTCCTCAACAACTAATGCCCCTATAGCTAAATAAGGACAGAAGATGTACTAAAATAGCCAAGAGGAGGGAGAGGGATTGATGAGATCTCTTCGGCTTAAAGAGAAAAGTGAACGACGACAATGGTTATAGAGATTGACAAGGAATCATAGAATCTAGCAAGAAGTAAAGTAGAAGTGTCGGTTGAGGCAGTAGTTGGGGGAGACAAAAACCATTTGACGATGGAGATAGAATACGTCATATGTGGGGGGAAATTGCCAAAAATCTACCACTCCCTGATGAAGTAGATGAAAACCTTGCCGACCAAGCAAACAACCAATCTGTACAATCAGTGTCGAATGAAGAAGACTCGGGGAGTGAGTCCATAGAGAGTAGCCCGTTCGTACAGTCGATACGTGACGAAGAGGACGAAGGAAGAAACTTCAAGAACGAGGTTGCCAAAATATTTAAAAATAATCTACACCATATCGAAAACCTATCTATAGAAAAGGAACATAGAAATAGCGGTTCCTAAACCAAAGACCCCAAGGAGGAGGGAGTCAAGAAATGAGGAAGATAACCAAGGTGAAAAGGAAGCAAACAGTGGACATTTAGAGGGCTCGCACATGGACGAGAGTTCAAATGTAGCACTGAAACGTCGAAAGCAAAACAATCCAATCTAGACCTAGGCACAAGGTGCATGTGCACCAATTATAAAGTAGGTCACACAAAAACAACCTACCCAAAGAAATTCCTTTATGACAAGTGCTGGGACATTCCATCAAGGATTGCCTGTACAACTTAAAAACAAGAAGCACACAAGTGCTCTTTGCTCAAGGGGAACAAGCAACCCCACCGACCACACCACCAAAACCACCTGCCAATTCCAATTCATCACTTGGTCAATACCATAATAGGCAAGAAAATAATAACTACTACAATAATAATAATAACAATAGTGACCTGAGAAGTAGAATCCAATACAACACGAAGGGGAGACCAATGATCCAATGTCAAAAGTGCAATGAATGGGGTCACTTCACCCAAGAGTGCCAAAGTGGTCAAAACAACTCAAGCATGTTATGCAAGTGGTGTGGACCTGAGAATCATGAAGATGTCAACTGCTCGAAGCAAAAAGGGGTGAACATGCTAGTTGTGGAGGAACCGGATGAGGAGATTTTGGCGATCACCAAATTATAAACAATGAAGGCAATATATCCAAACCCTCATACAGAGAAGGGGAGACTTCATGAAGCCAATGCCAATGTGGAACGAGCAATGGTGGATGAAAGGAGTCTCCAATGAAGCCGCCAATAGTCCATTACGGCTGGGAGTCTGAAATGAATATAGTACGATAGGTGTTGCAAACAACAATACCTGTAAAGGTAACAAATTCTACAAACTATGCCACAATTAAAAATAGCGATCACTAATATAGTCAGTGAAGATACAGTTGATAAATCAAATGAGGAACTGACAGTGAAACCATTAGGTGAAGGTAATCAGGCCAATGATCCAATGTTACTGACAATGAGCATTGGGAAGGAAGTTGGCTATCATCGAGATGGCAATAATGGGGCAAAAGTTGACAAATACATCATCAATGGAGGCTCAAGAATTAATGTGATGTCGGAGGAAACCTGGAAATGTCTTAGAAAGCCAACACTCTAGCTGCCAACCTTTCACTTCATGGATGCTGACCAACATGGCATTAAGTCATTGGGAACATTGTTGGCACAGAAAGTAAAAATTGGGATGTAGTGTACTTTTTCTTGGATTTTGTAGCAGCGTTACTCAGGGACATGTTTCCACCTATTTTGATCGCATGTCAAAAAAGGAAACATTTGGGGGACGGGGGGATGGCAAGATACATACCCAAGTCGTCCCCATATTTTTGGTTTTTGCCGAAAACGTCCTAGAACTGTGAAACCTAGAGCACATCTGAGGGGGACAACCGGGGACGTCCAAGATGTCCCTCGATCATCCTAAGGACAGACAATCATCCCCCATTGACGTGTCCAAATTTTAATTTAAAAACACATCAAAAACGTTTTAAAAAAATGTGTTTGTTGAGTGGTCCCCATACATCTAGCTCACCCTAAATGGGCAAAAAGTTCCAAAAACCCCTAATTTTATCATCATTTTGTCATTTTGTTGAGGAGAAATAAGCAACATTAGAAAGAGAGTAAAAAGAGAGGAAACAGTAGGATTTGAAGGAGCATTTGGAGCATTGACACCACTGCAGGTAAGTCTATTGTTCCATTTTTTGTTTTTCTTTCAAAAAAATTTCAAATTTGAAGAAATGTACATCAAATGTCTGATTTTTTTTCCTCATATTTCAGTTCTCTAAACTTGCATTACAATGATTACATTCATAAAATATGGCCAGCAGCAGTGGCAATGATAGTAGTGACAAAGAAGAAGTTGGAGGTTAAATAAATTCAACTAGGGGTGGGAGTGAGGGTGTTGGGAACGAAACATAACCACAAAACATATTTGAGTGCCCTTCAATTACCTTAAAACCCTAAGCACAAGGCTCTTAGTGATAGTTGTATTCATAGTGTGGACAAAAAAAGAAAGAGGAAGGCTACTGATAGTGGGCAGCCAGGGACAGTTTCAACTATGTTCAGTGTGCACGCACGGGAAACGATAGAGGCTTCCATGGTTGATTTCTTTTATGCCCATATGATCCTAATTCATGTGGTTGGATCTTCTTTTATGCCCATGTGATCCGCACACCCTCTGCACTAATAATATGGCCCAAATACAACAACTCTGTCATGCCCAAATCACATTTGGATTCCTTGGAATACAAGGACTCCCTATCAAGAATACCCAGCACTATATCCAAGTGGGCAAGGTGCTCCTCCCACATTTTGTTGTACACCAAAATGTCATCAAAAAAGACAAGTACAAACTTCCTCAACTGTGGCTAAAAAACCCTATTCATAGTAGCCTGGAATGTAGCAGGGGCATTGGTTAGCCCAAATGGCATAACCTCAAACTTGAAATGTCCTCAATGGCATCTGAAAGTCGTCTTCTCGATGTCCTGCTCTCTGACCTTGATTTGGTGATAACTTGACCTCAAATCTATCTTCAAAAACTAGCAGGCACCATGAAGCTCATCAATCAATTCATCAATTTGAGGGATTGGATACCTATTCTTGATTGTCCTCTTATTCAAGACCCTGTAGTCAATACACATGCAAAGGGTACCATCCTTTTTCTTCACCCAACCACTGATGAAGCAAAGGGAGATTTGCTTGGCCGAATATGACCCACAGCAAGTAGCTCTTTTATCGTTTTTTCAATTTCATCTTTTAGCCGCTTTGGGTGCCTGTAAGGAGTAATCATCACGAGTTTACCACCCTCCAACTCTATAATGTGCTCAATACCCCTATCTAGAGGTCTACCTAGTGGAATATCACTAAAGACCTTAGTTTGCTTGATCCTCAACTCCTGTATATCTGGATGATAAACTGGTTTTTGCTGCCCTCCTGTGATGGCTTCAACATACACTCTGCTGCCCACTCAATCATGTTATGATGCATGAGTCTCTCCATCCTCCTAAATGATATCATCCTGAAGCTACTATCTCTGATGGCTTTCAACACATGAGTTTTCCATTCCACCTTAAATCTCATCTCCATCTCACGAAGGTTAAGGGTAAACTCTCCTATGTCATTAAGCCATTTCATTCCCAAAACCACATCAGTGTCTCCCATAGACACTACATAAAAATCTACCATGAACTTGTAATTATTCAAATGCATAGGAAGACCTAAAATCATCCTATCAAACTCAAGAGTGTAACCATTTGCAACCTTCACCTTGATACCTTGGAATGCCTCAGTTTGAATCCCACACCTCTCAACCAACCTAGCATCAATAAAGTAGCATCAATAAAGTTATACGTGGCACCTATATCAAGCAAGATAATAACCTTTTGTCCAATCAGAACCCCACACATCTTGAATGAGCCTGTTGACGTGTCTGAAATCGCTGAACTTGAGACTTCATCCGGCCAATGTAGAATAGAATGTACTCATTGAGTATCCTATCCTCTCTTGAGATAAGGAAATCCCTAATGCTGTTTCAATTTGATCAATGGGGACGACCTCAAGGTTTCGATTGTCAGGTCTTGACTGCAGGATAGCTCAACGGTCGATGTGATTTGCTGGGAGCACAAGGGGACTTACGATTTGCAACAAGCTAGTCTGTTGCGATTCTCAGACTGCGAAATAAAATCAAAAGGGAAGGGTTCAGGAAGCCTAAGGAAAAGGATGATAACAGCTGATGTAGTGGGTAGACAGATTTCGATAAACCAGTTCTTGTTTCGCCAGAGATACCCTCACAACTAGACAAAAACGGTGCAAGCTCCAAGGGATGAAGGATTTTCAGACCAGAGACACTCATTTTAGGCACCCAATTCTAGTGCAGCCTAAGACGAACACCTGCAGTTGAACTAAGCATAGTTTGGGTTCAGACTAACCATGCACGGTGACCTACAATTAGCAAACCCCCAATGGTATGAACTAGAAATGCATCAAATACCCCTCCACACTTCACCATTAAAATCCCTGCACTCTAAAATTAACCAACTGAAAGAAACCATGCAAACAGACTAAAACAAAGACAACAAACACCATATTTCAATGTTCATATATTTGCTTCAGCTGCCATTACAACAATTTCTGTAGCATCTCTATGTTATGCTTAAAATCTAATCTATTCTAACTTCTAAAATCTAACTACAAAATTCTAACCAAATGTCTAACTATCTAACAAAAATCTCTAACCCTTTACAAAAGAAAGGCCTCTGCCTTTTATAGAATTTACAATATTGAACCGAAGGCTAGGATGGATTGCATCCAAGGGTCCTGATCTGCCTTCCAGAAGTTGGCAGCTTTAACCTATGCCCAATCAATTCTTAGTTATCCAACCAGCCATAATTTCAACTACCTACAACTGTTTTGGCATTATTTTGAGTCTATCCAGTAGTTGGACATAATTGTCCACAAAAATATCTTGCGCGGGAACCATAGGCAGTTTTTTCAATAAAACAGTTTCAGTTTACAGAAACTGAGCTTCTGGAATTAAATCCAGCTGTGTGCTTTTCCTGAGAACGCATGCTTTGTAGTATCCGGAGTGTTCTTCAGTCTTTGGTGGTGAACTTCAACTTGTCGTCCAACGGCATGCTTCCCAATGTCCAGTTCATATCTTGCGCTCTTGCAATGCGTTCCTACATCCTTTTCTTTTCCATCTTTCGGCGCCTGGCCTTGGATTGCGATCCTTCTTCGATTTGCATTTCAGGTTTTTCTCCTGGTTTTCTACAATGACGTCCTGCGACCTGCAAACAATCAATTTCATTTTAATAAATTAATTTGAAAAATTAAATAATTTAACTTAACAAATATTAAATTTAACGCCTGGCTCGAGAAGCTCTTTGTGGGATGTATCTTGAAATGCAGTTTTCTCTTCGAACGTGAAATCTGATCCTTGGTCTTGATAGTGTTTGGGCGATCTGATTCAATAAAGCTTCTTGGCTGACTGGCGAAAAAGTGATTTTGCCCTATTGTTCAATTTTGGCCTACAAGTTGGTTTTGAAAATATCTAAGTTTAACGCCCCTTTCTGCATTGGCATTTTCAGGCTAAAAGCCACTTTGCGAACTTGGTTTCAACAATTTTACCTTTTGCTTCTATTCGCCGAACTTCGGCTCAAGACGCGTTTTTGCAAACTTGGTAACTTAACGCCTTTCTATTTTTTAAAGTTTTCCTTTATCTCCCAAAAATCGGCAAATATGGGGGTTTTGGATGGTTCTTCAGACTTTTAACTTCTGCGTTTAACCCTTAGGCATCAAACTTGGGCGATTTGCTCTCCTTCAACAAACCTTCAAACTTCTTTGTTTTACTATGTCGCCAAAAATAGGGTGTTTAAAGCTTTTCGTAGGGTTTATATTTCGCAATTTTCCTCATTTTGCAAAGTTTAATATCGCGATCTTCAAATGGCGTTGAGCTTGGGGTTGTATCTCTCTCCGCAAATTATTTCACCTCTTCGCGATTTACCCTTAGGCTGCGAACTTCAGGTTTTAAGACCTTTTTGCAAGGTTTTAACTATGGCATGATTTACCCTCAGGTCGCAATTTCGGGTTTTGGATGGTTTTTCCAAACTTCGGCGATTAAGGAGAGTCTGTAAACTTCAAAACTTTGTGATTTCCCCCTATGTCGCGAACTTCGGGGTTTAACGTCCCTTTGCAAACTTTACAAACTTCGCGATTTTGCCTATGGATGAAACTTCGGCAATTTTACACTTCGTGCAAGCTTTGGCAAAATAGGGTCTTTTGCAAGGATTTAACCTTTTCGTGATTTTCTTATGGATGCCGAACTTCGGCGTTTGAAGGCATTTTGAAAATTTAGAACATTGCAATTTCGCCTTCTTGAAACTTCGGCGAGGTAAACTTCATAAATTTCGCAATTCTCCTTTATATGCCGAATTTCGGGGTTTTGGTGGTTTTTTCAAACTTTAAATCTTTTGACATTTCACCCTATAGTGCGAACTTTGGCGTTTTCAACACTTACGCAAACTTTGGCGATTTTGCATTTTATGCAAACTTTAAACATTTCGCACTTTTAGAGCCTTTTGCAGAGTTTTGACACTTTGACAATTTTTCCTCAGCGAATTTCGGGATTTAGGTCGATTTTTGAAAAGTTTTGACACTTCTAACATTTTTCCTCTTTTCAATCTCCTTTGGCGAAAATCGGCACTTTGGGTCCTTTGCAGGCTTTTAACTCTTTCTTCACATTTAGGCGACTTTGCGAGAATTGGGGAATTTGAAGTTCGCAATATGGCCCTAGAGGCCGAATTTGGTTTTAGCAGCACTTGACCCTTCATATCCCCTTCCTCTTCCGCAAGGACAGAAAGGCACAAACTGGGGATCCCTGACCAAGATGGGGATGGGTGTGCGATAAGCACAATAGAGTCGTCCTTCTATATCCTAGTGAGATGTGCCTACTAAAGCTTTACTTCCCCTTCATGTTCACCCATATTCTCTAACTTTATAGGCTCATGTTCAAACCTTTCTGGCTCGGACTCCTCTTGATCAGTTTGTTGGGCTGAATTTTCAGATTCGGAATCCTCATAGAATGCCCACATTACATGGTTAGCCTTGCCCTTAGGCCTCAATGCACAGTCATGGTTTGCATAGGGGCCCTCGCAATAGAAACACAACTTTTTCTTACGCAAATCATTGAGTGTTTCCCAATCTAAAGGAGTTGTGGATTTCCCTTTAAAATCTGATTTTTCCGGCTTCTTGGAGAAAGACTTGTTGTCCCTATATGAAGAAGATCCCTTGGATGAGAACTGAAAGATCCCTGATGGATCCCCTTGCTGATCCGCTGTAATTTTTAAAATAATAAACTATATTTTTCCTGTGATTTTGCTGATGGTCTTACAGAATAGAGAGAAGTTGCAGAATGTTTGGTTTCTTTTTGTATATTTTGAATATATAAGCAAGTAATGAATAAAGCACAGCAAATAAGGAAGGAAGCTGAAACAAGTAAGAACATTCAATTAAATCAGAATTGATACAAATCGTACCAGGCAGATTTCTGATTTATAATATCCAGATTATTCCCTACGCACTGGGGATCTACTTACATCCAATAATGGCGCCAACTGAAGGGTAGATGATGAACACAAACCAAGAACACCAGCTATGGCTGAATGAAAGTCTTCACCACTTCCAGCATAAAGTGTACCTACTGTAATGGTGGCATCAAGCTGAAACAATCACACCCCAGCTGGGAAATTCAACCACCCTGCTGAAACCCTCACCAAGCAATCTGAATCTCCACAAGGAATAGCGCATACACTCTGACCAATAATGCCAATGCCAAAAGAATCCACTGCCAATCAATAGCTGAGGGCTACGTCCCAGCCAGTACCAATCATGGGGTTTGCGTCCCAAATTGAAGAATTGCTCTACCAGAGCAATATCGCACCAAACAAGTTTTCAATATGTAAAAGATAATGAGAAATTAGGTTTCCTTCTCCTTATATCTCTTTCCTTCCAAATCGAATCCTAAAGATATATGAAAAGTGCGCTTTATATAAAGTCATATTTCCCAATATTGGGCACCCAAGTATAGAAAAAACACCACTTTTTCAATATAAAATAACTCCAAGCGCAAAAAGGACCCTAGCAAGTGAAAATCATTTAGAAAAGTTCAAGACCTTTCCAACGAGCTATAACACATGGGCATACGAATCCAGATGAAGCGAAAAACCCCTTATTACTCTGAAATGGCTATAGACATAGCCTTATTTAAAATATTAAAATGCTAACTTAAGAAATATTTAAATATATTAAAAATATAACCCAAATAGCTACAGAAAGCTCGAAAAACACCAAAAGCCTAAAACTGAATCTGTCACCTGTCTGTGACTGATGTCAGAAATCATGGATCAACTGGCAGTCTCATCCCTAAAATCTAGGGATGCTCCTAGAAACTAGGAAACACACCCAAATCTCCTGAAACTGAAACCATCTGAAAGGTCATGAATAACCTCACGACTGACAACTGTCATGACCTCTGAAAAGTTAGGGATATCCCCTAAAATCTAGGAACTGCTCCAAACTGCCTGTAAAGCCAAAATCCAATCACTATATGCACTGAATGAGTCCCAATCAACCTCTGCTAGCCTACGAGACTCCAATGATAGGCCAACTCCTCTGTCTCTAATGTCCACTCTAGAAAGGGTACATGACAATCCTCCCCTCTCGGAGTTGCTTGCCCACAAGCAACTGAAACACCAATCCTCCACCATCCCAAATAAGATGTAAACAAATCATTGCATGTAAATGCTGCTCATGTCTGATATAAACAACATGCAATACCCCGGTCTGGAATGGTTCCTCAAAATGCTAAAGCACCCGTCAACTATTTGATGACAATCAACCTGTGGATCAACTGTCGTCCCACTCTGCTCAATAAACTGAGATGGATAGTGGGTAAACTCCAGCTCCATCCTCATGAAATTCCGAACATACTGTCCAAATGTCAACAACCATTGTACACCCACGACTACATCTATACATCTGAAGATAAGCAACCCATGTAGGACCCACGAAAGAAAGGTACTACACATGTCTATACCATGATCCCACACAAACCACCTGTAGGACATAAACTGCTCCTGCTGCTCTCCTCTGATATAAGTGCCATATAATCTTAATATCTGGAGCAACATACTATAATCCCTATAAGATGCTGTATCAAATGAATCAACACTTGGATCCCAAATAAAACTAAATCCACATTCATCTGTCATGAAGAGACAATGATAGTAAGAGGCATCCTCGATACTGTGTCTCTGTACAGCCACTATGAAACTCTCACACCTGTGATAACCATCCACAACAACACACCAACTAATCCATGCATCATCTTGCCCCCATGATCTTGGATGAAGTCTCTGTGTCAAGGAGATGAAAAACTCTGACGGTCGCTGCTCATCATAACGGTTGATTGTTTACTGATCCCGCAAACAATCCATCCCAAACTGCTGGATCAGGTGCTTGCAATCAATAACTCTATCCTCTAAAGATGGGAGAGCACTATTGCAACATGGATAGTATAAGTCTCGAACCAACTCACATCTGCGAGCCATCCAATCATCTACAATCGGACTAAAAGAGAAATGAAGTGCACTCCTCGCGAGGTAATCTAAATGGACTCTCGTAGGCTCACTCAATGGCTCTGTGTCATAATCTTGTCCATCAAACTCATCACCACTCCCACTGCTCTCAAACCATGAATCTGAAGACAACTCATATGTCTGAGATCCAAAATCCAAAATACACCTCAACTGAGCACTGTGGTTCTGCGGTGAAACATACTGGTTTCCCTCGTCAGCTGTAAGAGGTGTAAAAGAAGATTTGCTTTCCAGAGAAGGAAACAAGTCAACAGGAGTATCATACTCCCAACCAACTGACAAACTGCTAGTCACCTGTCAAAACAATGATGGAGTAATATCGTGAGTCAAATCACAACTCTCTGGTGAATCTCGCAGTGTCACAGTAGAACATTGTACTGTATCCGTCGCTGATGATGTCTATGCCACTCTCAATCTATCAGAAAGCTCCTCCAATCTGGAGTTCACTTCATGAAGGGACAACTGGGTATCCTCCCATGCAACAACAGTCGCCTCAAGCTCCTGAGAGAGGATATCGACTTCCTCCTCTTCCCTCAACAAAGCACCATAACTAATAAAATCCCTCTGAAGGAAATAATCTCGGTCAGCCACTAACTATAACTACTCATGCTTTAGTATCCCAATGGCTCCATAAAGAGCATGAAACTCTAGTAAGGAAAAATCACTGCTGCCCTGCTCATCAATCATGAGGGTGCTCCAACTATGTGTAGCCAACAACTAGCGAGTGACATCGAAATGCTCAATAATTGTGTCTATACTCCTATCATCAACCTTGAGTTGTCCAATCAGGTGATGAGGAGTCTGAGAATGTTGGCTCTCCTGTAACTGTACAAACTCAAAATCTACATTGTGGAAAGAAGTTGTATCTGTATCCTGTACCTCTCTGTAGTCAACATCGTGTATGCACTTGGCCATGGATACAACCTCATCCAAATTACTGCTGCTCTGTGCCTCTGAGAACACCACATCCGTCAATGATGATACTGCTGAAAATGCACTGTCATCAGTCTCTTCTGCATCCCATGTGTCCGCACAACCCATTGGCTCACGATCCTGGGGTCCAGTGCTACTAAGAGAACATATTGGGTTGGATTCTAAGGTCTGATCTATAAAAGCAGAATCATCATGATATGAGTTCTCAACATTCAAAGCATCATTGGTACCCGAATTTTGAATACCTTCATGTGACAGCCCATTGGCACCATCTTGTACAAGTGTAGACATTGATACCTCAAGTTAATGCAAAGGTACCTCACTGCTGTCATGAAAATCAGAATTGCTAACCTCTAAATCAGTTGCCTCTTGGGAAATCCCCTGCACGGAAGGTGAGGACAATTCATTATCCAAAGCTGTCCTAATGTCTCCTTGAGTTGAATCCACATGTCTAACAAAACCATCACATAAATTCTTGTCCCACTCATCGGAACTTGAGGGCACCAAAACATTCTTATGTAGAGGTATATTACCCCTAAATGAAAGTTCTATGTCTATTCCTGATTCTTGCACCCTTGATTCTTCTTTCCTTCTTTGCCACTGATCTGAACTTGTAGCTACCAAGTTATCTTCATCTGCTCCGAGTACACCCATAAATTGTGTGAAGGAAAGGAGCTCACGTATCATCTTAGGAAGAGAACAATACTGATGATAGCTACTCATAACTGTATCATTAAATATCTTGGCAGGAGGCATCCTCCTTTTACGTGCTGGAGAAGATGAAACTTTTGAGTGCCCAATTTTAGTTCTAGCCATGGTATTTACCTGTAACTAAACTGATATCCCAATGGATCCCAGAGGTCGAAATAAAGTTTGTTCTCAACAAATTTGGTCCTTTGACCAACGTATGTCTTACCAGCTGTCAACTGTAAGCATAAATGTGTAAGCTGACAACTACCCAGTTGCTAATATGAATTATCAAAACCTTTTATCAAATACCCACATGCTGGAATGAATTATCAAAACTTTTTATCAACTACCCAGATGTCGAAATGAATTATCAAAACCTTTTATCCAGTACCCAGATGCTGAAATGAATTATCAAAACTTTTTATCCAGTACCTAGATGTGACAATTTCTCATAAACCCTACAGGCTGGTAGGATGTAGGCTCTGATACCACTGAAAGATCCCTGATGGATCCCCTTGCTGATCTGCTGTAATTTTTAAAATACTAAACTATATTTTTCCTGTGATTTTGCTGATGGTCTTACAGAATAGAGAGAAGTTGCAGAATGTTTGGTTTCTTTTTGTATTTTTTTGAATATATAAGCAAGTAATGAATAAAGAACAACAAATAAGGTAGGAAGCTGAAACAAGTAAGAACATTCAATTAAATCAGAATTGATAGAAATCGTACCAGGCAGATTTCTGATTTATAATATCCAGATTATTCCCTATGCACTGGGGATGTGCTTATATCCAATAATGGCGCCAACTGAAGGGTAGATGATGAACACAAGCCAAGAACACCAGCTATGGCTGAATGAAAGTCTTCACCACTTCTAGCGTAAAGTGTACCTGCTGTAATGGTGGCATCAAGCTGAAACAATCACGCCCCAATTGGGAAATTCAACCACCCTGCTGAAACCCTCACCAAGCAATCTGAATCTCCACAAGGAATAGCGCATACACTCTGACCAATAATGCCAATGCCAAAAAAATCCACTGCCAATCAATAGTTGAGGGCTACGTCCTAGCCAATACCAATCATGGGGTTTGCGTCCCAGATTGAAGAATTGCTCTACCAGAGCAATATCGCACCAAACAAGTTTTCAATATGTAAAAGATAATGAGAAATTAGGTTTCCTTCTCCTTATATATCTTTCCTTCCAAATCGAACCCTAAAGATATATGAAAAGTGCGCTTTAATATAAAGTCATATTTCCCAATATTGGGCGCCCAAGTATAGAAAAAACAAAATAACTCCAAGCACCAAAAGGACCCTGGCAAGTGAAAATCATTTAGAAAAGTTCAAGACCTTTCCAACGAGCTATAACACATGGGCATACGAATCCAGATGAAGCGAAAAACCCCTTATTACTCCAAAATGGCTATAGACATAGCGTTATTTAAAATATTAAAAGGCTAACTTAGGAAATATTTAAATATATTAAAAATGTAACCCAAATAGCTACAAAAAGCTCAAAAAACACCAAAACCCTAAAACTGAACCTGTCACCTGTCTGTGACTGATGTCGGAAATCATGGATCAACTAGCAGTCTCATCCCTAAAATCTAGGGATGCTCCTAGAAACTAGGAAACACACCCAAATCTCTTGAAACTGAAACCATCTGAAAGGTCATGAATAACCTCACAACTGGCAACTGTCACGACCTCCTAAAATTTAGGGATATCCCCTAAAATCTAGGAATTGCTCTAAACTGCCTGTAAAGCCAAATCCAATCACTATATGCACTGAATGAGTCCCAATCAACCTCTGCTAGCTTACGAGACTCCAATGATAGGCCAACTCCTCCGTCTCTGATGTCCACTCTAGAAAGGGGACATGACAAGAACTTGCTTTATGGGGCTGAAGTTCCATACTTATAGCCTTTTTCATTGCCTCCTATAGTGTCAGTGGGTCAAAAGCTTTTATCCACCCTCTCAAAGGTTCCAATAGGCCCTCAATGAACAACACAACTAATCTTCCCTCTGAAATATTGGGAACCATAACTGATAGCCTCTAAAAATCACCAATGTAACTCTCCAGACTCCCAACTTGCTTAAGGTGAGCTAGATCTCTAAAATATGTCTCTGGATCCTTCTTATCAAAGCATTCAATCAACCTATCAATGAACTCCTGATATGAGGTAATGAAGTTAGGTGACCATCCCATTGTGCAACCAGTCATGAGCCACCCCATCCAAGTGCAATGTTGCAAACTTGATTGCATCCCCTCTGTCATAGGCTGAAGAGTAAAGTAAGTGTCCAACTTATGAATCCATGATCGTGTTGTGACCTTCCCGCTACCATCAAACATTGGTAAGGTGAATTTGCTAGTAGCATATTCAAGGTCCCTGTTTTGATTCCGCAGTCTTCTATCTTGCCTTGACCTGTTGTGCTTTCTCTTTTGACTCGTAAATTGATCAAAATTTAAATGTTCCTTCACTTTTGGGGTAAGTAAATCCCACTCATCATGCAATGTCCTAACATTGTTAGCAAATGGAACATCTTCCTCTTCCCCAACATTTTCAACTTTTGATTCATTCCTTAGGAAAGTGAGTCATGTAGTCCTATCAGTGGTGCGAGTAGGTGCTCTTTGTGCCCTGGGAGTCCTGTTGTGACCTTTTCACACATTGCCCCACTGCAAATGGGGACCCCCTACTTTTTAGGCCCTCTCGATCTTTTGGCTTGCGTTTTTGGGTCTTTTGTAACAGTCTCGTCAGTCTCTCTCTAAGTTTACGAGTGTTTGGGGGTCATATTGGTCAGGTCTTCTTTTCGTTTGGGTGAATTTGATGAAGTCTAGGACTCGTTTTGTTAATTTTAGGGTTTTTGCCTTCAGTCCTAGATTTTAGGGGTTTCTTTTAGGGTTTTGGAAAAACTAAACATACGACTAGAATCAAGACCCTTCAAGGAACCTCCCAGTAAAATTTGAGCCAAAACGGAGCAACTTTCTATTTTTTGAAAGTTCCTATTTTTTAGGGATTTTACTGAGTCCTGGAATGTCGTCATTTTGCAAAAAATCAAACTTACTATTTTTAGTAAGTTTCTATTTATAGTAAGTCATCCATGTGTCCTATCTAGGGATCTAATGCCGACACTTTAAAGGTTTCTATTTTTGGAAGGTTTGTTCTGACAAGACCATTCGGGCAAGGTAACAAAGGACAAGTATTTGCGACTACTTCTGATTCTGGAAAGTCAGAAAGCAGACAAAGAGATCCAGAGAATGGTTGAGTGTTGGAAGCCCATTCCTCAAATGGAAAGCTCGGGAAATTTCTCTGTCTGGAAAATCATCCCGAACTCTTATATGGTGGCTTTATCCATAAGAGGCTCAAAATCCATCCAAGTTCGGAAGAAGCATGAAAAGATGAAATTCCTCCTCCATGGAGAAATTCAGCCCAAATCCTCAGCTGGGCGCCAAAATGGAAGGGTCATGGAGGATTCACAATTCAGTGAAATTCCTCCTCCACAGCAAAATTCCGCCCAAGCACTCAGCAGGGCGCCAAAATGGAGGGGTCATGGAGGATTCAGCATTTGATGAAACTCCTCCTCCACAGTGAAATTCCGCCCAAACCCTCAATAGGGCGTGAAAATGGAGGGGTCATGGAGGATTCAGCATTTGACGAAATTCCTCCTCCACAGTGAAATTTCGCCCAAACACTCAATAGGGCGCCAAAATGGAGGGGTCATGGAGGATTCAGCTTTTGATGAAATTCCTCCTCCATAGTGAAATTCCGCCCAAGGCATGGTGAAGGTGCCAAAACAAGGAAGTGATGGAAGATTCCAAACAAAGTGTGAATTCCTCTGCACATGGAAATAGCGCCCTAGACTAATAGAAAGTGCTAAATTGAGGGGTCCTTGGAGGCATGGAAAATGATCAAATTCCCAAACATGGTAAATTCCATGCTTAAACTTGAAAATTGAAAATTTGTCGAAGGCATGAAAGTCAAAGGGTCAAGGAGGAATGAAAAGCAAAATAATCCCCTCGAGAAATTTTTTGAAATTTCCATTTTTAGACAAGAAATCTTATCAGAATCTGGAAAATTTTGCAGATTTGGACTCGTGAGATAATTCTCTATCTCTTGGACACGTGTCCTAACTTTTAGGAAAATTCCTAAAAAATAAAAAAAATGTGGCAAATTGGTCAAAAAGCTTCCTGCGAATGTGATGAATTCAAAGAGCACAAAAAAATTCCTTCCTCGAGAAAGAATTGCCCCAAGAAGAAATTCTAAAAAAAAAAATTGACCAAGTGATGGAAATTCCTTCTTTCACGACATAATTCTTGGAAATCATGAAAATTGGCTCTTACATGAAGAATTTCCTTCCTCAAGGGTAAGGAACAAATTTCTTTTCAAAGGAGAATTCCTTCACAACATGAATTCCACGCCGAGATGAATTGAAGGTGGAAAAACAATTTCTTGGCAAGGAAGGACTCAGGGATGAACTGAACAACAAATTCCCCCCCCCCCCCCCCCCCGGGAAAAAATTGAAAAATCCATTCTCGGGCATCAAGAATCATCCGAATTTGAAAATGATGGTAGACTTGGAGTTGTGAGGGAATTTTCTCTCTCTTGGATTGTGGAACCCTAATTTGTGGAAAATTCCTAAAACATAAGAGATAGTGGAAAATCATTAAAAATCTCCTCAAGAGCAAGGAAAGTTCGACAAACTTCAAGAAAATTCTTCATGGATCAAATTTTTCTCTCCTGAAGTTTTCTCTATCCAAGATTTTCTCGCCAAGTGGCAACGAGTCAATGCACGTTGAATTAATGAAGCATCTCTTTGCATGCAACCGTCACATTTATGGCATTATGGCAAATTCCTTCTACATGCATCTGTCACGTTCAGGAGATGATGGTGCATTTATGGCATCATGGGTGATTTTTGCATGAGGGTACATTCATTGCATAGTGGGCACTTTTTGAGTGTCATGGTTAATTAATGCTTTATGGGTGCCATTTTTGGAAGGATTGTAATTAATTGTATATGGGCTTTATGGGGTATTTATTGCTGATTCCCACCTTGTTGCATCTTGAGTGGGGAATCTTCTAGAGTGAAACCCTAATTAGGGTTTTGCACGTAATCATGGCCTGAGGCCTATATAAAGGGGTGACCCCCCCCCCCTCATTTGTAACAAGAGGGAGACTTGTATGAAATTGTTGCGATAAGTTTTGAGATAGTAACAGTGAAACATTGTTCTCTGATGGTGTCCACTTAAATGATTTTTTCAAAGCTTGAATGGTTTCACCTTCCTCACTTATATTAGAAATTGTAAAGTGCTTTGATTTCAATGGAGAATGTAATGGTGTTTGATGAATTTCCATGGTTCATACTTTTTGCATCTTGTTGATTGTAAGTTGTAGTGTAAAGTTAGTCTGAGCCCCCTAAATTTGTGCTAAGTTGGATTATGGATGGTCATTTGGATTGCGCCGCTTTTGGGTATTCAAATGTACTTTCTCGATTTGAAAATCTTCTAGCATCCCCAGAAGATTGTACCGGTTCTTGCGGAGTTGTAGTTGATCTTGGCGAAGCAGAGCTTGGTTTATTTGGAATTTGTCCACCAGAGCACTATTCATTGTTATCACTGCCCTTAGGAGTAGATTTAGATCCTTCTAACCCTTTCCCCTTTACTTTCAATTCATTTTAGTCCATTCGAAGCAGCAGCATTGCAGAATTGCCATATCCGATGATGGAGTTCTAGCCACAACAAAGAAGTGAAAAAACGATGCAAACGTAAGGCCCCTTGGATTACCAGCAATCACATCAGCCAACTAAGTCACATCCGTAGCATAAAGGAACCTTGGAGTCAATTGTTTGAACTTCTTGCAATCTTAGCATGCAATCGTACTTTGATCAAGAGAGAGTGAAGTGACCATTAGGCAACTTTATTCTGTGTTCAACATAGTCATAAAAAACACGTCAACAAAATTGGCACTAGAAGGAGGGAAGAATACGCAAACTCTAGATTCTATCAATTCATATTTGTGAGGAGTTATCTTAAGGACTTTTTTTTACCCTCCCCCCGCAGCTAACAGAATTGGCGCTAGAAGGAGGGCAAGTACGCGAACTCTAGATTCTATCACTTCAAATTTGCAGAGGTTATCTCAAGCCATTTTTTTTTACCCTTGTCCATGTCAACAGAATTGGCGCTAGGAGGACCTGATCGCGATGAATTCCTGAACAGCTGAACTCCAAATCATATCAATTCATATTTCCGAGGAGTAATCTTAAGGACTTTTTTCACCCTCCTCTTGTAGCCAACAAAATTGGCGCTAGAGGGAGGGCATGAACATCAAATCATTCATTTTCACAAGTGAAGAAATTCAAGCTGGTCGGAACCAGTATGAGCTTTCAAGTGCAAAATCAGAGATATGTTAGATCTTTTATATGTCATAAAATCCAAAAAAAAGTGAAAAATAAAAAAATCCCAAAAAAATCAGAAAATTGAAAATTAAAAAAAAAAGGATTCCTCAATGGAGCAAGAAGTTGATACCCTTCAACTTTGGTGGAGATTGAATGCATAGTTACATCCACGAAGTTTGTCTGAATTCACGTCAAGGAATAGTTGTAGAATTCATAATACTGGCGAACACAATGAGATGCATTGTTTAACATTTATGTCAAGGATGGAATTAGCCTTGCAAGGGAAAGCTTCTGTTTCAGAAGTACATGAGCCCATTGTACCGGTGAAAGTGGAAGTCGAAGCTTCAATTGCTGAAAATGAATTTTTCATGAGGTTCAAGTAGATGGTTAAGGAAGGCTTAAGTATTGAGAAAGAATTGTGCATAGAGGGCATCTTGCTCCCATGTTGGTGTAGGATCCACAATACCACTCATTCTGAAGTCACATGTCCATCATGCAGGGAAGCTATTCACCAAGCTAAGATGCAAGCAGAATTGGAAGAATCGGTAAAGATGTACACTGTAGAAAAATGGCAGAATGCTCACCTTCAACCAATTGACTTAGCATCAAATGAAGAAGGTATTACTACAACATCTTGTAGTGAAGAAAGCATGATTGAGCGGGACAATCAACACAATTCAGTCAAGAGAAAATTTGCATACCTTATGCCAAGGAAAGGAACACCCGCTGAAGTGGAGGTTGACAGAGAAATGGAAGATGTTCAAACAAATGCAAGCAATGATTCCACAATCGAGCAAGAAGAGATGCTCCTTGATGAAGAAGTTCGTTCGTGCATGCTCCAGATGGAAGAAATGATAAGCAAATCAAGGCGGGAAGGAATATGTGATAGTCAGTCGGCCGCTGAGATGGAAGTAGAGTAGGAAATGCAGGTTGGGTTAGTGCTTCAACCTCTACTCAAGATCCAAGAAGAATTGTTAAAAGAAATTGAGATACGTGAGATGTCGATTGAGGAACAAGTTGTCATGATAGAAGTGAAGAATGAAGAGCAATTTAGGTTAGGGCTCAACTTGTTATCAAATATTCAAAAGGAGTTAGCTGGAGAAATGTCCTCTATTTCCAAGTTCCCATCCAAATCCAGCTCACACCACAGTTTGCTTGTCATTGAATATGATCCCGATCTGCATGTTTCAAATGCAAGTGGGATGATACATCACCAACTTTGACCTCCTGATGAAGTAGTGGATGATATGTGAGAATTCTTGCCCACGCATGAAAACCACCAGGTTGTCTCTTTCCTTGCTCCTGAATTTGAAAGTTATGAATTTGATTATGGAAATTCGGGAATAAGAACTTGTTTATGGATTGATTATGGTCCCGATGAGTTGCCACAGTTGTTAATCTTTCCTGAAGTTTTGCTTGAGTTTGAGATTTGTATTACGAAAGATTATTTCTCTGAGTTTAAAGATGAATTTGCAAGGCTTCGAACCATGACTAATGCCATGTTGCTCCTGCACATCCTAAGAAATCATGTTAGGAGTTGTATATATTTAGGTCTTGTGAGTATTGTCCTTTCAAATTTATTTTTTTTGTTTCAGTTAGATTAGGTTTTCCCTTTTGGCTTGTTTTTGTTTGTTTTTTGTTGGCTTTTGGGTTTTCCCTTTCCTCCTTGTGCGGTTTTGGTTTGTTTTGTTGTGTTTTGTTTTGTTGTTTTCTTTCCTTTTTGGTTTGGATTTTGGTTTTCAGCCTTTGGTGTTGGTTTCCCTTGAGCTTGTCCGCTCAAGTGGTTGAGCTTAGGTTTAGGGTTTTGGAGTGGCCTAAATTGTTTGGAGTTCCTGTTTGTAGGTGGGGTGATGATGTTGTATTCTACTTATGTTATCAATTGCTCTAAGTCATTTAGATCTCTTGGGATAACTTATGGTTGGTGAAAACTTTACATCTTGCTTCAGCACCATTGGAATCTCCAAACCCATAGTAGGCTTCATTGCTTACAAGCCAGAGGAATTGACAAAAATGAAATGAAATATCAAAACAAAAGAAAAGATGAAAAAATGAAAGAATTATGAAAATATTGGCTTTGGGAATGTGCAGATAACTCCACCGGGGCTATGGATGCCCCGGCCGACAGTGGAGCAATATTCGTGGAATTCCAAAGACAACCTTGTCGGGGCTATGGACGCTTGACTGGTAGCGAGGCAATGTCTCGGATGCTTTTGAAGCATAGATACTATTAACCGGCCATAACTGATTTTAAGAGTTTTGGGTGGTCCTTTGAGATGGAATTTGTGTATATGAACGTATTTGAATAATTTAAGATGAACGTGCTTTAATTTGGGTTCTCGCCCTAAAGCGTTTTTCAACACTTTCCCTGCAGATTGGATTTTATCTTTGAAAACTTGAAATGTTCAAGACATTTATTTGGGAGGGGGCTAGATGTTGTGACCTTTTCACACATCGCCCCATTGCAAATGGGGACCCCCTACTTTTTAGGCCCTCTCGGTCTTTTGGCTTGCGTTTTTGGGTCTTTTCGTAGCAGTCTCGCCAATCTCTATCTAAGTTTGCGAGTGTTTGGGGGTCATATTGGTCAGGTCTACTTTTCGTTTGGGTGAATTTGATGAGGTCTAGGACTCGTTTTGTTAATTTTAGGGTTTCTGCCTTCAGTCCTAGATTTTAGGGGTTTCTTTTAGAGTTTTGGAAAAACTAAACATACGATTGGAATTAGGACCCTTCAAGGAACCTCCCAATAAAATTTGAGCCAAAACGGAGGAACTTTCTATTTTTTGAAAGTTCCTATTTTTTAAGGATTTTACTGAGTCCCGGAATGTCGTCATTTTACAAAAAATCAAACTTACTATTTTTAGTAATTTTCTATTTATAGTAAGTCATTCATGTGTCCTATCTAGGGATCTAACGCTGACACTTTAAAGGTTTCTATTTTTGGAAGGTTTGTTCTAACAGGACCATTCGAGCAAGGTGACAAAGGTCAAGCATTTGCGACTACTTATGATTCTGGATAGTCAAAAAGCAGACAGAGAGAGCCAAAGAATGGTTGAGTGTTGGAAGCCCATTCCTCAAATGGAAAGCTTGGGAAATTTGTCTGTCTGGAAAATCATCCCAAATTCTTATATGGTGGCCTGATCCGGAAGAGGCTCAAAATCCATCCAAGTTCGGAAGAAGCATGAAAAGATGAAATTCCTCCTCCACAGAGAAATTCCACCCAAATCCTCAGCTGGGCGCCAAAATGGAAGGTTCATGGAGGATTCACAATTCAGTGGAATTCCTCCTCCACAGCAAAATTCCGCCCAAGCACTCAGCAGGGCGCCAAAATGGAGGGGTCATGGAGGATTCAGCATTTGATGAAATTCCTCCTCCACAGTGAAATTCAGCCCAAACACTCAACAGGGCACAAAAATGGAGGGGTCATGTGACGAAATTCCTCCTCCACGATGAAATTCCGCCCAAACACTCAGTAGGCCGCCAAAATGGAGGGGTCATGGAGGATTTATCTTTTGATGAAATTCCTCCTCCATAGTGAAATTCCGCCCAAGGCATGGTGAAGGCACCAAAACAAGGAAGTGATGGAAGATTCCAAATAAGGTGTGAATTCCTCTGCACATGGAAATAGCACCCTAGACTAATGGAAAGCGCTAAATTGAGGGGTGCTTGGAGGCATGGAAAATGATCAAATTCCCAGACATGGTAAATTCCATGCTTAAGCTTGAAAATTGAAAATTTGTCTAAGGCATGAAAGTCAAAGGGTCAAGGAGGAATGAAAAGCAAAAAAATCCCCTCGAGAAATTTTTGGAAATTTCCATTTTTAGACACCAAATCTTATCAGAATCCGGAAAGTTTTGCAAATTTGGACTCATGAGATAATTCTCTCTCCTAGACCCGGGTCCTAAATTTTGGAAAATTCCTAAAAAATAGGAAATGTGGCAAATTGGTCAAAAAGCTCCCTGCGAATGTGATGAATTCAAAGAGCACAAAAAAATTCCTTCCTCAAGAACGAATTGCACCCAAGAAGAAGAAATTCTGAAGAAAAAAAATTGACTAAGTGATGGAAATTGCTTCCTTCATGATATTGTTCTTGGAAATCATGAAAATTGGCTAAGGCATGAAGAATTTCCTTCCTCAAGGGTAAGGAACAAATCTCTTTTCAAAGGAGAATTCCTTCACAACATGAATTCCACGCCGGGATGAATTGAAGGTGGAAAAACAATTTCTTGCCAAGGAAGGAATCAGGGATGAACTGAACAAGAAATTCCCCCCCAAGGAAAAATTTGAAAAATCGATTCTCGGGCATCAAGAATCATCTGAATTTTAAAATGATGGTAGACTTGGAGTTGTGGGGGAATTTTCTCTCTTGGACCATGGAACCCTAAATTGTGGAAAATTCCTAAAAAAAGGAGATGGTGGAAAATCATTAAAACCCTCTTCCAAAGCAAGGAAAGTTCGACAAACTTCAAGAAAATTCTTCATGGATCAAATTCTTCTCTCCTAAAGTTTTCTCTATCCAAGATTTTCTCGCCAAGTGGTAGCGAGTCAACGTATGCTGAATTAATGAAGCATCTCTTTGCATGCAACCGTCACATTTATGGCATCATGGCAGATTATTTCTGCATGCAACCGTCACGTTCAGGAGATGATGGTGCATTTATGGCATCATGGGCGATTTTTGCATGAGGGTACATCCATTGCATAGTGGGCACTTTTTGAATGTAATGGTTAATTAATGCTTTATGGGTGCCCTTTTTTGAAGGATTGTAATTAATTGTATATGGGCTTTATGGGGTATTTATTGTTGATTCCCACCTTGTTGCATCTTGAGTGGGGAATCTTCTAGGGTGAAACCCTAATTAGGGTTTTGCATGTAATCATAGCCTGAGGCCTATATAAAGGGGTGACCCCCCCTCATTTGTAACAGGATAGAGACTTGTATGAAATTGTTGCGATAAGTTTTGAGATAATAACAGTGAAACATTGTTCTCTGATGGTGTCCACTTAAATTATTTTTTCAAAGCTTGCACGGTTTCACCTTCCTCACTTAGATTAGAAATAGTAAAGTGCTTTGATTTCAATGGAGAATGTAATGGTGTCTGATGAATTTCCATGGTTCATACTTTTTGCATCTTGTTGATTGTAAGTTGTAGTGTAAAGTTAGTCTGAGCCCCCTAAATTTGTGCTAAGTTGGATTGTGGATGGTCGTTTGGATTTTGCGTCGTTTTTGGGTATTCAAATGTACTTTCTTGATTTGAAAATGTTCTAGCATCCCTAGAAGATTGCACCGGTTCTTGCGGAGTTGTAGTTGATCTTGGCGAAGCAGGGCTTGGTTTATTTGGAATTTGTCCACCTGAGCACTATTCATTGTTATCCCTGCCCTTAGGAGTAGATTTAGATCCTTCTAACCCTTTCCCCTTTACTTTTAGTTCATTTTAGTCCATTAGAAGCAGCAGCATCACAGAATTGCCATATCCGATGATGGAGTTCCAGCCACATCAAAGAAGTGAAAAAACGATGCAAACGTAAGGCCCCTTGGATTACCAACAATCACATTAGCCAACTGAGTCAAGTCCGTAGCATAAAGGAACCTTGGAGTCGATTGTTTGAACTTCTTGCAATCTTAACATGCAATTGCACTTTGATCAAGAGAGAGTGAAGTGACCATTAGGCAACTTTATTCTGTGTTCGACGTAGTCATAAAAAACACGTCAACAAGTCCCAACCACACTATTGTCATCCTGTTCATGGTTCTATCTTCTGGGATTATTCAACTGTTGTATAACTGTAGTTAGCTGTTGTAATGTATCAGCTACATGCTGTTAGGAATCCCACAGATACTGAGAGGGGGGGGGTGAATCAGTATCTAACCGGTGTCTAGAATTTCTTAACTTAAAACATGCAGAACATAATATAACAGTGTACCGGTATGCAAGAAATAATGCAATAAACAGAATGAAGAACATTCACATGAAAAGCACACCATAACACAAGGTTTTAACGAGGAAACCCGGTGTGGGAAAAACCTTGGTGGGATTTGTGACCCACAATATTCACTCACTGGCCAATAAAAGAATATTACTTACAATAGGGGCCTGAACATGCAGGAAGGCCAACTGCCTAGACCTCACTGCTCAATGGGAAGTCTCACTGACTTACAATGAGGATTATACAAATCCAATATCTTGTACTGCTTTACAATAGCATCTTCAATGCCAGATTCAGTACCGGTTCCTACTCTGTTCTTTACATATACCCCTTAACCTATATTTCGCATAATAGGTCTGCCTAATATTTTTCTTTTTTTTTATTCTTCCTTCTCATATATCAAATGTCTACAATGATCTCTTTTATATATAAGAGTCATTTTACAATTTGCTAAGTCGGCTTACAAAGTTTTACAATAATAAACAAAATATAATATACCAAAATCCTGTCGACCTCTGTGCCGGTATACTTCCTTTCTTCTGTGCCGGTGCCGGTGTCTTGAGTGCCGGTGTAGAGTGTGATCTGCTGATGCCGCTATAATGCCTTTGCCGGTGCCATAGGATTGCAAGGTTGCCATCAATGACAAAACCTTCAATCACATACAATGTCTCATTGGAGTGTGCATATGCCAACAATCTCCCCCTTTGGCATTGATGGCAACACTCATGAGAAATTTCAAAAGATGTATCCAAAAATGTGAAGTCCAAAAATGTTACCAAAAATTTGTGTTAGCTCCCCCTGAGCATATGATTCCTGTGTTTTGAATTTTCTCATCCCGCTACTCCCCCTTTAGCATCAATGACAAAGGTTGTCAAGATGTCAGTAGAGTTTGTAGTTTCAACTTTGTAACTGGGTGGTTACAATTTGAAAAAGTTCTCCCAAAATCAAGTTTATACTATCCATAAACTTTTTGCTATCCTTTATTGTTGTCTCTGTTCTCTTCACTATACCGGTGAGATGCTGCAAATGCTCTGCCGGTGTTTTCTTTCCCTGTATTAGTGCCTCAGATACTTCCTTCCGTAGTGATGCTAGATAGTCCAATCTTGGACTTAGTTTTGATCTCAAATGCTTTGCCTTATTTACTATTCTTTCTTTCTCTCTTTCCAATTTAAGTAGTTCTTCCTCAAAATTTGTTATCTTCTCTTCAAAAACTGATAGTGTATCCAGTGAGTTAACAAAATTATCTGCAAGTTTATTGATCTCATCCTGTACCTTGCTCATCTTCTTGTCTATATCTACAGTCAAAAAGTTTGTTTTATAGGTATCTTTGTACAGAGTTTTGTACTCTTTCAACAAATTACATAATTCCGGTAGAAGTGTGTCAAAGTCTCTGTTACACTTCTTTATTTGCTCATCAAAGAATTTATGTATTTCAATTTCTACCTTATCCTTTAATGACTCTTCCTTTATTTTCTCAATGTTTTCTGTGATATATTTACATAGTGTATCAAGTTGTCATAAAGAATCTTTATTGTCTATATTACAATTAGGAGCAATTACCTTCAAAATTGGTATGGTATCATCAATTGCTTTGTAAGCTTGTGAGCTACAGTCGGTTATTTTCTTGATTGAATCTAATAGTACCTCAGTCACATTAGTTGATTTGTATTCTGATGATGAACCAACAATCTAAGTACCGGTGGAAGTAACCAAGCTTGTATTGACCTCTGGTAGGTCTGTTTGTGTCTGCATTTCTTTAAGCAATGGTTTTTCTACTTCACTAGTTGTCGGTGGCACTGTTTCCTTATGTACCTATTCCGGTTGCTGTTGTTGTTGTTCCGGAGCCTTTTGCTCTATTTGTTTCTCTATTTGTTGTATTGCCTCAGTCTGAGTCTCAGTCTCTACCTTTTGCTCTTTATCTTCTGCCGGTTTCTCCTGTGTGTTATCAGTTTCCTCAGCTACCGGAGGCTCACTAGCCATTTCAGTCTTATCAGTTGTATCTTTGTCTACCACTATGTTGATCTTTTGAGTATCAACATCCACAGTATATAAGACTTCAGGATTAGGATTATCATCCTCTACATCCATACTCTCAGTTGTCGGTTGATCTTCTAGTAGCTGTTATTTTTACCAGTGGAGTAATCAAAGGAGGTGGGGGTTAAGTTGTCTCTAACCTTGATACTAGGTGATCCACCAACTTTACCTTTACCCTTTTCTCTATCTTTCTGATAAAATTTTATGGGTTTGGGTTTCCTGTACTCTTCTTGTTTTTCTTTCTCAACTAGGAATATATCCCATCCATTTTTTGTCTCCTCAGTCACCTCATTAATTCTTCCAACCATTAAAGCAATGTGCCGGTCTGCAGTAGAAAATACTGTCCGGTTGGCTTGAGCAATTAGATCATCAATTTCTTTGGGTGAGTTTACCGGATAAACAGCAAGTAGCTTTTCAATTTTTATTTTCTTATCTAGTTCTATTACTGCTTGTCTTCTTGCTTCTAGTCTTTTAAATAGTTCATCTGGAATTTCATTGACTACTTCCATCAAAAACTTCTTATACATATCCATATGTAATATAACACTGTTTTCAACTTGTTCTTTTTCATCACCTGTTAAGGTGTCATATATTTTCTCTATGTTCTTCAATTTACCTTTCTCTGTAATTTCATTCAGCAGTATATCAAGAGGGGCCAAGTCTTTGTTTGTCCTCTTTTTCTTTTTGGGTGTCAGTTTCTTCTTCTTTGGTGTAGCCTTTCTTACCGGAGATCTCATTGCTTGTTGCTTTTGTCTTGTCCTCCTGGGTGAGGGTGTGGTTGCCAGTGAGGGATATCTTTTTCTTACAACTCTTTTGAAAGTTGCAAGCATGTCACTCCCCAAAGAAGTACCTACCAGTGATAGGTGAGTTTCAGGTTGTGGAGCTGCCAACTCATCCTCTGTTATACCGGTTTTCTTCAACACATCTTCTTTGATGGCTTTTGCTTGTCTGGAACCTTTCCTTACAACCGCCTCAACCTTTTTCACTCTTTTCTTTGATTGTATTTGGCTTTCAATAGTTTCTGCACTACCAAATATTTCTTCCTTAGGTTCTCTGGGGGCTTCTAGAAGTGCTTTAGCATATGTTTCAATTATATGATCATCTGTTTCATAGCCCATCTCGGTTACCCAAACTGTCCTTGGGATGACTGCTTCCATCCAGATTTCATCTTTCTTAATTACAAAGCATAATTCATCTTTGTATTTGTCGACAATCTTTTGTGATAGCTTGATTCTTTTCTTCATTTTGGCCTTTAATGCTTGAAAGAAGTCATGAATATTGTTTTCCTTGTCTTCTCCCATGTTATTGAATAGTTCTATTAACTGTTTGCCTACCGGTATATCATATCCAAGTTCTTTGTAGCCTATACCGGGAACCTGTTTTGTTATATGTAGCATCAGACATACTAACAGATTTCCAAACCTGTAAGTTCCTTTCTTGTCCTTCTTAATCTTTCCAAGGTTGTCAATTAATTCATCCTTTAACCACTCACATATATCAATTTTTGCATTATCTGTGACCATATCATAAGCACTCTTAATGCATAAACTTGAAACTGAATTGAGTCTATTTGCATGAGTAGCTTTATACCCTAATATCATGCTGATGAATCTCACATTAATATCTGTTACATCATTAACTCTTAGGGACCTCTTGTCGAATGTTGCACCAGTTAGGTATGTAACTAGATCATTGGATACCTTCTTGGTTTTATCTAGCCTTTTACCGGTGGTCGGTAACCCTGTGACAGCTTTCATAGCTTCCTTAGTGATTTTGTGGACTGCATCTAACCAGAAAAATTCACCATGTACCCTGCTTAAGACTATCCTAATCACATCCTTGGGGAATTCAGGAATGCTAAGGATCTCTGTAAATCCTAGGGTCTCAATGATCTTGTGTTCATCTTTTACATTGCCAGTTTTATCACATATCACAGTTTTAAACTTGGTTTTAATCTCTTCATCTCCTAGTTCCTCAATGTTGCAATGGATGTACATTCTAGGGTCTTCAACATAAACAACTCCCTTAGGAATTTGAGAAAAAGCACCTAAGGTATCATCTTTCTTTGCTACCTCGGGAACTAACTGAAATACGGGCCTAGGTCTTTTTATCACTTCAACAACAATAGGGTTTTCTATATATTCAATTGCAGAGGTGGATGCCATGATTAAATACCTTTTACTGCCTTTAGGATGGATGATTGCTTGGAGTGTTCTTGCTTCTTGCTCGAAATGCCTTAACTTGGAATCTTCGCGCTCTTCGAAAATTTGAAATCTCGGTGAAATGAAATGGAGCCAAAACCTTAATTTTATAGTGTCTATTGGCCATCTACCACATTAATTGCATGCCGGTTAAGTATTCACTTAACATTGTTTGCCGGTAATAAGTAATTTCCAACTTCTTATCTCTAACCGAGGGAATAATAGCACATGTGTCATTAGATTGCCAAACCCTCAAGGAAACTTTCTTCAATTAGATGAAGAACTTCTTGCCGGTGGAGCACTGCTCTGTCCTTCCGGTGAAGCATCACTCTATCCTGCCGGTGAAGCATTGGTTTGTTCTACCGGTGGAGGAGTATTCCCAATATTTAGATCAGATTTTCTAATCCATTGTTTTGAGAATTCTTGCTTAACCTCTTCAACTTTTTCTTTACCTTTCAAGCTAGAACCTTTGTTGTCTACCAATGTTCCTTTACTTCTACAAAATTTAGCAATATGCCCAATCTTGTTACATGCATAACAAGTTACATTATTCTTCTGAATAGCTTTTCCATAACCTATGCCGGTTTGTGTTCTGCATTGATTAGATAAATGTCCAACTCTTCCACAAACATAACATCTCACATTCATCCTGCAGTTTTCAGAGTTGTGACCTACTTTCTCGCATTTAGAACATTGACCGGTGGGTGTGTTGATATTCTGATCATTTCTAGATCTACATTCATTTGCTCTATGACCATACTTATTACAGTTAAAGCATTTTCCATTGAATTTGTAAGCATTAGGTTGTCTTACCGGTTTGCTATGATCCTGAGTATTTGCAGTACCGGAGCTTTCACCAACTTCAAAGCCAATTCCAAAAGTGTCACCTTTAGGTTTTTGATTCTTCAGCAAGGTGCCAAGTTCCTCTGAGCTTTTTTTGAATTTTTCTTTGTGTTGATTTGCAGTTTCTAGTTCTCTTTCTAAGACTTCTTTTTGTCTCATCAGTTCATTTGAGTCATTCTGAGTATGCATCAGATCTGTCTTCAACATGTCATTTTCATAGCTAAGTCTTGTGTTCTCATTTGCTGCATCACTTAGTCTTCTGGTCAATTCTTCTTCATTCTTCTTCCTATCCTCAATCTCTTTGCAAAATCTCATAGTCATATCCTGCATCTCATTCTTTGTTGTCATGTTCTCTTGTTTCAGCTTGCTTATCATATCATTAAGTGATTCTTTTTCATCTTTCTCATTTTGCAATTTTTCACAAAGTTCTCTTCTCTTATTTCTTGCAACAGTAAAATTTTCTTGAAGTGCCTGAATGATGTCCTAAGCTGCCCTTAAATCATCTTCTAGTTTGATATTTTTCAATTTCTCTGCATCATAGTCTGTAAGAGCTCCTTCAAGTTGCTTCATCAGATTTTCCATCTTTACCGGTGTCAAGATCTTCCTCAAGCTGTTAGGCTTCTGAAAATAGAGGACCAAGCTCTGATACCAATTGTTAGGAATCCCACAGATACTGAGAGGGGGGGGTGAATTAGTATCTAACCAGTGTCTAGAATTTCTTAACATAAAACATGCAGAACATAATATAACAGTGTACCGGTATGCAAGAAATAATGCAATAAACAGAATCAAGAACATTCACATGAAAAGCACACCATAACACAAGGTTTTAATGAGGAAACCCGGTGTGGGAAAAACCTCAATGGGATTTGTGACCCACAATATTCACTCATTGGCCAATAAGAGAATATTACTTACAATAGGGGCCTGCACATACAGGAAGGCCAACTGCCTAGAGCTCACTGCTCAATGGGAAGTCTCACCGACTTACAATGAAGATTATACAAATTCAATATCTTGTACTGCTTTACAATAGCATCTTCAATGCCAGATTCAGTACCAGTTCCTGCTCTGTTCTTTACATATACCCCTTAACCTATATTTCGCATAATAGGTCTGCCTAATATTTTTCTTTTTTTAATTCTTCCTTCTCATATATCAAATGTCTACAATGATCTCTTTTATATATAAGTCATTTTACAATTTGCCAAGTCTTACAAAGTTTTACAATAATAAACAAAATATAATATAACAAAATCCTGTCGGCCTCTGTGTCGGTATACTTCTTTTCTTCTGTGCCGGTATACTTCCTTTCTTCTGTGTCAATATACTTGTCCTAAGTGCCGGTGTAGAGTGTGATTTGCTGATGCCGGTATAATGCCTTTGCCAGTGCCATAGGATTGCAAGGTTGCTATCAATGACAAAACCTTCAATCACATACAATGTCTCATTGGAGTGTGCATATGCCAACACATGCTACTGTCCTGCTTGTAAACCTCTCAAGGTTTCTCTCACTTCTCTGGCATCATCCCATGGTGAACTATTTTCCCTTCTATCACTGTAGTGAGCCTAACCAAATCTGACTCAAAACCATTCACTCACTGCCCTTGTAATTTTGTCAAACACTTTCTATGCAAAGTTGTAGCTTGCCGATGTGAATTTCAGTTGGATGTGTATGCTCTTAAAATCAAGTAGAAATGAATGTCAAAAGATCCAACAATAAGCTAAGAACGAAATGCACTTGTTTTTTACTCTTTCCAAATGCAAATACATGAGTTCCTAAGGTAACATGCATACCTACAGCCAAGTAGCATTTTTACAAACACTTGGCATGTAAACTAATGTGCATCTACAGCAAATAGTCATTAACACAAACACTTGGCATACAAACTAGGAAGCTGATATGAGAGTAAACAATGTTGTCATTTAAACACCTGAGATATATGCATACATACTTCTGATTACAACTGCAAGTAAGTACTATGACTCCTATTGCAGAACATATGCAATATAAGGAACCTGGAAATTGATAGCAGCAGTCCCAAATAATTCGATTTTCCACATGGGCTGACTGTCTTCACTCCAAAATGCTATGAAAATCTTCTAAAATGCAAGGGAACCCTCCAAAATATTTGTTGGAATTCTTCCCAGCTCCTAAGGTCAAAATCGCCCTGTACATAGGAGCGCCCAGCCAGGAGGAATGAAGCCTTCACAAGAGTCTGATACAGCCTGGAAAGAGTGCCAGCAGTCACAAAATTTAAGCTCCAATATTATCCTCTGGTCTGTAAATTAAAAACCCTACAATGATCTACTCAAACACTTAATTAAACTCCTCTTTAATGAACAGATTGAACCTCTGGATGAAGTCCACAATCAAGCAATGATTCAGCTGATATCTCACAGCCTCAAGATTGCTAAACACTGAAGAGGCTACATTCTCCAATGCTGGATATGGCAGAAAACCCTTGTCTTCTTCCATAGTTCATGAATGAAGAAATAGCAATGCTCAATAATAATCGATTTTCCTCTTGGCAACCTTATAAATCTTTCATGAAGTCAAATTTCTCCAAAAAGCTCATTAAATTGCATATATTAAATTATGAGCTTGCATTTTAATATTTTAATATAATCTCCTTGGCCTAGGCATTCACACAATTAATTAAATGGCCCCATTTTAATGATAAATGGACCCTTGAGTTATAAAGCGCAAATATAACATTAACATATTTCTTATGTATTAATATTTGACTTTATTTCATTAAATGTCCCTTATATTATAAAGTCCAAATATTAATCATTATTATGTACTTATAATTAATTATTATTAAAGTATAACTTTAACAATAATTAAAATATCATAACTCCAATAATAACCATTATTTCTCAATTCTGCAAACACCATAGGGTAGCCCACTGCGCCCACTATTCATCTGGATGCCTTACTAAAAATAGTAAGGGTCCCCCTCAAACATCCACTAAGTTACTATAAAGAGTAAGTGTGTGAAACCGAGTCAAACGAAGGTCAAAATGAACCAAACGAAGAGCAATCATAAACATTTCTGACCTCCAGAATGGGAATAAGCCTCCTGCACTGCCAACTGGGACCCTCTAACCGTCAGCCTTAGCCTACAAGGGCCAATAATAGGCTGATCCAATCATAAACCACATCATCCCAAAAAGGGGACATTACAATCAGCCATGCTTGCAACTTGTCCAGTATCACCAAAAGATGACCGCTGATGAGTACCAAACAATCCAGATACTGTTTTTCCTTCAGGTACCTACAGAGGTTGCCAAGTTTTTTGGGATTCCCTCTGATAATAGCTTCTTTCCCTGTCACTAGGTTGCATTAACAATCTGATTTGACCCAGAGGATGGCAAGAAACCGCTCTAATACCACAGTGAAGACCCCAAGTCCTTCAAAACTAAAACCCTCTGAAGTGTACTCTGAAATTTGTTTTGTTTTCTAAATTTTTATGCTTTTTGTGTTTTTACAAGAAAAATAAATGCATAGGAAAAACTCACAATGCTGGAAATTAAGAAACTGAAATTGAGTGTAATTAAATAACTGAAATTACAATGCTAATATGCTAACCAAGTCAGCTTATAGATTCCTACCTAAATGTTGACTCAAAAAGCAACTATAATACCAAATAAAGAACCTGATATATTGTAGCAGCAGACATAAACTCATTCGATTCTCCTTGATGAGCTTTCTTGGACTTTCAAATTGTTGCGCTAGCCTTCCTTGATGTCCCACGAACACACTAGATTATTTTCAGATTTTAAAATGCCACCCTTCTCAAAATCGCACCAGCCCTAGTGCGCCCAGCTCAAGAGAAGTACGGCCTGTGAAAGTAGCAGCTGTATGGCCTAGGAAAGGATGCCAATAATTTGCAAAACGAAGCCCTTATTCTGTTCTCCAATCTGAACATTTGACTCCTTCAATCTGCTTGAAAACCCTCCATGAATTATCACAAGTTCGGCACCAAGTTGACCTCTGGATGAAGCCAATCAGATTAGCAATCTTCAGTTGATGTTTCACAACCTCAGTTTGCTAGAACAATGAAGAATGAACGTTCTCCAAAGTCTGAAAATGATTGAAAATCTGCAGAAACCCTTGGCCTCTCACAAATCCCAATGCTCTCGTAAAAGACAAAGTAAAAATGTTCAAAAATAATGAATTCGATTTGCTTAAGGAGCCCTTTTATACTTCTGATGGATGGCTCGATTTCCAAAAAGCCATTTAATGATTTAAAACATATTTTAAAACCCCTTTGTGTTGACCTTATGTTATAATCTCATAATGGCGTCCCTCTTTAATGATGTATTAATTGTTCATTAACTTAGAATGGCCTCCTTTTTATAAAGTTAAGTTATAACTTTATAATATGCCCTTTTAAAAATTAAATATCATTAGTCATTAAAATATTAATATCTCCTCAAATATTTATTATTTCGCCATGCCATCTGAAATGGGAGTCAACACTGCCAATCACCACGTGACCAGGTGCCCTGCTATATATAGAAACTCTGAATAAATGACTTACTATAAGTATGTGTAACTCAGCCAAACGAGGGCCAAACCTGAACCAGTTGGCTCTAGAGAAGAAAGATGCCAACCACTGACCAAGAATCTGCCTCAAAGAACATTGTATCCAAACTCACTAGCCTACGAGGGTCAACTAATAAGCTAATCCTGCTGAGAAGTGATACCTAACTAGAAGGGGACATTACAGATTGTTCAAGGAAATGCAAGGATGCAAACTTTTGGTTCAATATTTTTAGAGAGGCCATAGAGGAGGTTAGGGCCTCAAATGTTGTTCACGTGATCACTGATTCAACACGTGCGTGCAAATTTGCAAGCTTGATGGTGTTGGGTGCTTACAAGAACATTTTTGGACTCCAAGTTGTGTTCATGCATTGAACAATGTAGTAAAGGACATAGGCAAATTAGGTTGGGTAAAGGAAGTGGTGGCACAAGCTAGAAATATTCAAATGTTCATTTGCAGCCACCACACCTCACTTTCTCTCTTTAGAACTTTTTCAAAGAAGGAATTTCTCAGGCCTATGGAGACAAGATATGCCACTTCAATTTGTTAGAGAGGATGATTGAGGTGCATGACGCCCTACAGTTGATGGTGGTGAATTCAAAATGGAATAGATGGCCTAATGCAACCACTGTTGAAGGAAAAGCCATCAAACAAAGGATCCTTGATGATGAATTGTGGTCCACAATGAGGTAGGACATTGCTGATTTTCAGATTTTATTTAAAAATCTCTGATTTTAATAATTTAATTTTGTTGTTGAATCTTTCAAGGTTTTAAAGTTTCCTGGTTGTCAATTAACTTTGAGATATGTTTCTAAGTTTCCTAGTTGTTAATTTAACTTTGTTATTGAATCCTATTATTATTTGAAATTTTCTTTTGTACTTTGCAAACATGTTTGCTCCATCATCTAGCCTATTGTAGATGTCATTAGATATGTTGATACGGACTCCCCTAATCTTGGAGAAACATATGAGACTTTAAAAGCATGATTCAAAAGATGAAGGAGGTAATTTTGGCTAAGGATCAGAATTTGGAGTTCTATGAGTATGTTAAGCCCATTGTCATGCGAAGGTGATACACTATGAACTCTCAACTTCATATGGCATCTTATTGCACAAAATCCAAAATGGTATGAGCTCAAGCCTGGGAGGTACCTTCCTTGTGATGATGCCGAGGCGAGATGTGGGTTTATGAAGGCCCTTCAAAAGATGTATTCACCTAAGGTGGCTATTAGACTTCGCGAGCAATGGAATGACTTCTTAAATCTTGATGATCCAAACTTCAAAAGACCAAAGGCGAGGGTGGATAGAGCAGTAATGGCACAAAAGAACCCTATTGGATGGCGGCAATGGCATGGGGCAGATGCACTAGAGTTGAGGATGCTTGCCATTCGCCTACTTTCACAGGTTGCTAGTTCCTCTACTACGGAGAGGAAATGGTCTACATATAGCTTTATCCACTCCATCAAGAGGAATAGGCTTACCTCTAAACGAGCAGAGAAGTTAGTGGTTGTGTATAGTGCTCTGCAACTTAAGGATTGTTAGACTTGTTGTGATATTTTCACACATTGCCCCATTGCAAATGGGGACCCCCTGCATTTTTGGTCCTCTTAGTCTTTTGGTTGTGCTTCTTTGGGTCTTTTCGCAGAAATCCCTTCAGTCTACCTTGGTCTACAAATGTTTTGGAAAATTTTGATCAAGTTTGCAAGTGCTTTGAGCAAATTTGGCCAAGTCTAGAGCTTGTTTTATATTTTTTTAGGGTTTTTGCCCTTCAGACTTAAATTTGAGGTCATTTTCTTAGGGTTTTGGAAAATTTAAAAGTGGCAATGAAGTCAAAATCCTTCAAGGAAGCTACAGTGAAATTTGAATGAATTTTGAGCACTTGCTATTTTTAGTAATTCTCACTGTTTCTCGGATTGGTCTAATTTTGCATTTAAACAAATACTATTTTTAGCAATTTCTATTTTTAGTGTCATCCTGTCCCAATTTGCCCTAATTTGATGTTTGAAAGTACTTACTATTTTTAGTAAGTCTATTTTTGGCAGGTCTATCTCACGCAATGGGCAAAGCACTGATGGCAAAGCCTTCCTAAAAATCCAAGTCCAAATCTGGAAAGTTGAAAAAGCAGGCAATTGATCAAAAAATGGCTAAGTCTAGAATTCCTTCCTGAAGTGGAAAAAATACAAATTTATTCTAAGGCATGAGAAATCCACCTCAATCCAAAACATGGCCATCAAAACTGGAAAGAAGGCATATTCCACAGACCAAGAAAGAATTTCCAATCTTCAAATAATTCCTGCTTCATGGTCAAAATGCATCCAAAATGAGATGAGGACACCAAAGTAAGGTCAAGGAGGAATTTTTAAAATTTTCCAAAACTTTACTTCTCCATGGTGAAATGGCACCCAAGGAGATGAGAGCTAAAATGAGGTGGAGGAATTTGCTCCCAACACTGATATTCCTCCTCCATGTGTAAATTGCGCTCAAGGATGAGTGGGAGCACTAAATACATGTCAAGGAGGAATTCTTCTCCTCCAACTCAAAATCCTCTTCCACAAGCAAAATGCACCCAAGGCCAGGACAGGGCACCAAAATGGGGTCAAGGAGGAAAATCTCCTAAAAGTCAAAATTCCTTCACTAGGTGGAAATTACGCCCAAGTCAAGGTTGGAGCGCTAAAACCAAGTAGGGAGGAAATTCTTTCCTTCGTCAAATTTTTACCATCATGAAGAAAATGCGCCCTAGACAGAAGGGCAGCGCTAGACCATGGTTAAGGAGGAATTCTTTTCTCCAACCAAAATTCCTCCTGCAAGATCAAAATATGCCCAGGTATGTTCAAAACCTTGAAAACATGAAATTTGGCTAAGGCATGAAGAAATTCCTTCCTTGAGAGCAAAGTAAAATCAGGGTTAAGGTTGAGCGCCAAAATGAGGTTAAAGAGGAAATTTCCCCCAAATCTAAAATTTCCTTCACCATGGAAAAAATTGGCTCTAGGAAAGGAATGGGTGCCAAAATGACATCAAGAAAGAAAACTCTAATTTTCCAAAATTCCTTCACTTCCTAGCAAATACGCTCCAGGACAAGTAGAAAATGTAGAAACATGGTCTAGGAGGACAATGTCAATTCCAAAGAAATCCTTCACCATCTTCAAAATGTGCCCAAGGACAAAACAAAACATGGAATTCAAGGCTAAGGAGGAAAATTTCAAAATTTCAAAAAATTCCTTCCTCTGGGAAGAAATGCGCCCAAGGTGAAGAATTTCAAAGCACAAAAAAAAATTAGCTGTGTGAGAATTTTCTCTCTCCAGGACTCGGGACAGGATAAAATTCCCCAAACATGGAAAAAGTGGCCAATTGATGGAAAAACCTCCCTACAGGACGAAGTGTTCATAAGAACACCGAAATTTCTCTTTAGGACAAAAATCTCTCTAGAAAGATTCTCTCTTGGAATTCTAGACGTACAGGATTTCTTCAAAAGTGGACAAAAATGTTAAAATTCTTCCAAAGCGGCATCAAGATGGAGAAGTTTTTCTCCAAGTGTGAAGAGGACATTTCATTGCTAGAATTCAAATTGGAGACTGTGTCAAGTATTTCCGTAGGAGGGCTGGAAGCCGTCATATCTAGATTCGTCACATTCGCCACAAAGGGAGATAATGGTCGTCCAATTTTGGACGAGAATCTATTGATTGCATGAAGGCATGGTAGCGTATTTATTGCTGGTGGACATTTTGATTGAGTGGTGTCTTATTCATTGAATATTTGCTGGCATATTCAAGGAGGTAGTGGCTCACTAATGCATAATGGGCGATTTTGAATATAATGGGGCATTTATTGCATTATGGATGCCGTTTTTGGGAGCAAAGAGCAATTAATAGGTAGTGGTGTGATTCTTCAATTAATGATTATTCCCACTACTTGGTGTCGTACTTGGAATTTTTGTTCAAACCCTAATTAGGGTTTTGCACGTTCAATCTAAGCCATTGATTGGTTTGTAATCTCCGCCATCCATTTTCCTCGTGGAGGCCAATAAAAGAGGGTCACCCCTTCATTTGTAAAGTAGGGAGATTGTATGAAATTGTTGCGATAAGTTATTGATATAATAATACTGATACATTGTTTGTTGATGGTGTTCACTTGTGTTATTTTGTGGCTTGCATGGTTTCACCTTCCTCGATTAGTTTAGATATGTTTCAAGCATTTAGATGAATGAAGTTGATTGCAGTGTTTTATGGTGAGATTGCTTGCTCATACCTTTTGTTGATAGATGATTTCTATCCACAGTGCAAGGTTGGACTGAAATCTTATATGTGTGTTATTAATCTAAATTGTTGGATGAACATTGTTATTTGATGGTGTTCATTGATGATTTAAAATCTTACAAACAGAACCTCTGAAGATTGCACCCTCTTTATGTAGTTGTCTACTAATGGTGAAGTAAACTGTGGTTGATCTCGCCTGGATCATTGTTATCTATTGAGTTATTGGATTTAGCTTAGTCTTCCTAAACCCTTTCCCCTTTAATTTCAGTCCATTCCAATTTAATTTGTTTGAAGTAGAAGCATCATAGAATTGCTATATCCGATGATGAAGTTCCAGCCACAACAAAGAAGTGAAAAAATGATCCAAACGTAAGTCCCCTTGGATTACCAACAACATCAACCAAACGAGTCTATATCCACCACAAAGTCGCTAGTACGCAATTGGAACCTTGGAGTCAATGTATGATCTTCCTACAATCTTAGCATACATATAATTTTGATCAAGAGAGGATAAAGATAAGATAAGATAAATTTATTAATGTTCAACAAAAGACCACAAAGCCGGTCTAAGGGACTGCAAAAAGCTAGAAAGGGGGCCATCCCACAGCAGGGACACCAAACGGTGCCCCCAAAAAAGCAACAAAACAACAAGAACACCCAAAACAAACAATCGAAAGAGAGGAAAGAGAGAGAGGAAGAGGGAGGGGGAGGGGGGTCCCGCTTGGGACCACCCCGACCCCCACTACAAAGTCTGCACCATAGAGAAGAACCTCAAAATAGAGGGGTAAACCATAGAGCCAGTAGGAGGCCCAAACCACTTATGGCGCTTCTTGGATGGGGAGGAGGGGTGCCACCGCTGAAGGGAACACCTCCTAGAGAATCACCAACTAGAGATGCCTAGAGGCAAAACCAAGCTAGCAGTGAGTGAGTTTCGAGGAAGGAGGTTATAAGCTGGTAGGACTAAATAGTGTCGTGGTGTTGATGTTGAAAAGAGAGGTCTCGGAGCCTGATGGCCTCCTGAATATAGAGAGCAAGGCACCTCTAGTCAGTGTATCTGAAAGAATGTGGAGAGGGATTGAGCTCCCCGAAAAGGCAGTAGAATTTGCCTCTGATCTCATAGTATATAAAGAAACGGAAGAGGAAATGCTCCTCAGTCTCAACTTCTCCCATGCTGCATAACCGACAAATCCTGCTATCTTTGACTAACTGATGATCGGTCTCAATGCGGAGGCGATGAGAGCCCACTCTGAAGGAAGCAAGGGGGATCCGAAGGGAATGCACCTAGTGATGGGATAAGTAAGAAGGGCGCACAATGAGTCTATCCTTCAGCTCCAGAAAGTGCTCAACATAGAAGGCCATCTTAGGGCAAAGACCCCCGTGGGGGTTGACCTAGATAGTGTGGATGAACTGCTTGTAAATATCTGTTCTGACACACCTATTAAGCTCCTATCTAGACAAGAGGAGATGGTGAGGAGCATCCAGAGAGTATTGGAAGGGGGGGAAATGATCCGTCTCAATCCCAATAGAACCAAGAAGAGTCGAGACCTCACCAAACCAACCACAAGCCTGACCCGAGGACACAGAAGCAGCAACGGACTCAGATGAGCAATAAGTGTAATGTCCCCTTCTCTGCAGTGATTAGTTCAATTGGCCATTAGCCTATTTCAGAGGCCCGTAGGCTAGTCGGGAGCAAAAATTAGGGTTTCCTATTTTCTAGGAGGATTCTTTGGTGTTTTTCAGGGGGTGTATGTGGGAGTTTGACAGTTTGGATTCTAGATTCCTTCTGGGTTTTCAGAGAGCTTCAAGATGGTTCGACATGCATCTGCATTGGGTGACTTTTTTCGGACTTACTATTTTTAGTAAGTGCGACGACTGCTCAAAATGTGATTAAAATCACTTTGGAAACACTTACTATTTTTAGCAATATGCTATTTTTAGTAAGTACTATTTTTAGCAGGATGTCAGCAAGCCTATTCAGATGGCTATTTCCAGCAGGTCAGTTTGAGGAGTTGGCCTTCCAAGCATTTTTTGGTGCTATTCTTGGCAAGGGTTCTTCAACTCAGTTCAATGACTATTTTTGGCAAGGCAATTCTATCAGCTTGTTTCCCCATATCCTTGGAGCTTGTTTTGGCAGGTTCAGTATTTGATGAAAAATGGTGTTTTAAATTAAATTATAACTTAAGGCAAAGGTTGGACGATTTATTTTAAAGGGATTGCTTAAGTTATATCGATATCTAAGTCATTTCCTTAATTATATATTGGGCGATTTATTGTTGAGGAAAAATACTTTATAAAGTGAAATATTAATAAGGCAAGATGGACGCCTTATGGAGAAATAAGTTAATTTTATAATATATTTCACTTATCTACCTTGGATGCCACATTATGATTTTATTGTCATTTTTATATAGTATATTTGCTCCTATGAGAAAGTCAATTTGGAGAAAGGAGAAATGAAATGTAATTTCAAAATAATGTGAAGTGAATGTGCATTTGGGTTTGGCGTTCATTTGGAGGGAATCTGAATTTGAATTTGGAGACACAAAGTCTATAAATAAGAGTGTTGGGCTCTTGTTTTTGGTATCCAAGAATTTTTATAATGAAATGCTGCCGAAATACAGAGTGAAAGCTTCGGGGAACGCTTACCTCCTAGCCATAACTTGATTTTTTGCTTGCAATACTAGTCGAGCCAGAGACTGCTCTTCATTCAAAGGAGTGGATTGAAGATAATGTTGCATATTTATATATTAGATTTTTGATTTTTTGGAGTCTTGTAGTGTGTTCTTGTTGCTAGTCGCGGAGTGTGCTGAAGTGGATTTTGGATCACAGGTCTCAATGTGTCATTCTCCTCATTCTGGGTATTTAATCTATCTTTCTTTATGGTTTAGGCGATTCATTTTGCAAGTTTATAGAGCTTAAAATGGTGTTGGATTTATTTTTGCAAAATCATACATTAGCTGGTCGTACCATGTGGTTGAGCGCTTTGGAATGTGTGCATAAATTATTGGGGTCGGTTTGCCATGTTTTGTTGTCCTAGGAATGACCGCCTACCTCCTAGTGATCATTTGCTTTCAGTTTCGTGTCATTTGGTTAAGAATTAGGCGAGTTGTGAGTGTTTTAGTGGGATTTGGTGTTGTTGGTCTGTGTGTTTTCAGGGTGCTGGGAGTATATCAGAATTAGAGTTTTTGGTGTTTGGAGTTGGTTTTGGGGTGTGTGAGTTCATTCGTGTGAAGAGAAAGGACTTGGTTTCATTTACAGTTGTTGGTCATGTTATTGCACTTGGTTCATCACTCTTATATGCTATGATTCATATTGTAATACTGGTAGTAGTACTAACAGCAATTTCTATTGTTCTTTCTTGTCCCTTTGCATAAGTGGAAGAGGTTGGCCTTGCCGCCTATCTTTGGAATAGTGATTTCCCTTAAATTGTAATCCATATTGTGCATTGTAAAGCTGGTTAGTACTACTAATAGCTATCTAATTGGAATATTGCTCTTAGTCCCACTGCATAAGTGGAAGAGGCTGGCCTTGCCACCTATTTTGAATATTGTAATACTGTCCTCCCGTTGCATAAGCGGTAGAGTTGATTTGTAATCTCATTTTCAGTCCCCCGCTGAATAAGCAGTGGAGTTGATTGTAATTTCATTTCTAGTCCTCCCGCTGAACAAGCAGTTGAGTGATTGCATTATTCAGTTCTTTAGCTTGTCCTTGGCTAGTTTACCGCCAAGTGATTGCATTGTTTTCATTATCATGCTATATAAGCAGAAGGGGTTGGCTTGCCGCCCGAAGATTGTAATCATTTTCAGTTATTGGCATCTAACGATCCCCTCGACACTGTATGCTCTCACCCTCCCAGATTGGGCTCTCGATGATCAGAAAGTGGAGGGTTACATTCAGCAGCATTTGTTATTCATTTCCTAAACATAACAAGTGTTGTGTTGAATGTAACTTTGTGACAAAATCAAAAAAAAATTGTGGGGATATTACAGTAAGTGGGGTAGGGGTACCTGAGGTGCCCCTCCCTAGTGTTAGCGTAGCCCCATAGGCGATGCAAGAACCAAATGAGGTCGAAAATAGCCCCAAGTTTGAAAGGGTGAGCCCCAAACTCCTCAAGAATGATATTTTGATGAATGATCTGCTTGCATCTGATGATGTGCCGAAGAAGAACCTAAACCCGCTCCACAGAAGCCCAATCAAACTCCCAGAGGGACAACCCCCAAACCACATACCCATACAGAACAGTGGGCCTAATCAAAGTGTCCATGAGTGTCATCTTGGACGTGGTGTCCTGGAAGTGGTGTCGGAAGCATTGTCTCTCAAGAAGAGCCAAAGAACCATAACCCTTGTTGATCAGTGGCTGGAGGACAGGTCTCAAACTAAAACGGGGACTAGAGAACTTGATCCCTAGATAAGTATAAGACGGAGAAATCTCAACCTCCACCCCTTTGAAGAAAAACTGGAGGTGAGAGGTCTTAAGGCAATCAAAGACTATGACCTTCGTTTTCCCCAAATTAACCGTCAACTATCTAAGGTCACAAAAAGCCGCAAGGCAATCTAGCTGTCTTTGCAAACCCTCAGGGGAGGCATCCAAAAGGACAACATCATCAGCAAAGAGAAAAATAGAGATCAGAACCTGGTGGAGGTGGCACCCATCCAACGAAAGGGTGTGCTTCAACAGAAATCCCTCTAGCTCATCAATGTAAATACCAAACAAGGTTGGAGAAAAGGGGTAGCCCTGCTTAACACCAATGGTGCTCCTAATGAAGTCAAAGAAACCAAGGGGAGTCCTAAGACGCCCCAGGACCATCTCATAAAGCCTCATAATGGCAGTCAGGGGAATCTCAGAAAAACCAATGTCCCGAAGTCTCTAGAAAAGGGCCATCCTTGGCACAAAATCAAAGGCTTTGCGGAAGTCCACAAAGCAACAGTAAACCTTCGAGGAACGGTGGCGAGCCTCCTCAACAATAGCTCTAAGGGTCAAGATATGATCCATGGTCTAAAAATCTAGTCTGAAGCCTACCTGTCCCTGAGCGCAGATGCGACGCTAGTCTAACTCTCTAGAAAGAATAGCATGAAGAACTATGGCATAAAGTTTGGAAAAAGAGTGGCCAACTATAATAATCCTGTAATTGTTGGGATCAAAAGTCGAGCCTGCCTTGTGGATCGGGTGGATTATGTGATGTGACCAAGAAGGAGGAAATCCAATGCGAACAACATGATTGAATAAGTTAGCTGAATAAGATCTCAGGGTATCACTACCATGCTTGAAGAACTTGGCCTGAAATCCCTCCTCATCGGCTGCCCTGCTACTATTCATAGTTCTAATAGCATCTGTGATGTTTGTGTGGGTGAAAAGGTGGCAATGAGGGGGAGAGGTGACAAGGATGGGGGGCTGGTCAGGGATGTCGTAAAGCACGGAAGTATGAGAAACCAGAGAGCCATGGTTCAAATCAGTGGGATGGGGGGAGCGGCAGGGGAAAAGGGTGTGCCAAAAGGAGTTGGGGGAATAAATGAGAGAGGCCCAAAGGGCTCTTCTACGCTAGGAAATGAAGAGGCATTTCTTGCGGTAGAGGAGATGGCGGTAGGAATTTTAAGCCATGCAAAGTAAGGGTGGTGATTGATGAAGGCTTCTCGCAGGATATGATGAAGTGACAGTTGGAAAACTTTATTCTGTGTTGGTGTGGTCACATAACACCCGTCAACAGAATTGGCACTAGGAGGGCACAGACATGAACAAATGAGTTTCAAATCTTATTTCTGTGTTGGTGTGGTCACATAACACCCGTCAACAGAATTGGCACTAGGAGGGCACAGACATGAACAAATGAGTTTCAAATCTTATCAATTCATATTTGTGGAAGTTATCTTGAGCCTTTTTTACCCTCTACACTCACCATAATTGGCGCTAGAAGGAGGGTTGAATATGTGAACTCCAAATTCTATCATTTCAAATTTGCGGAGGTTATCTCAAGCCATTTTTAGCCTCCTTCGTGCTTAACAAAATTGGCGCTAGGAGGGTTGAACATCAAATCGTTCATTTTCACAAGTGCAGAAATTCGTGTTGGATGGAACTAGTATGAGCTTTCAAGTGCCAAATCAAAGATATGTTAGATCTCTTATATGTCAAAAAATCCAAAAAAAAATTGAAAGACAGAAAATCAAAAAGAAGATTTCTCCATGGATGGGTGACCGTTTCATATTTCTTGTTGTTAAGATAGTCTCCTTGTGGACATCGCTCAGATTCAGGAATATTTGAATGCAAAACCGCACTCCAGGAATTTGTCCCAATTTGCCTTACCAAGGAAGTGTCGGATTCATGAAACCACCAAGAATGATGAGATGAATTGCTTGACATTCTTGTCAAGGATAGAACTGGTCTTACAAGGAAAAATACTTTTTTGGGATGTTCCAAAACCAGAATTGTGCATAAAGCCTGACGATGATTGCAATGGAAATGATCCTTTCTCAAGATTCAAGTTAAGGATTTAGAGTCAGATTGAGATTGGTAATATACGACTTGAAGGCGTGTTGCTTCCCTGTTGGCATCAGATTCACAATGCACCTCACTCAGAATTCACATGTCCAATATGCGAAGAGGCTATCAACCAAGTCAAATGTCAAATCAGATTATTAAAGGCCTACAACGAAATGCATTATAGATACAATCTGGAGAGTCTGTCTTGAACAAATGAAGTCAGCATCATCAAAAGAACAAAACATTGCAACACCATCCAGCGGTAATGGACATGAATTACAGATAGATAGTGCTACTGAACCCAATGATCTAAGCATTCAAGTGGGGGACAACGTTTCCTGCATCACACTGGAAGTTGTCCGAGTCAAGATCAAAGAAGCCATAGAAGACCTTCAAGAAATGACAAGTCACATTCAATGCTTGGAAGCATCAACACATGGGGATCAAATCGTTGGTGCAAATGAAGAAAGACAACTGCAAGATAGAGAAAACCATTTTAGTACCTCTCATGAAGGAGAAAATTTTGATCAATGTTTGATCTTGCAACAGAAGAAGTATCCAAAAGGAGTAATCCTCGACGAAGAAGTTCAATCATGCATTAACAAGATGGGAGAAATGATAAGCAGCTCGAGGCAGGAAGGAATATGTGACAGTCAGTGGGATGTCGAGATGGAAGTAGAGTATGAAATGCAATTCGGGTCGATGCTTGATCCCCTACTCAAGATCCAAGAATAACGACTAAAAGATATTGAGATACGTGAGATGCCAACCAATGAACAAGTTGTTGTGATAGAAGTAAAGAATGAAGAGAAATTCGGGTTGGGGATCAACTCGTTATCAAATATTCAAAAGGAGTTAGCTAGAGAAATGTCCTATATTTCAAAGTTCCCATTCAAATCCAGTTCACACCACAGTTTGCTCGCCATTGAGTGTGATCCCGATCTGCATATTTCAGATGCAAGTGGGATGATACATCACCAGCTTCAAGCTCCTGATGAAGCAATGGATGACACACAAGAATTCTCGCCCACACACAAGAACCACTAGGTTGTCTCTTTCCTTGCTCCTTAGTTTGAAAGCTATGAATTTGATTATGGAAATTTAGGAAGAGCAACTTGTTTATGGATTAATCATGGCCCAGATGAGTTGCCCCAGTTGATAATCTTTCCTAAAGTTTTGCTTGAGTTTGAGATTTGTATTATGAATGACTACTTTTCTGAGTTTAAAGATAAATTTGCAAGGCTTCTAACCATGACTAATGCCATGTTGCTCCTACACATCTTGAGAAATCATGTTAGGAGTTGTATATATTTAGGTATTGTGAGTATTGTTCAATTGAAATTGTAGTTGTCGTTTAGTTTAGGTGTCCTTGGGGGATCCCATTTGTGAGAAAGGCATTGTTATCTTAACCCAGTCAAGCGTCTGTACTTAGTTGTGTTAACTCATTTCTTGGAGAATCATTCATGAAAATCCGTCACACTTAATCAATTTATCTAAGTCATTGAGGTTTCCTTAGGAGAAGTCGTGGCTAATGAAAAATCCTAAATCTTGCTTTAGCGCCACTATAATTCTCAAACCCATTGTGAGCTTCATTGCTTACGAGCCAATTGCGGAATTGACAGAAAAAAAGAAAAGAAATAGAAAGGAAAGAAGAAAGAGAAATGAAAAGAAATATCAAAGCTATTGGCTTTGGGAATATGTGGGTAACACCACCGGGGCTATGGATACCCGGCTGGCAGTGGAGCAATGTTTGTAGGAGTTACAGCGACAACCTCATCAGGGCTATGAACACCTGACTTGCAGCGAGGCAATGTCCAGGATGCTTTTGGAGTTGAGATACATACATAGCTCACCATGGGGCATTCTGAGGGTCTCAATGATCTTATGAACCGGAATGAATTCAATTGCACACACTTGGGTAATTCGAGATTGAGTGACTTGATCCAATGTAAGATTTTACTTCCCTTTCATGTATGTTTTCTAGTCATTTGATAGGTCGGATGGAATTTCTCAAGGATTTTGGGTATGGATTGGGTTTTTATCTTTCAAATGTTCAGGAACGTTTATTCAAATTGGCGCAAGATGTTGTGACATTTTCACACATCGCCCCATTGCAAATGGGGACCCCCTGCTTTTTTGGTCCTCTTGGTCTTTTAATTGTGGTTCTTTGGGTCATTTCGCAGCAATCCCATCGGTCTCCCCAGATTTACAAATGTTTTTGTAAAATATGATCAAATCTGCAAATGTTTTGAGCGAATTTGACTAAGTCTGGAGCCTTTTTTTGTCTATTTTAGGGTTTATGCCCTTCAAACAAATTTGAGGTCATTTTCTTAGGGTTTTGGAAAATCTAAATGTTGCAATGAAGTCGAAACCCTTCAAGGAAGCTACTAGTGAAATTTGAGTGAATTTTAAGCACTTACTATTTTTAGTAAGTTTCACTGGGCCTCGGATTGGCCTAATTTTGCATTTAAACAAACTTACTATTTTTAACAATTTCTATTTTTAGTGTCACCTTGTCCCGGTTTGCCCTAATTTGATGTTTGGAAGTACTTACTATTTCTAGTAAGTCTATTTTTGGCACGTCTATTTTAGGCAGTGGGTAGGACACTGATGGCAAAGCATTCCTGAAAATCCAAGTTCCAAATCCAAAAAATTGAAAAAAACACCCAAATGATCAAGAAAATGGCTAAGTCTGGAATTCTTTCCTAAAGTGGAAAAAGCATTAAAAATTGCTCCTAAGGCATGATAAATCATCCTTAATCCAAAGGTGGCAATCAAAACGGGACAGATGAAAAATGGACAAGTCAGGTAAGAATTTCTAAGTTTCAACAAATTCCATTGTACCTCCCAGAAAGTGCTCCAAGACAAAGATGGGCGCTAGAAACATGACATGAAAGAAAATTCATTTCAACCAAAATTCCTTCATCACCTAGAAATGGCGCTCAAGATAGAAGATGGGTCCTAGTAAGGGGTACAGGAGGAATTTCCTCCCAGACAAGAAAATCCTCCTCCATGTGTGATTTGGGCCCAAGGTTGAAGAGGAGTGCCAAATGCATGAACAAGAGGAATTCTCCTCCAAGGCAGAAATTCCTTCTCCATAAGGCAAATGCGCCCAAGGCATGAAGAGGGAGCCAAAATGGGATTAAGAAGGAAAAAGTTCAAACTCCAAATTCCTTCACCGTGGAGAAAATGTGCTCCAAGTCAGCAGAAGGCACCAAAGTTAAGCAAGGGAGGATTTTTCAAACATAGTCAGAATTCCTTCTCCAACTAGAAATTGCGACCAAGGCAAAGGGTAAGGCCCCAAAGTGGGGTCAAGGAAGATTCTTTCCTTCATGCCAAAATTTCTTTACAACCCTCAAGGAGCGCTCCAAGTCAAGATAGAGTGCCAAAATGAAAATTTCCCGATTTCCAAAATTCCTCCTTCCTATGCAACATGCGCTCCGAAGGAGTAGATGGGCACCAAAATGGGGTTAAGGAGGAATTTTCTTCCACATCAAAAATTCCTTCACCATGGAGAAAATGTGCTCTAGGAAAGGAATGGGTGCCAAAATGACATCAAGGAAGAAAAGTCTAATTTTCAAGAATTCCTCCACTTCCTAGTGAATGCGCTCCAGGACAAGTAGAAAATGCAGAAACATGGTCTAGGAGGAAAATGTGAATTCCAAAGAAATCCTTCACCACCTTCGAAGTGTGCCCAAGGACAAAAACAAAACATGGAATTCAAGGTTGAGGAAAAATTCAAAATTTCAAGAAAAAAAAAATCCTTCCTTATGCAAGAAATGCACCCAAGGTGAAGAATTTCAAAGCACAAGAAAAATTGGCTATGAGAATTTTCTCTCTCCAAGACTCCCGACAAGGTAAAATTTGTCAAACATGGAAAAGTGGTCAGTTGATGGAAATGTCTCCCTACAAGACAAAGTGTGCACGAGAACACAAAAAAATTCCTTCAGGACAAAAATCTCTCTAGAAAATTTTTCTCTTGGAATTCCAGAAGTGGACAAAATTGTTAAAATTCTTCAAGAAGCAATATCAAGATGGGAGAAGTTTTTCTCCAAGTGTGAAGAGGATATTTCGTTACTAGAATTCAAAATTGAAACTATGCCAAGTTCTCCGTAGGAGAGCTGGAAGTCGTCATATCCAGATTCATTGCATTCACCATAAATGAACAAGATAATGGTCGTCCATTTTTGGATGAGAATCTATTAATTACATGAAGGCATAGTGACACATTTATTACTGAGGAATATTTCACCAAGTAATGGCTGATTAATTGCATGGCAGCTAGCATATTTAAGGAGATAGTGGTGCATTTAACGCCTGTTGGGCGATTTTGGATGTAGTGGTGCATTTAATGCATAATGGATGCCACTTTTTAGGAGTGGGAAACAATTAATACATAATGGGCTTGATTCGTCATTAATGTTGATTCCCACTACTTAGCATCATACTTGGAATCTTTGGTCAAAACCTAGTTAAGGTTTTGCATGTTCAATCTCAGCCATTGATTTGATTGTAATCTGGGTCGTCCATTTTTCTCCTGGAGGTCTATAAAAGGGGGTTACCCCTTCATTTGTAAAGGAGGGAGATCGTATGAAATTGTTACGATAAGTTATTGAGATGATAAGAGTGATACATTGTTCACTGATGGTGTTCACTTGTGTTATTTTGTGGCTTGCATGGTTTCACCTTCCTCGATTAGTTTAGATTTGTTTCAAGCATTTAGATGAACGAAGTTGATTGCAGTGTTTTATAGTGAGATCGCTTGCTCATACCTTTTGTTGATAGATGATTTCTATCCATAGTGCAAGGTTGGACTGAGCTTTTATATGTGTGTTCTTAATCTAAATTGTTGGATGAACATTGTTCTCTGATGGTGTTCATTGACAGTTTAAAATCTTACAAACACAACCTCTGAAGATTGCACCCTCTTAATGTAGCTGTCTACTAGTGACGAAGTAAAGTGTGGTTGATCTCACCTAGATCATTGTTACCTATTGAGTTCTTAGATTTAGCTTAGTCTTCCTAAATCTTTTCCCCTTTAATTTCAGTCCATTCCAGTTTAGTTCGTTTGAAGCAAAAACATCACAGAATTGCTATATCCGATGATGAAGTACCAGCCACAACAAAAGAGTGAAAGAATGATCCAAACGTAAGTCCCTTGGATTACCAGAAACATCAACCAAACGAGTCTATATCCACTGCAAAGTCGCTAGTACGCAGTTGGAACCTTGGATTCAATGTATGATCTTCTTGCAATCTTAGCATACATATGATTTTGATCAAGAGAGGATAAAGTGACCATTGGAAAACTTTATTCTATGTTCGTGTGGTCACAAAATACCCGTCAACAAGACTTATGAGTATCAACACAGTCCAGCATCACAGTCGGATATTAGTCCGGAAGACACCAACCCAGGTTGATGAGGAGGAACAAGAGGGATTGATTAGGATTCTGTTGGATGATGCAACCTTTGAGGTTGAGCCTAGCAGTGACAATGACTAGATTTGATGAAGACTAGGGGCAGCAGCATACTTTCTTTGTTTTACTTTTAGTTTTGACTCTTGAATCATTGACTTGTTTGAGACTTTTGACATATATGATACATTGAAACCTACAGCCTTTGGGCATTTTGATATTGATATTATTATATGCATGATGATGATATTGACAGTAATTACAGATTCAATGAATTATATTTATGAATGTGTATGAATTTATGAATTTAAGTTTCAACTCTCTTTTCAAGTTCAACTCGATTGCTGCGTATAATGTATATGATGATTGATTATTAATTTATTATAATTCATGAATGATTTAGATTTTAGAATTTCAATCTAGATTTCTGATTTATCAGTGTTACATTGTTAAATTGTTATCATATGAAATTATGAATATATATATATATATATATACCCTCTGTCGTCCCCCCATCCCCTAAAATGGCAAAAAAAAAATCCATACCGGAAACCCATTTCCCCATCCTAGAAACTTGGGGTAACATAGCTTCACAGTCATCCTGTTGCAGAAGAAGGCATACAATGCACTTCTTGGGATAGATTAGTTGATTACCACCAAGATAAACCACAATTGGAAGTGGAATTTACTCTTGATTGAGAGTGAAGGAAGGAAGTACATCATCAACATAAAAAGTTAATGATTTCATAATTTGTTTACCAGCTAACTGCAAGAATCTTCAGAAGTTTGTTGGGATGCCATAGTTGAATGAAATATTCTATATGGGTGATAATGTTTGTGAGTGAGGGTGATTGAGTTTGGTGTTACCAGTTTGGAGTGTGGATTTCTTCATTGTGAGCAATTTGGGTTTTTGCCTAATGGCTTAGCTTCCGAAGGGCTTGGCATGGAAACAAATGACAATTTAAAGGCAATTTGGGAGCCATATGTTGGTCGCTTCATCTTTTGGAAGATAGACATGGGGGTTTGACAACATAAAGCACACTTTCTGCTGGATGTAGAAGATTGAGGGTGGCATGTAAGCTCATAGTGCTAGGCATTTGATTTAGAAGTGTGAAATCAGTTCTTCAGGTGCATATCAGATTTGAATTGTCAAATCCAATAGAGAGGCGTGGCAGGGTTCTATAACAGCAGAAGACTTCATAACTGGGCGTTACTTTTAGACTTGCTGGGCATCACTTTCAGATCTGGTAGACTTCTAGTTTGGGATTGAAAGTTGGGGGTTTGGTACACCATTTCAGAGCGGACCTTGTTACTTGATGACTATTCATTTATGAAAGTTTATCATATGTCCCAGCAAGTTAGTAAATATAAAATATCCTTGTTAACAGTTAGTTTAATTGGGGCATTTATTCCTTTTTTATGAATGCCAAGCATTGTGTTTATTATATGAAACCATTGCAAATCCATCAACACATAAACTTGCAAACAGAAAACTTCATAATCACAATCATGCAAACTGTTTGACAAAATGCTCATGAGAAAAGGGTGAAAATTTTGGTGAGAAACTAGTAAGAGTTTTTACAAAGAACATAGTGGCTGATACTTTGTCCAGAAGGCCAAATTTATGTTCTATGATGGAGATTACAGCAGATTGGAAGGTCCATACTCTATTGGAATATGCTAAAAAATATTTTGCCACTACCATCTTGGAGGGAAAATTGCAAAATGATATGTGGTAGTGAATGAATTGATTCTTTACAAGGATATAATCTTCTTAGTTCCTGAATCTAAGGTAAAAGAAAAGATTTTGAGAACATTTCATTATACTCCCTTGGCTGGTCATGAAGGATATTGTCATGTCCCCTCTTTAGCTCTGTCTAGCAGAGACATGTGAGTCAGCTTATTATGGGGTCGTGTAGGCTGACAGGGTTGGACAGAGACCCGGTATGGTTATTCAGTGTTGGAGACTTGGTGTTCTAGCAGTTATTGATCAATTGGGAGACATTCCTTGTTTTTAGGAGGCAGTTCCTACTTTTTAGGAGGTTTGATCATGCCCAAGGTTGGGTCTCCATGAGATGCCTCTTTGGGTTCAGTTTCAGAGAGATTGGGCTTGTTTCCTAAATTTTAGGAGCATCCCTAGATTTTAGGGATGAGACTACCAGTGAATCCTTGATTTCCGACTTCAGTCACAGACAAGTGACAGGATGATTTTAGGGTTTGTAATGTCAGTTGGGCATTTTATGGCTATTTGGGTTATATTTTTAATATTTCCTAAGTTAGCGTTTAATAATTAAATAAGGCTAAGTTGTTAGCCATTTTGGAGTAATAAGGGGATTTTTGGCCTCATCTGGATGGGCACCCTATTGTGTGATAGCTCGTTGGAAAGATCTTGAAATTCTTTAAATCTTTCTCTTTGGTCTCAGGGCAATTCAGTGAGCGGATTTCTGTCTATGAGGAAAAAGGTCATTTTCTAGTAACATGACCACTTTAAAATAAGAAATTATAACATTTCCACTAGACCATGCCACTTGGAGATAATTAGGGTTCGATTTGCAATTGAGAGGGGTTATAAGGGGATAGGAGCTTCATTCTATGATCATCTTTTGCATATTTGACAACTTGTATGAATTTGCTCTGGAGAGCGATTTCTAGACTGGGACGCAAACCCCAGGATTAGGATTGGCTGGGACGTAGCCCTCAGCAATCTTTGGCACCGGACTTATAAGGCATTGTGCGTGGTGATTAAGGATAGAGGCATCAATTCTCAGTAGGGTTTCAGCGTAGCCTACCATCTTTCCAGTGGAGACGTGGTTCATTGCAGCTGGAGGAATGCCATTTGCAGCAAATACACCACGTGGTGTATAGGGTATTGCTTGTATTCACTTCCAGTGTATGTGGGTTTGGAGAACATTCTTCATCTTCCAGTTTGACTTCGAATTTGTATGAGAGCTTGGGAAATACATTGGATTCATTGTTTGGCTTTGTAATTCAGACAAATCTGCCTGGTACGATTTGCAATAATTCTGACTTTTGCTGTATAACTCAGTTATTTCAGTATGGCTTCATATTTGCTGTTATCTATTCCTTCCTATGCTATAAAACAATCAAAAACACAAAAGTAAACAACCCTTTCTGCAATTCTGTCTAGTTCTGTAAGAAAAACTTAAATAAACAGGAAAACAGAATTAAAAATAAAAAAATTACAGCAGGTTAACAGCAAAGATCTATCAGGGATCTTTCAGATATTTCAAGACTTATAAGCAGATTCAAGAGAGTTCTACTTGGAAAGAGCTTAAGGACACTCCTTAAGCATATTAGAGAATGTGAAGTATGTCAACAAAACAAAAATGAGCACACTTTTCCAACTAGGTTGTTGCAGCCCTTGCCTGTTACAAATAAGAAATGGGAAAATATATCAATGGACTTCACTATGGATTGTTAAAAGTGCAAGGCAAAGATTGTATATATATTGTTGTTGATAGATTAACAAAAATGCACACTTTCTTGCCATTTCTTCAAATTTCAGCATTTCTCAGGTTGCTGTATTGCTTTTGAGAGAAATTTAGGCCATATAGCTTGCCAAGAAATATTGTGAGCGCTAGGGATAGTAGGTTCCTAAGATTGTTTTGGCAAGACTGTTGAATGTTCCTATACTGAGATAAGGCACTACATCGGTCAAAAGGCATGCCAGCCAAGGAAAGCTCAACAACTCCTACATCTTGTACAGATTTAAACTTTCAAATCTACAACCCAAACACTTCAACCTACAAACCAAACACTTCAACATTCTTTGAAGATTTGGCAGCTGCAACACACTAGAAGCACATGGGGAATACCAATGAATAACTCAAAGGCAATTTTGACCAAGGGAGACCCACTTAAGACATTTCAAAACATTTATAGAAGGGGGTCCAAATATGGCCAAAACATACAAAAGGAAAAGAAATCAAGCAAAAATTGACATTACAGGACTGAGTCCCAACAAAGATGACAAACAAAAACCAAACTTAAAAGAAGTCTGTTAACAAAAACAAAGTTTTGAAGATAAGAATTAGTAGTGCAATATTGGATGATGGCATACCTTGGTTTGTCTAGCACTGTATTACTGGGTTTTCCATGAGTCTTGGATGAAGCAGACCAGTCTGGGCTGGATTCTGATCTCTGTCCAATTTTGGCCTAGGTTTGGCCAGTGTCAGGAGCTCACGCCCACCTAGGACATAGTTGGGCCAAATGGGCAGGCCCCAGGCCACAACCTGGTTTAACCCAAGGAGAACTCACAAGCTTCCAGAACACAGTGCTCCTGTCTACAACAAAATCTTTGGTGACCCAAAGTTGCTCCCTGTCTTGAACGGGATCAGCCATATACAGTAGATGGAAAGTCAAATCCATAAGTTGGAAATGATAGTAATCATTGGCATTCCTGCTAATCAAAAAGGAATCCTGGAAATTGCCCTCTGTAATGGATGCATGGGCATAGTTGAAGCTTCAGATCATCTGTTGAAGGGTCATGAAGCAATAAACATAAGGGATTCAATATGTCCCTCTCTAGTAGTCGTAACTTCCCCAGATCTTGACATTTAAGCATTTTCGTTTTGTTATCTACTGGTATCTTTTATGATGTCTAGTTCTCTATTTATTCCCATGAGTTTTTGGCTGAGATCAGGGCCTATTACAAATTTGCTCTGCTGGTGTATTTGTTGTTTTCAGCACTCCATTTTATGTGGTTGTCAGTATGTCCTCTGTGTTGGAGCTGAGTTTTCAGCACCTTCATGGGTCCAGTTGAATTTTTTAGTTATTACAGTAATTCCAGGGTATGCCATAAGTGGAATTGCCATTCCAGCCTCTTTTTGAGATGATGGACAGAACCTGGTTTTCATGCTATATGATCTTCTTTTGGAAATTAATATAAAGTTATTTTATTCAACAAAAGTAAGCCTCTACAAGCTGCCAGTTGTGTCATGGTTATCTAGAGAAGGAAATGGAGACGATTTAAAACAACTAAGTTGAAGCAATTGTATATGAGGAGTTCAAAAGCCCCGAGGCTAATACCGGTAATGCTAAGATAGTCACTAATAAATGAAAGAATTGATACGTTTCCATCCAAGGTTTAGTAAAAAAATACCAAGGACTTACTCAAAAAATTGAAAAACAGCTTTAATATAAACATACCCAGAAAATAAAATTAGGCTAGTGGATAAAACGGCTAATGTCAACTAAGAGTGGGAGTTACAAATGAAAGGCAGTTAGCTACAGAACGAGAATAAGGGAGATTAAATCAAATTCAAATACGAGAAACAAAGGACTTATACATGGACAATAGTCCTTTTGGATTTTAATTATCTCTAGGATTTGAAATTACCAGATAGAAAATGGCTTCAGATGAGGTTACCTGACATACTTAATGCTTTGTTAAAGAAAACAAATATGTATTACTGTTTAGCAAGAGAAAGCTTCCACGTCCGAATGCATTGCAAGTATATGAATTTAGCATTATCAGGATATTATGTTGCAAAGAAAGGCACCTCTTCCCATTTTAATCTTTGTGGTTGCTATGCTGCAAATGCTGAGTACTTTAACATGCAATTACAAATAATGACTATTTACGATTGAAAGATTGCTCTACGGCGGTTCTGCATGCCAATAAAAACTTAGCATTAACTAACAGCCTAGATATGGATTCATGCGTGTGTAGAGAAAAATAATCTGTATAATTTATTAATTTCCGATTTATTGAAATTGCTGTTCCTTAAAATATTTTCTTCGAATAGCTACATACCTTATACGCTGCAAGACTCCAATTTTTGGTTCTGTCCAAGCAATAAGCCTTGAGCACAGCGTATCCTGCAAGTATAACATAAGCCCAAATTATTTATAGTTATGTTAGTCCAGAAGAACAAAATTTATGGACATCAAACATGGACATGAATAAAACATCAACCAGCTAGAAACTTTTAAAATCGCTCATTCAAGAAGGCCAATTCAAACAAACAGACGCAAGCCATGAATTAGGAGCTAGTATGTGTTTTAAAATGAGATGAATCTTAAAAGCAATTAGGCTCATGGATGGTAAGTGAAACAGTGATTCCGTAATTGGCTTTATGGATAGTTAAGAAAACAGTGACCCATTTTTGTAAATTGAGTAAGAGCATGTGGGTCATTGGCAAATTCAAAAATCAAAAAAAATAAATTTAAATACAAGTTCTGCTTCGTCTCTTGATGTAAACAGTTGAGCAATAGTGCCTGATTTTGACCGTCTTACCAAGAAACTAGAATTGCTTGGAGAGTGTTATTTGTCCTATGTGAGAATGTGGGGTCGCAGGGATGTACCAGAATCCTTTTTGCTACGGTTAGTTTCTGCAACTTCCTCTGTTACTCCTGGCAATGGCGTGGGCTGTTTGTTTTTCTTAGTTTGAATGGAAAACTTCGGTTCTTTTTTTAATCTGAATTGCAACGAACTCGGCCTTGGACAAAATTATAGGATGGGAAACTGAAACTCAATACTTTAATAGCCGGGTCAAGTGTCTGGGTTTATTTATTTCTCGATTTTGATTTAGAGTTGACGATGAAGAGAGATTTAGTGTTGTATTGATTTTATCATTATCGTTTGAATTTCATTTTTTATTGACTAAAGTCTGCAAAAAGAAAAATGTGATACATTATTTTTGAGAATTTTTTTAATTGGCTTATAATTTAGCTATACAGGTGTGGGTAATTATAAAGGGATTTTGTAAAATGGTTTTTTTTTTCGGCTTATAAGTAAATGATAAATTGGAAGCTACATTTTTATTTGAATGAGTTAAATAAATTAGTTAAGTCTATGGATTTTCATAAGTTGAGATTGAAGGAGCTCGCAAATCATTATAAATAGGCGTATAAGTAGAGGTCTTCTAGATTGATGTCTATAGAGTATTCTTGAAGAAATAAGTATAGTTAATAGAAGTTGTGTTTTTTTAATTTCTTGAAATGTAAAAGTGGATCAATAACCATCCACTTCAAAGTTTAGTTAGGAAAGTAATAAATGAAATATTTATCATTTATAAAAGGTTGGGTGGGTTTATTGTAATCTCAAATCAATTTGTAACTTTCACTTGTTCGTTAATAATGATAAATGAAATGTTATATATTATGATGTCTCACGAGGTCAATATAAGGAATTCTTCATATTTATTTATGTGTCACATTGATGTTTCATGCAAGATCATTATATTCTCGAATGTGAGATGTTGCTAAAGTGATGGTAGAGCATTTTTTCTCTAGAGATTTGTGATGCAATTTGGAATGAAAGTTAGTCTTAAGTGGGTTATCAATTATTGTGGCATCAACATGTTGAAGTGAGGAAAGGGTGATCATGACACTCCACACATTGATATTGTCTTGGATACGAGACTTAAGCACACTTTCATCATTAGCAATCTTACTTCCCTTAGTTTGTAAAGGGAATAATGGAATGGCAAATAAATGGGTTCTGTAAATATGTGATTTGATAATAGTTATTTTTCCTAAGTTAGAGGCCAAGGTTGCAAACTTAATATTTTTGTGGGTGGAATATTTGTTATCTCTTGTTAGACTATAAGTTTTTATGTGGAGAATGTAGTTATGAGGAGGATAACTTGGTATTTGAGAAGAAAGTGAAGAAAACGTTTTATAGTTGCATCCCTCCCCCCACACACACATGTGGGATTTGATGTGTGCTCACCTGAAGGATATTGCATTATATTGTCAAGATGTGGCATTATAGGTAGTAGACATGTAGGTAACCCTTAGGGGTGGATGTCTAGTTATCTCTTACATTTTCTCTTTATCAAGTTGTCTACATGTGGCAAATAGAGAATTGTAATCAACGACCCTTTTGTGAAGCTTGTGTTGTTCTAGACCCTATATGATTATAAAGATAGTAATTTTTTATTTATTTTTTATTGTTGATATTAACCGTGTACTCAATTGTTAGTGTCGTCATGGGTTTCCATATTAGCTATAAAAAGTCATAGAGAGATATGATGTCTCGTTGTATATTTTAGCTATTTTATGAATATGTTTCTATAGAACCCATAGCTTTAATATAAAAATTATACATAATGAACTAAAAAATACATTAGAATTAAATCACATTATGATTAGCTTAAGCACAATCAAAGTGATTATAAAATTGTTTAAAGTACAACTTAATCAAATTTAATTTATTTTTGAATCGTAAAGTGTTGCTCATAAGTTTCATGTCAAAAGTTATGCTCTCATTATACAATCCAAATTCTTTATATATCAAAGCTTAATCTAGCTCAATTTGTTTTGATCACAAAACATGATATTTATTTAAGAAAGATGGATAACATCCAATATAATACTCCATATTCTTAAAGGGTCTTTATTTCACAATTCTAACATTCATTTGCACATGTATTTCTAGAGGATGAGGAAAACAAGTTCAAACTATTGAAAAAAGCCTAATGTTCATCTCATTTCTTATAATGTTGAAATCATTGGTCTCCATATCCTACACCATGTGTAGCAAGGACTGTCGTACTATAGAATATTTTTATTGTCTAATGTAGTGTGAAGGAGGCAAAGTTATAATTAAGTATAATGAATGAGAATGTGTGTCAAATTGTGTGGGTGGGGTCTTCTTTTGGATGAGAAAGTTGTCTTTCCAATATAAGAAAACAAAAGAGAAAAGGTATTGAACAAAGATCCACTTTTTAAATTTTATACCACAAATTAGTCTATTAAAAATGTATTGTCTTAGATTTATCTATTTATGTTTTTTTGTTAGTTTGATTTGCTCCTCTTTTGTGGCAACTAGGAAAGGATCATGTGGGGCAACTAGATTCGCTTTCTTATCAACAAAATTTAACTTTAATGGTACCTTCCACAAGACAAGTTGGATTTGCTCTTCTTTTATGACAAATAGGAAAGGACCATGTGAGACAACTAAAATTTTCCTCCTTATCCACAAAATTCAACTTTAATGCCACTTGCACAAGACAAATAGAAGATATATGATCCACAATCTAATAAGAAGTTTGGTCCACAAACATCCTCACCAAGCAATTCAAATCCTTGACAAGTGTCACATCTTGTCTCATTGCCTCACTATTTGTGGTCAGCTTTAAAGTTCAAAATCAAATTGTGAATCCCATGCCTCCATTCAACTAAAAACATCCCTTCACTAATTTATATTCAAATAAATGAGTGAATAAATATTTTTCTTAAAAATCACTTTTATTTTGTTATTTAAATTTAGTATATTTTTGTGGCAACAAGAAAAAGATTATGTGGGACAACGACAACTTGCTTTATCATCCATAAAGCTTCTTTAATGCCACCCCACTCACTATCTACAAAATGCATGAAACATATGAACCACAATCTAACTGAACGCTTTTGTCCACAAACAGTGTCACCAGAAAATTTAAATCAACCAATAAATGTCATGCCTTTCTCCACGCCTCCCAATTTGCCTTTACAAGGAGGTTAAAATTACAGGATGAATCCCATGCCTGCATTCAACTACCAAACACATGAACCACTTTATGTTCGTAGATCAATGATGTTTTCTGTCAACATCATGAATTGCCATCCTTGGATAATTTTTGATGTGCGGAACTCTCCTTTTCTGATATCCAATTTCATTGATGACATCTGCTACAGTTGTATTTCTAACGGCCAAAACCATGAATCCGAGAAAAAGTGGAAATGGGGAAAAGTCTCCTCCTGGAAAATGTGGGGCTTAGGTAAAATGTATTAATGTCGGACAGCACACAAGGCATTCGAGGCAAAAGAGTGGTGGAAGATGAACGTTTTTTGAGTTGAAGATAAACAGATGAAAGGGTTCATTAAGCCCTTCCGTAAGCCTAAAGGGTTACAGTCATTCACGGGCAGAAAGGGTTTATAGAGCAGAATGTTTGGGATTTCATTTGAATGGAGCCGATACCACATGACAGGCCATGTGTTTAGCAAGCATTTAAATGTAGATCTTGTTTTTTAGATTGACAAATTTGGCATTCCCCATCAGATCTTTAACGCGGCCTTCCGTTGCAACCCACGTCCAAAAATGGGCGTTCGTTGGGTTCTCACAGTGAAGGTAATTCATCAATTTCTTTGATGATTTTAAAATTTTCAATTTGTTGTCTTTGAAATGCTTCGGACCATCATAAAGGAATCTCATTTTCATTTAACGGTCTTGTGGGGGATGAGATTATAGGAGTATATTAACTGTTAAGGTCACATCTGTAGAAAATCTGTTAGCCCAGCCTGCTCTGGCTTCTGACTTTGGTTTTTCTAGTTGCACCCTTTGATGAGTTCTTATATATGGTTACATTTCGTCCATGGCTACTTACGTTTTAGACTATGGCAGCAGCAGCAGTTTGTTCTTACTATCGGATAATTCGGATTGAGGAGATGATCTCACATTGTAGCGGTTAGCTGCAAGTTTCTTAGATGGAAGATTTCAAATTCAAATCTCAAAAACATTGTTCAATATAAAAAATAAAATAAAATAATAATTCAGACTGCGGTAGCCTCTCAAATGCAGCGCATTGCCCAACCATGATCCTCGTAGGGCTTATCGTTTAGCAATCTAACTGGTTCCCTTCCATCTATTATCTTCGCTTAGATGCACTACCCACATAATTGATATGGCCAATACCCACATAGAAATGAGTTGTTGTTTGGACAATTAGCTGGTTCCCTTACACCTCTCGACCACACATGGTTGCACTATACACATTGTGGATGGCATGGAAGAATGTGTTCTGATATATAAGCGAAACACCCTTATGGTAGAGCAAAAACCCTGTTTAATCGCTCATGGAGGAGCAAAAATAACCCTGTCCAATCACTTATCTTAGAGCAGAAACCTTAAATCTTGGTGTCTTTCCTATGGTTTTAGCTGTAAGGAAATATTAAGTGCTGCTAGAATCAGAATATAGCATTGAAGGAAAATGTTGATAATTGGCATTGTAGCCTACATCAGGGAGCTGCCATAAATATTATAAGGGAAAATGTGGTGTAATTGTTTATGCTTTGAGCAGGCCCATACCAATGGTTTCATTAAGAATTAGTTTTTATATTATGGGTGAGAAAGAGATTCTTTTTCATAAGAAGATAGTGGAGATAGAATGATATTACATCATAGAGTGTTTATTTTATAAGAGTATTTGTATCAAGCATAAAGAAAATTTACAATTTAACTACTTTATTTAAAAAGATGAGTCTAGACAAAACACTAAGCTTATAATTGTAGACAACTCCTTTTCTACGATTACAAGTATTTGGCTTTTAGGAGTCAAGATTGGGTTTTGATTTGCCTTAGATATGACCAGGATGCGTTTTTTTCTAGCCGGTTTCATTTGGAATCATGTCGTGCATACCAAATCGATTTTGGTTTGAGTGAGCTAATTCTAGGGCGATTTGAAGTGGTAGATGTCATTTTCAATGCATTTAGACCAATTTCTATATGTATTCTCGGTAGCTCTGGACTATTCTCTACCATTCTCAAATCTATTGGCAGCTTATTGAACTTTTATCTGTCTTTGCCACCTGTACATCATAAAAGAAAACTCATGCTCGTTTGGGTCGATTGTCCTTGAACAAGATAGAGACTTTGAAACGCTCAAAACGTTTGAGCCCTCTTTACGTCTAAGAAAGAAGAAAACAAGAAGTATATCTATCATGCATTGTATTCGCTGCACTAATAAATCTTCTTTATATGCAAACTTTTTATTTTTGATTGTTAAATCAGTTTACAGGTTGCAAGAGTATTTATATGTTAATATTTTTTTGCACAAATCGATATCAGCAAGATCAAGATTATGATTTCTTTCAACCAAAAAAAGAAGAATCAGTATAGATTCTATTTTGAAAGCAATATTTTTAAGAAGTAATCAAATATAAATATTTTGGGATTGACTTGAGGGTAAATGCATCAAGAAGGTGAACAAAAGGAGATATAAGTAACCACTTTTTTTCTTAAATCAACTAAACCTGAACTTGGAGGAGCTATTTGAGATCCGTCCACTCAAAATTTGAAGATACCAAAAGAACAAGAAGTAGTACTTTGAATCTAGTTTTCAAACTACTAAAGTTTTTCAAAAATGGATAAAATTAAGGGGGTCAAATCTTTATCGCACACAAAAGTGTTCTTGTTTTTTCAGCAAAACATAACATAGTGTTTGATGTGTGCATAAAAAAAGATAGTTGCATTTAGTATTTTGAAAAACTCTTTGGTAGAAAGATAGTTAAGAGTGAGTACTAGAAGTGTGTGTTTTTGTAATTTTTTCTGAACATTCTTTTTTAACAATTTTTCAAATTGGACACATCCTGAAAATCAAGTACCTATTCGTGCACATCACAAAATTTGCACCAAAATAATCAAAAATTGAAAAAAAAATTAAAGTGTAAAAAATGAAATGTAGAACAATAATATATAATTTGAACAAGTAGAAAATTTATTAAAAAAAAGGCACGCATGTGTGTTTGAGAATTTTGAAGACATTAGTAAAAGAAATTAAAAAAATATATGTTAATGTTGTTCAAATCTAAAAAAAGTTATATGGTTAGAAAGCTCAGAAGATGGGTGAAATTATAGTGGTAATTTTATAAATACCCATTTGATAACGTGTAAACTTGATAATAATGAAGTTGAGAAACCATGTAAGAAAACACGTAAAAAGGAGGGAAATGAATCTCCCAAGCCTAAGGCTTATCATCTTAAGTTAAGTACAAGGCAAAATAGGTACGTATTATTTTAATTAAGAATGCATACACATTATTTAAAAAAAAAACTTGTGCGCATTTTTATGCAAAAAAAATATGTGCGCGTACACATACGTGTTTTGCTTACATTAAGCTAGATAAGGATCATGGACTTAGATGTTAATTTCTTTGACCTTCCCTTAGTTTTTTCATCAGGATATATACATAAAATGTAATAGTTAAATATAAGTTATATTTTTCCTTTGTTTTTAATCTTTCTTATACTTCAAGTTTTATTTTATGTATATATTGTCACGATGTTTGAGTGGTTTCAGATGTCTAGGAGTCATAACGTCAATTCTAGATTTTAGATCTTATAATTTTTCAGATTTAGTCAAATTTCAATAATCAATGAGCTCATATCATCATTTTCTTGTTATCTCGCTATCTCACACTCTTTGTCTCCCCCAAGCTCTAGACCTATCTATTTTCCTATCTCTCTCCTTCTCCATCTCTATCTCTCTCTATCTCACTCTCTCACTTTCTCCTCTCTCCCCAAGCTTTAGATCTTATAATTTCTCAAAATCAGTAAAATTTTAGTAATCACTAAGCTCCTATTATCATTTTCTCTCTATCTCTATTTCACTCTCTTTATCTCCTTTTATCTCTAGACCTATATCTCTCCCTCTCCCTCTCCTCTCCCTCTCCCTTTCTCTCATCCATCTAAACCTATCTCTCTCACCTTTCTACTTTGTATCTCCCCTCTCTTCTCCACCTAGCTCACACACATTCTCTCCTCTCTATCTCACCTCTCTCCCCCTCCCCACCTCTCTCTCTCTCTCTCTCTCTCTCTCTCTCTCTCTCTCTCTCTCTCTCTCTCTCTCTCTCTCTCTCTCTCTCTCACATGCTTCCTCTCTACTTATATCACTCTCAACCTTTCCCTCTATACTAACCTCTATCTCCCCTCTCCCTCTCTCTACATACCTTTGCATCCCTCCCTCCCTACCTCTATTTATCTACATAAATATCCCTCTCTCCCTTCCTCTCTATTTCTCGATACCAAACTTAACCTAATTAAATAAATATGTTGGTCAATGCAATATTGTCCTTACACCCCTAGATGATCTTGCATCAGACACCTTGTTATAAGTTCCAACTAGGAATCTCTCTTTTCTCAGATATACCATCACTTCATCGCCAACTTCAAATTCCTTATGTCTCCTCTTCTCATCGGCCTTCTCCTTATACTTGTTTTTCATGCCTTCCAAATGTTGCTTAACCTGAATATGCAATGATGTCATGTGGTCTACAAAGTCTTCTTCTTCTAAACTTCTCTGATCTTCACTGCTAATGTCTCTCAATTCTGATATCCCTCTAGGATGCACTCTGGTAACAATCTCAAAAGGTGTTCTTCTGGTACTTCTATTCACTGAATTGTTGTAGGAAAACTCTACTTGTGCAAGGATCAAATCCCAACTTCTGATTTTATCTCCCACTAAATATCTCAACAAATTTCTCAAACTCCAGTTAACAACTTTTGTTTGTCCATCAGTCTGTGGATGAAAAGTAGAACTAAACTTCAAATTTGTCTTCATCTTCTTCCAAAGTGTTCTCCAAAAATAGCCAACAAACTTAGTATCTCTATCTGAAACTATGCTCTTAGGTAATCCATGCAATCTCACCACTTCCTTGAAAAATAGGTCTGCTACATGCAATGCATTTGATGTCTTCTTACAAGGTATGAAATGAACCATCTTCGAGAATCTATCCACTACCACAAATATAGAATCATTCCCTCTCAGTGTCTTAGGCAATCCAAGTACAAAATTGCTGCTTATATACTCCCAAGGTCTTACCGGTACTGTCAAAGGTTCGTACAATCCCACATTCTGACTACTAGCTTTTGTAACTTGACAAACTCTACAACTTTGCACATATCTCTTAATATCCTTATGAATTTGGAGCCAAAAGTATGATCACTCACCAATGCTACTATTTTTTCAATGCCAAAATGTCCAGCTAAACCTCCACTGTGTTTCTCCTTTATTAGATTTTCTCTCATAGAACTCTTAGGTATGCACAACTGAACTCCTCTTAATAACATCTCATTCTGAATGAAATAATCCAACCATTTGCTTATGTCTACCATAACCGATTCTCTACATGCTTTCAAAGGTTCAGCAAAATCCGAGTCTTCATCATACAAGGTCTTCAAATCTTCAAATCCTAATACTGTCACTCTCATCTCTGTCAGCAAATTCCTTCTCCTACTCAATGCAGCAGCAACTTTGTTAGATTTCTCACTTCTATGCTTCAACAAAAAGGTGTAAATTTGCAAGAATTCTACCCATCTCATATGTATCTAATTCAACTTACTCTGACTGTTCAAATACTGCAAAGCTTGATGATTTGTGTACAACACAAACTTCTTAGGCAACAAGTAATGTCTCCACTTCTTCAAGGCTTGAACTATGGCATTAAATTCTTGATCATACACTGAATATCTCTTTCGGGCATCATTCAATTTATCACTAAAATAGTCTACTGCTCTTCCTTCTTGACTCAAGACTACTCCTATTGTTGTTCCACTTGCATCACAATCCACTTGAAATACTATTAAAATCTGGTAAAGCTAACACAGGCTACTCAATCACTTTCTGCTTCAACAGTTCAAAACTTTTGTTTTCTCTGGTGGTCCACTTGAATTCCTTTCGATCTCCTCTCATGGTCTCAGTCATAGGGTTACAAACTGAACTGAAATTTCTAATAAACTTCTGGCAAAAACTAGCCAATCCATGAAATCATCTTACCTCTCCAATGCTTTCTGGTGTAGGTCACTCAACAATTGCTTTCACTTTCTCAGGGTCCATCTTCAAACCATCCTCAGATATCATAAATCCCAAATAGACTAACTCATCCTTTATGAAAGTATACTTCTTGATATTGATCAGCAACTTCTCCTCTTTCAACCTCTGCAAAACTTGACTTAACTGCAACAAATGCTCCTCTTTTGTCCTACTAAAAATCATAATGTCATCCAAATACACAATAACAAACTTACCCAAGAATTTCTTCAATACCTCATTCATCATCCTCATGAAAGTACTCGGTGTATTAGTCAATCCAAAAGGCATCACCAACCATTCATATAGTCCTTCATTTGTCTTAAATGATGTCTTCCACTCATCACCTTCTCTGATCCTGATATGATGATATCCACTCTTCAAATCTATCTTTGTAAAGTATGTGGCTCCACTCAAATAGTCCATTATGTCATCCATCCTAGGCAAAGGAAACTATTATTTCACTGTGATCTTGTTTATTGCTCTTGAATCGATACACATCCTTCATTCTCCATTCTTCTTAGGTGCTAATATTGTTGGTACTGTACAAGGGCTCAAACTTTCCCTGATCAAACCTTTCTTCAACAGCTCCTGCACTTGTCTATTCAGTTCTTCATTCTCTGCCGGTGTCAACCGGTGTGCAACTTTGTTAGGCAAAGTAGCTCTAGGAACCAAGTCCATGCAATGACTAATACTTCTCACAAGTGGCAATCCATGAAGTACATTATCTGAAATGATGTCCTCATATTCTATCAACAAATCTTTTATCTCTTTCGAGTGTTCTCCTTTCAGTTCCAGTCTCTTAGTCTTCTTAGGAATTAAGGCAAAGCACACATTCTCATGTCTCAGTCCATCCATGAATTTCCTTCCATCTACTAAATAGATTCTAGCATCTGTACAGACTTCATTCTTGAAAGGTTCCTCCAAAGGAAACAAGGTTTGCTTCATCCCATTGGCCACAATAGTGTATGTATTATTTCTCCCATCATGTACTGCATGTCTATCAAACTGCCAAGGTCTACCCAACAAAAGATGACAAATATCCATAGGCATAATATCACACAAAACTTCATCATGATAAATCCCAATTTTTAATTTCACCAAACATTACTCACTTACAAACAACTTATGTTCATCCTAAATCCATGCTATCTGATAAGGCTTAGGGTGTTTAACTCTCTCCAATTTCAACTTATTCACCATCTCTTCTGAAACAAGATTATCTGAACTACCACTATCAATAACAACTTTACAACACTTGTCGGATACCTTACATCTAGTCTTGAATAGATTCTTCCTCTGCAAAGGCTCTTCATCTCCTCCGGTATGACACAAAGCTCTCCTCATCATCAATAGTTATCCATCTTCCAGTTTATTATCTGATTCGGTGGGTTTTTCTTCCACCATTGCTTCTCTTCCTGTAGTTTATGTCTTCTTACACTCAAATGCACGGTGTCCTTCTCCTCCACACTTAAAGAAGGTTCCTTTGAATATCCTCTTGTCTTGTCTTCCAAAATTTTCATTCTGGTAACCATTCAGTTCTCTCCTTCGGTAAAAATTTATATCATCCTTCCGATATGAATTACCTTCTTTGCTAACTTACTTGTCCTTATTCTGATCAGTATTGGTTCCTCTTCCTCCAGTATATCCTCTTCCTCCTTGAAATCATCTTTCGATAAACCTTCCACCTCTACCTCTCTGTCTTTGTTCATGTCTTTTGTTTAACTTCTCTTCTTCCTTTAAGGAATACTAGTAAGCCTCTTCAACACTCTCCAATTTGATCATACTCAATTCATCTTGTATAGACATCCGCAATCCATTCAAATATCTTGCAACTTGTTCAACGTCATCATCAACATGTTTGGATCTGATATTCAACTTGTAAAATGCTTCGGTGTACTCCTTCACACTAGATTCCTTATGTCTCAAATTATGCAACTTCTAGAATAGATCCACTTGATAATTCACTGACACAAAATTTGATTTCAACTTAGCAATCATCTGATCCCATGGCTTAATCTTCTCTTTACCTCTTCTTTGTCTATAAACTTGCAAATTCTCACACCAAAGAGATGCATGACCTTTCAATCGGGTACACACATATTTCACCTTCTTCACTTTTGCAGTGTTTTTAAAATCGAAATACTTCTCCATCTTTGAGATCCAATCCAACTTCCCATCACATTCCGGCGAGGTAAAATGAGGTTTAGTATTCACCCTACTCAAAACCCTTGAAAACCCTTCCTCATCTAGATCAACCGTCGGTATATTTTCTTGTTCTATCGGGGCTTCTTCTCCTTCATCTTCACTTACATCTTCAATATGTCGGCCTCTTATCTGGGTTGTCTTCACAGCTTCTAACTGAGCTGTTATTCCTCGGAACATCTCCATCACAGTAGGGTCTACATTCCCACGCGCTTCATCATTCCTTGTTCCTCTTCGCGCCATCATTCACACTAGTCCTCTATAGTTGTAAGTCAAATCCGCAATCCGCCACCCTACAACAAAATTTTAGGACACACAACCTCTAGAACAAAACTTCGCTATGATACCACTTGAAGCAATCACTGATAAGGAGGGACCTCAAAGAGATCAATCCGGATCGATCAGCAAGAGTAAACACAATGGAAACACAAATATATGATGGAGCCAATGCAAAATAGATTGTTTTATTGCATGAAATTTGATTGCATCCAGTAACAACTGGGTTACAACATACCGGCTCACAGGCCTGGTAAAATAGGTCACAACCAGGACCTTGAATCTTCTGATCTATCTTCTACACACAGTCTAGCTACTTGATTCTCTTAATAATTTTCATTGATTGCATTCTAAATATATATATTGTCCAAAGGATCCAATCGGCCCCAAAGGGATAAAAACCCGAAGAACGAGACCTAACGTGCAAAATAAACAAGGTCGACCTCCGCCAAGAGATTCCTCTGGAAAATCCAAAGGATGAAACGTAGATCACGGAAAAAGGTCGGCCACACATCAAGGAACATCAGAATCAATGCCCAAGGCTTCGCACACTAATACATTTGGACTAGATTTTCGACTGAGGTTTCTGACGGAGAAGGTATATTGTGGCCAAATTTGATTTTTTTTGAAAAAATGCCTGCATTCGTCGTAATTCCGACGGAAATTACCCATTTGGTTTCGACGAAGAAGGCATTAGCAATGAGAATTTTCTTTTTTTCAAAAAAGTGCTCGAGTTCGTCGTAATTCCGACAACAATGGCCATTACAAAATAAAAAAAGAGGCAGGGAATTCATTTGTGAATTGCAATCCCATGTAGGCATCCGTGGCGACTTCAACCCCCAAGAACATGAAACCCGCGTCGAAGGCAATCCCACGCAGGAGGTAGATTCAAATTGCCCTAGTTTCTAATTTCATGTTGCAAAAAATATACATGTGGTGGTTAATTGTCCTAGTTTAATCTCGTAAAACCATAGAACTGTGACTGAGGAGTGAGCGTTCAATTTTGTATCAGCAATCCCTTCCTCCCGTATACGTGCGTGTTGATTGTTCACATGAGATCACATCTCTTTGCGGCATCGTATCAAACAATTCACGAGCCTTGTCCATGTTTCCACATTTTGCATTTATGTCAAGCAAGGCATTTGCAAGTACAACACCTAACAAAATTCCTCTATCCGTTATGCTTTGATGGATGTCCATACCCTATTCCAAAGCTCCCATTTTTGCACAAGCAGGGAGGATGCTGGCAAAGGTTGTGGAATTTGGCTTTATTCCTTCCAATTTCATTTGCTTGAAAGTGTCTAAAGCCTTTTTGACAAATCCATTTTGTGCATATCCAGCAATCGTTGTAGTCCACGAGACAACATTTCTTTCAGGCATTCTATCAAATAGTTCACGTGCCTTGTCTATGCTTCCACATTTTGCATACATGTCTACCAAGGCAGTTACAACTACAACATCTGACAAAATTTCTCTATCCTTTATGCTTCCATGAATGTCCATACCCTGTTCCAAATCTCCCATTTTGGCACAGGCAGGGAGGATAGTAGCAATGGTCGTGGAATTTGGCTTTACACTTGCCGATTGCATTTGCTTGAAAGTTTCTAAAGCCTTCTCAACAAATCCATTTTGTGCAGTTGCAACTACATCTGACAAAATTCCTCTATCTTTTATGCTTTGATGGATGTCCATACCCTGTTCCAAAGCTCCCATTTTGGCATAGGCTAGGAGTAGGCTGGCAAACGTAACTAAAGAAATGCAATGATCAGCTCCAAAGACATCAAACCACTACTAACAAAACCAAGAGTCTAAAATATGATAGGGAATAGTGTGAGCTGTCTTGAAATAAAATATTTTATTTTCAATTTCAACTAAAACACAATTACTTAGCCATTTAATGTTATTAATAAGTGTTTAATTTATGAAAGAGATAAATGGTTGGCCACAAGTACTTGAGTTACTAAATGCACACAAATAAGTGAATTTAATATTCAAAACTATCTACAATGAATTCAATTCTTGTCCATTAGTCATTTATGTTTGCAATAAGCATCTTCCTTTGTTTTTCTTAATCTTTATTCATAGTTATGTGCATATTTCACATTCTATAATTAGGATATCAATTGCTATGGCTGAACACTAGCATGATGTTTGTGTTGTGGTATAGATGCGTGGAAACATAATTATGGGATTGTTATATTATAGAGATCATAAATCTAGATATCACATATTAGTTATAGCTCTTCTTGGATTGAGTCTAAAGTTGACATACAGTCATAAAGCCAGTATTAGCAGATCTATCCATTTCTAGTAAAGACAATTGAGAAAGTCATTTTGATATTGAGAGTTTCTTATCTGTTTACCTATTGATCATTATTAAGCCATAATATTTAGGTCTATTTATCTCTCTTGCAAAACCTCTGTAAGTGTCCTAGATTGTCCCTACTACTCACTCTTCAATTCGAAAAAATGGAGTTCTAAAGATTTGTTGCACAAGATGGTATTGAACGTATCAAAAGGGCTAGCATGGAAGGCATGTTCAAGCTTCCACTTGTACAACTTACAACAAATGATTTGTTGATAGAAGAAATTCTTGAAATAGGGATACAATCGAAAGACACGTAAGTACATACAAACCTCCTCAGTTGAAAGTAAAATCTGTGTATAAAAAGAGTACATTGAATCCCAATCCATAAACAAAATAGAGATATCGATGGAGACTTAATTGGATGTAGCATGTCGCATCAAAGTTGTTAGAGTATGCTAAGCTAGTACATAATGTTTCGTAAAGCCACATTAGTATTTTACCCAGATCATTATCTACCAAAACTTACTATAGTAATCCTTTTGAGGATTCATTTCATGGTGCTAGATCTTCATTTAGTTCCACTTCTTGTTGGAGAAAAGAATAGTTATTTCTTGAGGTAGATGAATATCCCATCAACAAAGGACAAGACCCTCTCTAGAATATAACAAATTCTACTCCAACAAAAGATCATGGGGGTTTCACTAGAGATATTGAATAAGAGATAGACTTCTACTGCTGCATTAAAAGCATTGGTATGTTCTTCATTTATTGATGTAAACTCTCTGTGGTGCCACCACAACCAACAAAGGTGTAAAAAGTTGTTTGCAATGCATGGATTTTTAGGATTGTCCTTTGAGAAAATAGAATTAAAGTATGGAAGCAGGATCTGCCAACTCCTGAGGGAAAGACCATGTCAGACAATAATTTCTATTTTCTTGCATGTGAAGAAAGACCATGTCAAACAATATCAACGAACAACAAAATAAGGAGACAATTGCTACATTGTCGTCCAACTTGAAAAGAAAAGGTGTTGGAAAATGTTATTGTTCGTGCAAAATTTGTAAGGGGTTAAAGACTAGAAGACTTCTAATCAAAAGAGCGAAGAAACATTGTAGGGTGCATGGTCACATTGAAGGTGGACATGATTATCATCCATTGGTAAGTTTTTCATTATATCGTTTTGACAATTTATATACATAATAAATCACGTGATGATGAGATCATGATCACGGTTTATTTATGTATATCAATTTTATATAGGTCGAGCACCCCAAAGCACATGGTATGGATCAACACAACCTTGAGAATATGGTTTTTGAAGTGGACGAACATGAAGGTGTGAATATCGAAGTTGAAGATAATGATCCCATGGAAGATGACGATCATGACCCAGAAAACACAATTGAAGATGATGGTACAAATACATTGATCCATGACTCATTTAGTACTCACACAGTTGATCATGATGATGAAGATGACCTTGATGTTGTTCATGATGTCCCTCTACTTGAGAAGGCATCTGAGGCCCTTTATGAAGGCTCGTAGACAACTCTTCTCTCCGTTGTATTGTTGTTGGTGAACTTGAAGGTTATGAATGGTTTATCCAACATAACAATGTCACGTATGTTAAGGCATGTCATATATGTCATAATAAACTGTGAATCATGTTGTACCATTAATATTCTTTATAACAAATTATATTTTGTTGTTGTAGATTGATAGGTGAGTTTTTGTTACCACCATCAAATATTCTACCTCGCTCATACCGAGAATTATCTGTCGTTATGAAAGATATTGGAATGGAGTATCAAGCAATAGATGCTTGTCCCAATAATCATATTATATATCACAAACAACATGAATTTCAAACTGAATGCCCTGAATGTCATATCAGTAGATATCGAACAGATCAAATAACAAAAAGGGTTCCTCGCAAGGTTCTTCGCTATATTCCCATTATTCCACGTATGCAACGATTATTCAAGTGCATTAGCTTGGCACAATTTATGGATTACCATGCATGCAATAGAAGTCGAGATGACATTATTCAAATGCTTGTGGATGGTTCATCATTTATGGACATAGAGGAAAAGTGACCACACTTTAAAGAAGAACCTCGTAATCTCAGGCTTTCATTGGCAGCGGACGGTAGTTAATCCATTTGGAGAGATGAGATCTGTTTACTTAGTGTGGCCTGTTTTTGTTATCAACAATAACATTCCTCCATGGATGTCAATAAAGAGGGAGCACATAATGTTGGCAATGATTGTTCCAAGTATTTATCATTTAAATATAGTCGTCTAAATTTAATTATAAATATTGCAGTAAAATGGTCATAATAATTATGTAATGTTTTTGTTCATTCGATTAGGTAAGTACCAAGTTAAAGATATGAATGTATATATCGAGCCTCTTATCGACGAGTTGCTGGAGTTATGGAATGGTGTCACTATGTATGACATCTCTAGACCAATAGGACAAAGACAATTTCAATTCCATGCGATGCTTCTATGGACAATACACAATGCCCCGGGGCTAACACATTTTTGTGGTATGTTATAGTGTTTAAGTTGTGCATGAACATTATAATTCAAAAAATTATCACATTTAATCCAATTATACAGGTCTTCAAACAAAGGGAAAATTTGCATGTCCTGTTTGTGGTCCAAAGATGAAATCTCATCATTCAAAATGTTTAGGAAAGCAGGTGTTTGATGAGTATAGGCACTTTCTCCACAAAAATCATAAGTATCGAAATACTGAAAAACATCTTTTTAATGGGAAAGAAGAGAATACATCAAAGCCACGAAGAATGACACCTCACCTATGGAAGTTGGAATATAATAGAATTAATCATCAAGGTAATGCGATTCCATCTATTGGTTTGTCATAAAACATCTTTTCTATTTTGTTTTGTTTACTGATGATGTGATTGATGATCATGAAGGTCGTGAAGGCATAGATGACCACCTTCCTAAGGGAATAAAAAGTTATCCCCGACAATTTAGTAGGTTGCCCTACTATGAGCAGTTACAAATTATTCATTTGTTTGATAGTATGCATATTGGAAAGAATATAACAGAGACATTATGGAAAATATTGGATGGAAGGCGTGACAAAGAAAAAATTGTCAAAATATGTAGTGACATTCAAGATTCCAATCATGCAATGATAAATGTCATTCAATCAAATAGCCATGGAGACCAGATTAATATAAGTGAGCTTCCTTGGTTATTAACAGACCAGCAAAGCAATGCTATAAAAGAAGTCATATGAAAAATTCGATTTCCCACAGGATTTGCTGCGAACATAAACAATCTCATATCAAAGAAAAGTGAATTTGGGCAAGGGATGAAAACGCATGATTGGCATACCTTCATTAAGGTAATTCATGTTCTTGTGTTTTGAGTATGTATTTAAGTACTGAGCGTATGTGTACTTTTCATTATGTTACAAAAAAATGAAAAGATAATTTTATAATTGTTGCAGTACATTCTACCTCTATCTCTCCCAGACGACTTTGACAATAATGTCAAGCAAGTCATATATGATCTTGAAAAATACATGAGGTAAGTAGTGATATTTGTTTAGTTCGTTGTATAGATATTATATTTGCAATTTGTTTTACTTCTTATGTAATATATTTTGTTGCGTCTTGAATACCTTGTAGGTGGTTGTCATGTAAAGAAATCCATAAAGACGATATAAAATATTGGAAGAGAAAAATTCTTCATTTAATGTGTGAAATGCAAAAGTGTCTACCTCCAGCTTTTTTCAATGCACAAGAACACTACCTCATACACCAAGTTGAGGAGACTGAATTGTGTGGACCTGTACACACTAGGTCAATGTGGATGGTTGAGAGGCACTTGAAATTTTTGAAGGCTTTGGTTCAACAAAGAGCACATCCTGAGGGTTCTATGGTGGAGGGATATATGGTATACCAGACTGTGGTGTACATTTCTGAATATCTTCCTAAGTTTGCAGCAAAGATCCACGTGGATTGCATTTGGGATCCCAACACCATTAACAAATTCGAAGGGGAGTACTTGATGGGGAAAGGTAGATTGAGGAAAGTGAGAGGTAATTATAAGATGTTATTGTAGTTAATTAATTCTTAATCTTCAAAATAAATCGATTGTAAGACGTCTATTTGTTTTTTGTACAGTTGGTCGAGAGTGGGATGCACTACATTTGTATATTTTAAACAATCTTGATTGGATGACGGTATGGATTGAACATTGTCAACATTCTGGACGCACGTTAACATGGGAAGGTGTGACTTCATTGGTTAAAGAAGCACATCATAATGGAGATTCCAATGTTACACAAAGGGAAATTGATTTAGCATATGGTTTAAGAGATAAATAGGTACGTATAAACTTATTAATCACCCATATGTTTATCAACTCACAATGCAATAAATTTTACATGTTTGACATATCGCAGGTCAAACACCACAACGCTATGTGCTGCAATGGTCATAAATTTTGCATAAAAAAGTTGGATGACACGAAGAAAACTTGTGATTTTGGCATCACTGTAGTCTTTGAGGTGACAAATATTTCATCGAGAAATGACATTCATCCTCAACAATCTCAAAATCAATACTATGGCATTTTGGATGATATACTTGAGTGTGACTTTAATTCCTTCAAATTAGTTTTGTTCATCGTCAAATGGTACAGGCTACGATTGAATAAAAATGATCCTGATAGAACTGTTATTGAACATGATAATGGTTTTATAATGCTAAATACAAGGTCATTTGAACTAGTTGGGGATGAGCCCTATGTTCTTCCAAGCCAATGTGAGCAAGTATTTTACTCAGAGGTTCCACATAAACCGGGTTGGTCATTTGTTGTTAGACATGATCCAAGAGGAAGGCCGATAAAGTATAATGTGATGGAAGAAGAAGATACCGAAGAAGTAGAAGATGAAGTGGATGATGATCACGATTGATAGTTTCACAATGACGATGAAGAAGAAGAAGAAGAAGAAGAAGAAGATGATGATGATGATGATGATGATGATGACGATGGTGATGATGGTGATGATGATAGAGAAGACGTTGATGATGATGATGATGATGACGATGACAACGACAACGACGACAACGACGACGACGACGACGACGACGACGACGACGACGACGACGACGACGACGACGACGACGACGACGACGATGATGATGATGATGATGACGACGACCTTGATGTTCATGATGATGAGGAATGAAATGTATGAGGAATGTGATTAGTATATTATCTATTGAATATTGACTTCTTGATAGAATTTTTTTTACATAATTAATTCATTCTGTTTTGAATTCTAATGCCATTACATAATTAATTCATGATGCACCTTTTAATATGGAGATGGAGATAGGGGGTGTGACTATTTATGTGACAATTTTTAAACTGTGTTTATTTATGGAAATTGGATTGTTTATTAGCTATGTGACTATTTATGTGACCATTTAGTTGAGGATCCTGCATAGTCTACATAAAGTAAAGGTAAGGAATTACAAAATTTACAATGATTTTGATGACAACATCTTTTTATTATTTAATACTTTTTTTGTCTACAAAGTTCATGTTGTTCATGTTGTGTATGATGTAATTGTGCTAATGTTTTTTATATTTTTTCTTTGTCACAGGCCGACATGGATCCATCACATATTGCAGATAGAGATGTACCTTGTGACACTTCTACCGAGCAGGTAAACCTCATTGTAATTGTACAAATTAGGTAGAAGCAAATTGTTACATTATTATATTCTTTTTTTTAGTGATTTATACTAATTTTGTAATTGTTAATGATATTCTTAACACAGATGGATGTTCGGGGAAAGGGAAAGGGAGTTGCAGTACCTGAGCACCTTTCTATGGATGTAGAATCATTAAGGTTAAGCAATGATGACCCTGAAGATCCCACAGACCTTGTGAAATTTTTTTAAATGCCTCTTATAAAAATTAGAAAAGAGATTGTTGCTTTGGCAGCCGTACATCCTACAACTGATGAGATACGACAGAGGGTGGAATTATTGTATAAGACAACAGAAAACTTGCAAGTAAGCAGTAATGAAAGCTTTAATTATAACAAAAGTTCAATAATGGTTTATATTTTATTCTCTTTTTATGTCATTAACTAAAATATGTACGTACTGTTTTTCAACAATTTATCCACCCTCATGAAAGTCGTTCCTATGATTAGGGTGTTGCAGGATCAGGTGATGATGATTTTCTTGTATTATCACTTGCTTGGCTTATCACTCTGAGTACCCAAAACACATCATACTTGATACTGTCAATTTTCAAAATAAAGGTTCATCCTTGTTTACAATTCTTGCACTTTTCATATATTTAATGTTTTATATATTTAATGTATTATTCTTTAGGTGTTGTCAATGTTACTGTGCAATTGTCGATGCCGCCTCATCAGAGGTCACCCTTACCTGTATTGCCGATTGCAATGTCAACAACACGTAGCATGCAGACATCCTCTAGTGCACGTCATATTGGCCCGCCCACTGTTGGTAGATCCCTCTTTTGCTCTATCTTTTGTCATGTGTTTATTTCCCTTCAAGTGTTCTTTCTTGAATTCTAATGCCATTTCATAGTGGATTCATTTTTTGCAGGAGGAGATGCACATGAGGATGTGCCACAGGCGACTACTGCTGATAACATAGCATCATTTCCTGGATCTTCTTGTATTGCTAGTATGGGAATATTGCAGGCCACATTCGTGGTGACAAAGAAATGCTTCCCTTAAAGATACAAAAGGTTCTATGTACTTTAAAAGTATTATTATATATACTCTAATTGTAATTTACTTTATGATCACTCGTTTTGGACTAATATTGATCCCATGAATTTTTTGCAGGCAATGATATTTTCTATAAACATCTTAGTGACATTGCATTGCAGATATTTGGGCCCACCATACGTAAAAGGTGGTACATCATATGTGAACTAACCCTTATCCACTTTTGATTTCATATCATTGCTAGAATACTTTTCCTTTGATCCATTTCTTGAAGTGTAATAAATGTAGCTTCAGTTCATTTCTGAATCTAACAGGTTTGTTTTTGCTTTAAAAGGTGGAATGACCAAGAAAAAAGGTTAAAAGATGAATTGACAAACCAAATGGTTGAGTGGTTTGGAAATGACACCTTTGACAAAACCAAGCTCCTTGGAAAAGCTGGCACATATCTAAAGTATGTGAGGGACCAATATAGGACCCATTTGGAGAGGAACCTAAAGTACGAGCGTCCCCCCATGATTCCAGAGAGGGAGTGGAAGGACCTGATTTTGGATGCCAAGGAGAGAATTGAAAGGAAAAAAGGAAATACACCAGTAGATGCCAGAAGAAGGTACAGGATACTATTAAGAATGTAATTATGTACTAATTAATTTCTCTTTATATTTATATAATCTAACATATTTCAAACTTTTTATAGACTGAGTGACACGTCAAAGGCAACCAAGGCAAGGCAAGAAAAGCACGGGTAACACAAACTCGGCTCTGGTGGTTACATGAAACTTGCTGCATGAATTGTAAGTATCTCATGTAAACTCCCATATTGTCTCAAAATATTAATAAATTGCAAACGTTTTTTTTTATCAAACAATGCAAGCAAAATTCACGGCACCAAGCAAAAATGCAGGGCTCTGCTCTGAATTCAATAGACCGCCCACAGAAGATGACAAGAGAATTGCCTACCAGCAAGGCTATTCAGTCGTGACTGATCGACTAAGAGAATTGAGTGGGCATACACAACATTCGAGTGCATCCGTCACACAGGTAAATATGCTAAATGGAAGTTGTTTCAAATTGAATACTTTACCAATAATCTAATTGATGTTGAATTCCAACATAAAGTGACTATATTTGTTTTAAATAAGCAAGCAATGATAACAATGTGCATGTCATTGGAATGCAACCTGCTAATTGTGAAATACCACCTGCACATGAAGGTCCAGATGTGCATCCCAGTAGTGGAGGTATTCATTTGCTATTCAAATTTATTTATTTAGCTATTAATATAATTAAACATCTTAATTTGTAATTAGAGTAGTAATTAATGTAACCTTTCTTGTTAATATTTTAGAGCATGTAGTCGGTGGTGAGCAAGTGGAGCATGATCTGGGTACACAACCTCAAGAACGTGATGTTCCCCACTCAGGTAAAGAGGATTGTGGTGTTTAGCATGTTGAGGTTGAGGCTACACAAAATGATGTGGCCCCATCAAGTAAAGAGCACAACAATTATGTTCTCTAAATTAATGAAATACTTGTAACAATAATAATTTTTTTTGTTTTGAATTTAACCCTTTTCTTTGTTATTGCAGAGGACCCCCCTTCGCTTCAGTGTCCTCGTCCTCAGTATAGGACTAAGCATACATTGAGATCACGAGCAGTTGGCGGAACATATATAGAGGGGGGAAATGATGAAGACACCAATGTTCCACTTAGTCTTTTCATAGCTTCAAAGAAAAAACAAAGAAAGAAATGATTGTAATCTAACTTATTTGATAATGACTGATTTTTATGTGTTAGTGAATGTAATTATGTGCTAATTAATGGTTATGGATGATATGTGTTAATTAATATTGATGAATGTTGCATGTTAATTAATGTTAATCAATGTTATGTGTTAATGAACGTTATGTGATATTAATGAATGAATGCTATATTTTATTAATGGTAGAAAGAATTAATGAATGAATGTTATAAGATGTTAACGGGGAATTTAGAGTGATGTTAGGGGGGGGGAGGGGCCAAGTGAGCTTCCACCTTCACGTGGTTGGCCCTATTAAGTAGAGAATATTAAACTATTCTCGAAACCAAGTGAAGCTCAAAAAGGTAACACACTTTTCAATATTTCATTATGTTGCATAGTTAATCTTATTGAATAATGTATATTGAATCTTAATTGTAGGGTCCAACAGAGCCAACACGAACAACAACACCACGAGTTGTTGGGTATAATGAACTCCCATATTGTCTTGTCTGTACACGAACAATATGAGTTGCTTCTAGTGTTGATATCCAAGGTGGGACTGCAAAAGTTATGAATATGCCTCATCCTTGTAAGTTTTTTAATTACAACTCCTAATTCTTGAGACTAAACTTTTTGTTCTTGATGTTTTTCACTAGTTGTCATAACCTCTAACTTTGATGCTTGTGCCTTAATAGAACTAGATGTTTCTTGTGTGCATACTTGGTCAAGGACTACATTATGATGCTATAGGGCTACAAACTAAGATTATTTATTGTATTGAGTTGCACATTTGACATGAGTTGCCCTATGACTGCTATGCACATTTATGTATATACATTGTTTCTAGTCTGTATATTGATATTAATTTTGAGAAAATATTACAAAACTCAGAGTATTCTCCATAAGACTAGAAAAAAGCTCAGATAAATTTCTGCAGCTTTTTCTTACAATTACTTGCGATCATTTTTTTAGGAGTCCTAGCATCCATTTATAATAGTATGGATGCATACAAGCTTTGGACCCTTCAAAAGAAAGTTTGTTACAAACAACTGATCATTTTCAAGAAGTGGTTATAAGTCCTTTTCAGCATTTGTGGCTTCCTCTACTTGTTGTTCTGTTGAAACCTCATGTAACTGCTCCCGAGCATCTTCTTTCTGTCCCATATACTTATCTTTCCACTCCTGATACACATCATCACTAGGCCAAGTAAAACTACCAATCTTCTGTTTCATATCTTCTAGCCGCTTGCAAGTGACTCGTACATGCCCAATCTCTGTTTCTATGAAACCATAATGAGATTTCACTTTTTCAATTTTCTCAATTGTTTGGACAAATAAGGATGTGTCATCAGTACTAATAATCTGATTGATCCTTAGGGACAAATTGTGGTCCACCTCCTTTAACCAAGTCTTCTCTTCCTTTAGCTAGACAAGACCAATGAAACCTCCTGGAAACATTTCAAATTTATGATTTGAATATTCTTTCCTATAAAGTTGGGCTTTTCTTTTTATACCTGCTCCTTCCACTGAAAGAATATTCATCTCTTTTATAAACTCACATGTGGACCTTAGATTGTCATTCTCTTCTGCATCTACATGGGAAGAACACATGAGCTCTAACTCTTTACCTCTAGGCACCCACTTATTCAGGATTGGTTCCAAAGTGGCTTCTTCTTCTCTCAATTTGATCAAAATCTCAAGAATCCTCTTCATATTTATGTATACATTGGAGGTTTTGACTGAGTCAACAAACTTCAAGATGGTGGCTTTCACCTTTTCCTCATATTTGTTTGCATACAATGTCTGAGCTTGTTTCAATTTTTCCAACTCATGTTGGACATTTTCAGGTAATTGGGAACTAGAAGGCATAGGAGAAGGGGGATATTCAATAATGGGACTAGTAGGAGGGGGTCTTGCTAGAGAGGAGGCTATCATGAGTGTAGAAGATTCGTCGGGATGATATTGACCTGCCAGTTGACTCTGGAGTCTAGCAATTATGTTGTCTCTGTTGGCTATTCCTTCTTTAGCATCACTATAAGCTTTTAAAATAGTCTGCAAATTCAATTGGAGATTAGCCTTTTCTTGTGCCTCTTTCTCTGCCACCACAACACTGGATTTTGTAGTCTCTAGGACTGTGCTTGCAGCTTCCACTACCCCTATGTCTTGGACTCTTTTAACTATCATGCCTCCTAAGAGGCTAGAATCCGATGCATCCTTCCTTCTTTTGTTTTCATCCTTCTTTAAAGACCACATGACAAGAGCAACATTATCTTTGTTGAATGTCACTCCTTCCATAGGCTTTGTTTCTTTCCTCATTGCATCAAGCACTAAGCCATCAACTACATCCCATTCAGGGAGAATCAACACACCAACCTTTGCTACCATTTCTCTTCCTTTCTCAGGGGTGATTGCTTTGAACTCCTCCATCATTTCTTGCTTAACCTCTTCTTCTACCTGAGTTGTATTTTTAAGAGGTTGTTCACTTTTCCTCTGTTCACTTCTAGTCTTGAATTGATCAATATTTTGCTTCCATAGAAACTGTATAAAAGCTCCTGATGTGACAAAATTACTGTCAGCTAGGAATTCTTCACTAGCTTGCTTAATAGTAAGGTCCATTTCTTGGCCCTTTAACTCACCATCAGTCAAATCCATTTCAGCATTAGGTGTCTCTTCGGGCATCCCCTCTTGGGTCTCCTCATAGGTATAGCAATCTCACCGAGACTCCCTAACTGTAATAATTGTTTAGCCACAGCTTGTTCATCTCCAATGTGGATAGGAGACTGAGATAGAGAATATTGAGGCTCATCAGTTTCAATTTCCTTTCCCACTCTCTGCTTCTTAGGGGAATCTTGGATGTCAATGACATCTTCAATTTTCCTCTTCAATTTTGAAGTGGAAGGCTCACCTATCACTGGCATTATCACAGTGTACTTTGACCTTTTGTGCATTACATAGTCGCCACGTGGGATATCTCTAGCAAAGGCAGGCTTAGCCAATACCATCTTAGCCTTATCAGGCTCATTTTGCATTATGGCCTCCCTCTTTTCTTTTAAGGTCTTCAATGAGATCTTCAAAATAAAGAATCAGGAATTTTATTTTCTCCTCAAATGGATTAAAGCTAGAAAGGGGGTCATAGCCAGTGTCAAATTGATGGATAAAATTAAGGGCTTTCTTATATGCCACCCACTTCTCCTTCCTCAGTTCTTGCTCATCTAAGCTGAATTCATTTCTAATAAAATCTTCTGGGAACTGAAATTGATGTGGCCTACCTCTGCACACTACTCTTTTTTTGAACATGCCATTGAAAAAATCCTCAGGGTCTGCACATCTTGACACTGTAGCAGACAACCTATATGGCTTAAAGAATTCTTCAAAAAATCTCCATTCACCCTTACTGATCACAAAATGGTGAGCCATGGTAATAGTTGGGAAAATAGTCCCTTTACCTCTATTGTTAGCTCTGCTTCTTGTACTACCCCAATTTGTCTTAGGACTTCTGCAATCCCTATCTTCAATGGGACCTGATAGGGTAGTAAAAAGGGGGTGCGTCTAAATCCAAACACTCTAAAAATAGTAGACACAGGGTACAAATATATGTCTGCCCAATTGTGAACAATCTTGATATCCTCTGCAAACTCCTTTGGTCTGAGAAACTCCAAAAGAGCCTTAGGAATTCTAGGGTTTTCTCTACATAGAAGAATCCTAATTTTAGATGCAAAGCATCTATAAAACTTTAAATAACTTGCATCTTCTCTATCCCAAGATAGAACAGTACTCCACAATTGCACTAGCATCTCCTCTTTATCCTTGACCTTAATCAGGTCCATCTCCTTTCCAAAATAATCACCCCCTTTGAACAGAAACATATGCATTAACATGGAGTACCATTCAAATGGCCTATCCACCTTACCATTTTTGATTCCTACTAGCCCTTTATGAATTGCATCAGCAAGGTATGAGGCATAATCAAATGTTATTGCTAGGGAGGGGTTTAGAATTTGTGCAATCATTAACATATAATGGGTTGGCATATTCTTTTCAGCATCCTCTCCAAAAATCTGGCATAATGCTCAATACATACCCTTAGCTCTCAGAGTAAATAGGTTGAGAGAGAATGGTTCCATTGTGTTGGGGCCTCCAACAGTTAACCCCCCTATCTTTACAAAGAATTCTTTCAATGGGCCACTTCTAAGATGATCCCTTTGTGCGTTGTAAACCTGGGCTAACGACTCAAAGTCAATAGGTTCTAACAAATTGGAGGACTCGCTGAGTTTAAACACTTTCCTGAATTCATCTTCATTTATCTCAATCAAGACTGATCCCTTTATGTTCCTGATGCATCTTGCCATAGAGTCATAATTCTGTGCAATTAGGGCTAACAGATCTACATCCATAAAAACACCTGGGACCACAAGCTTTCCTACATCCTACTCCCATATGCCATTCAAAGGAGCTGGGGAATTCCTCTGCCCAAAACCAACTTTGAAGAGTCCTAAGCCTGACAATCCTATTTCAGGGTCCCTCAACCAATTACCCTTATCATAAAGGCCATCTCCAATTTTTAGACGAGGGTTCTTAGGTACTAGCTCTTTGGCCTTAGCCCCAACATTGGACATGGTTAATTGCTCTAAAAAATCATCACAGATATTTTGGTCTTGGTAATTCACTTTCTCTGTAAATTCTCTTCTGGGTGCCATTCTGGTCAAACAATTATACCACTAGAAGCTAGCACGGACCTCTAATGAAGTAATTCACACAGTAGTATTTGAGAACAAACCAAGAGTTATCAAGAAAAGCATAAGAAACCTGATTATTCGCCTGAAGAAAATCACTCTGCAACAATTCGCTCTGTAACAAACTTCGATGAAATAATACTTAGCAATCAAGTTGATGCGGACTCAAAAGGGCAAGTTGGCATTTAAGTTTTTAGAAATTAACTTCGCATGCTTCAGCTTTCTTTTCAGAATTAAATTCACCAAATCAAATTCAAAACTGGCTCCAACGGGTCATAATTTCTCTAAGTCTTTCCTCTGTTTCGCTCTTTCGCTACTTCACAGAACATAAAACCCGTGCTCTTTTCTTTCACGAAACAACATTGGCCATTGGATCTTGAGAACTTACATTGCCTTTATCTCTGTTTAATCTCTTTGCTTTAGTGTCGGGCCCTACCTCCTTTTCGCCACTTCGCGGAGTTTAACAGTCGTGCACTTTTCCTTCGTGAGGCCACGCCAAGCGTTAGATCAAACTCAAATCACCCGGCCTTTAACTCCAACCGGGACCATCAATCCTTTTAACTAACCGCGCCTCATCTTGATGGCTAACAGTTTTTGCCATTTCACTGAGGTTAAGCTGCGGGCATCTTCGGGTCACGAAACAATGAGAAGCGTTGGATCAATCTTGAGATGAATGCCTTTTAAGTGGGCCCTTTATCTGGGAATTACTTACCCCACTTGTTCTCTGGTTAATAAATGCCACGTGGCAGTTGGCCATTAGCCCTGGAAACTCCTTTTGGTTCCACCCTTAATCTACCACGTGTTCCCTTTTACTATTACCACATAACTGTCGGTTACACCTAGGCGGGCCCTCAACCACTTTTTTAAACCTCGTGTCACTCGACACATTACTATCAAGCTCTACAAAAAGTGGCAGCTGTTATGCCACGTCACTCCTCTGTGTGATTTCCACCTGTCTTTCACGACTTCGCGAACATTATTCTTCATTTGGCTTGCAGCCACGAAACCACGAGAACCATTAGATCAAAACAGACCTAATCTGCTTTTAACTTCATGCCATGCCTGTCCCTTGGGCCCATCGGCCTTTTCGCTACTTCGCAATGACTAACTTGCTAGCATCTTATCTTCGCGAATTCACGCGAGCTGTTAGATCTCAAGAACTTGCTCGTTGTTTACTCTTTTTATGACAACCTTGCCCGGACCCACTGCATACCGCCAACTGAGTGCCTTGTCACTGCCATGTCATCACCAACTAGGGTTACCACATTTACTACCACTCTTAGAGGGACCCTCTACCTTTTCGCTATTTCATTGAGGGTATAGCTCATGCATCTCCCGACCACGAAACAATGAGAAGCTGTTGATCTTTTTCCAACCCGATCATTCTTTAACCAAAGAAGACCGCTTATATCTGGGACCCGCCAAACCCTTTTGCCACTTCGCGAAGGTTAAAACACGTTCATCTTGATCTCACGAAACCACGTTGTCCGTCCGATCAGATGAAACAAAGAGAGATGGCTTCTATCGATGAAACCATGTGTATCGGAGACATGCCTTTTAGTCTCCTCGAAACTCATTCTCATCGAAATCTTTTTGTTGTCCGTCGGGTTTCATGTCAAAGAGACTTTGGACTTCGGTGACTTCTTTTGTCCTCCCATCAAAACTCATATCCTTATCGATATCATTCATCGATGTAGTTTTCTTCTATTTTATCGATATCACTTTTTTGATGAGAATGCTTCTTTCGGTGAATCTTCTTTATCTTGCATCGATGATATTGTTTCTTCGAAATCCTTTTCTCATCAATGGGGGCCACCTCTGCTTTCTTCGATACCTTTTGTTGGTGGGACCATCCCTTTCGATGAGTCTTTTTGCACCGATAGTGTTATATCCTCGAAGACCTTTTCTTGTCGATGAGAACCATCTCCACTTTCCTTGATATCTTTTATCGATGGAGTTATTGTCTTTGATGAGTCCTTTTTGAATTTCATCGGCGTTTGCTTTCTTCAATGCCCCTTTTATATTGATGAGACATCGTTGGGTCTCATCGATACTGTTTGAATCTTAGATACTTCAATAGAATGCTTTTAGCCACGAAAGAAGTCCTTATCGATGGGTACCGCCAAACCTTTTCGCTACTGCGTGATAGGTAACTTTCGGGCATGTTGAGTTCACTAATCCACGCGGGCCATCCGACTGACTGAGAGTTGCGCGACAATTACAAGGCCCGACGGTCATTAGAAAAGGCAATTTAAAGGTGAATAAAAATTAAAATATTTAAAAGGACTGCCTAGGTAAAAAACAACTGGGGGAACACTTTGCATGACAAAAGGACCCATTACTTAAGTGAATAAAGTAACACGGAAATAGAATTATAAGGGTTTTTTCTCAGACATTTTGAAAGTGATTAAACCTAAACCCTAAAACCTCTTTAGGACCCAAAGCAATAGAAGTCACAAGGCCATACCAGACCCAATAATTTCATAGACTTAGCCAATTATGGAAAAGAATACCCATTTTTTAAACAGTGATAACAGTAACCTCTAAACCTTTATCTCTTCCCTCAAAAATGAAACTTGCCATTTGAATTCCTTTCTCATATTGATTAGCTTAATAATATTTGTTCAATGTTTTTTATCGTTAAAAGATTACCTTCCTTTTAGATAAATTAGTTAGATTCTTATTATGTTGAAGAACATTTAGTTAGTTTTCTCCTTCAACTGAAGTAGTTATGCTTTATTTTGAAATGCTCAATTTTTTATCTTAATATAGATCACAATTTATTTTCTTTAAGTATAGAATTAATGGAATATTACATATGGTATCAGAGCAACCAAGTTTGACATTGAACCTCAGGCTTTCCACCTATAAACAAAACTATATACATATGCAGGCGCACCATGGTTGAGATAATATGCATGCACACTATATACAAAACTATATTTTCAAGTAAATCTTTAATTCAAATCCACAATATGAAACACAGAGTTTTACTGGAAGAACACAAGTAACCTTATCTCCTTTAGATAATATCACAAGCAACTGCCTACAGAAAGATGCAGTAATCCACAACATATACACAAAGGAAAGACGACTGATTATATTATATATGTTCACAAAATGGTACAATAGTAAGCCTGAGGCTATATCTACCTCTTCTCTAATGATCCTTATTGTTACAAAAATTCCCTCATTTATATGAGGGTATACATTGTCACCAAGCATCGTGGCTTTTCAGCACATAACTATTAATTAGCACTTTTGTTAACAAACTGGAAGATAAACAAGTTCAACATTCCTATGTGTTCAATGTACTTATCATCTTTATACATTAGAACGTCATTGTTTAGTGTCCTCATGTCGCTTTCTATCTGGAAATGATTGGATAGAATATTGTTAACACAAAGTGACAAATCTTTGTCCTGATCCAACTCTGCTACTGCTCGATTCTTCTCATCACTGAACTCTTGTTTCCACTGTTCCAACGATACTAACTCACCATTACTGTAAAAAGAGGGCACCCTAGTGGTATTCCCATCTTCCAGCCTCTGATGCTCTTTCCTTAATTTATTTTCCAATTCATCATAGGACTTCAAGTGAGCCTCGGCTTCAATTTTCTCACCTAGATTCATCAGACTGTTGTCATTCATCAAGCCTTCCAACCGAGACCTGAGCCTTTCATGCTCTTTCACAGCTTTGACTGTTCCAGTGTATGTCTTCCAATAGATTTCTGCAACCTGCATCATACTTTTGAATCTATGGTCAACGACCTTGAGAACTAACTTATCCATCTTTTGTTGTTCCTTTTTTAGTTGCCGAGATGTCTTTTCGGCCCTGTTCCTCCAATACACAGCATCTGTCAACACTGTATGTCATCCCTGTTTGACTGGTACCTGTATCAATTTAAGCAATCTTGCTTGCAGCCTCTGTTTTTCTTCATCGGTTTTCTCATATAGGCTTTTGTATGTACAATTTTCTCGGACTAGAAACTTTATCTGATCTTGGTTCAGTTTAGCGACATCCAAATTTAGTTTGGCAGTTGTTCTAGGGTCAGTCTTTCCAACCTGATGCACCATCAAATGTCCAAAAGCTTCTTCTGTATCAACCAATATATGTCTTTTATCTTTGGGATAGATAGCCCACTGTAGAAGAGCCTTCTCATCTAGATCATATCCTGATCCTCTAAAGAGTTTATCAATCTCTTTTGGCATCATTTGCCTACTTGGGTCCTATTTCTTGAGGAATCCATCAAACAACAAGGCAGAGTTCATGTCCCATCTAGAGTATAATAGCACACCAGCTTCCTTAAGCACCTGTCTTCCCTTCTCAGGTGTCATTTCTCTCATCACAAGATCCATCTCCTCTTGTAACTTTTGAAGTTGCTGCTCTTCTTCACTATTTCTTATGTTATTCCTAATTTGAGATCCTTTATGTTGATAGAGGAATGCAGTGAACTGCTTGGAAGCAATGAAGTCACTATCAGCAATGAAATCCTCATGCTCTAGGAATATGATGTCAGCCACTTCTCAGACATTCAGTTGTCCTATTGCCAAGTCTATTGGTGTATCCTTTGCATAACCAAGGGGTAATCCTCTGCATAACCAGGGAGGTAATCCTCTTGAGGAGTGAATGTAATGATGCTAGATGTGTAAAAAAGGAGACATATGATCCAAAGGCTCTGTATTCCTAATAGTATCAATGTAATCCCTAAAAACATGAGGTAGGAATCCCTCAAGTATTTCCAATTCATGCTCCACAAGTTTGTTGGCCAACTCCAAGGGGTCTTCAATCTTTTGTAGCATGTTCTCATCCATTTTCCTTCTATAAAGCTTCCATTTATAAGCCTGCATTGCTTTCTCAAACTTTATTCGCTTCACTCTAGCCTCTTCTCTGCCAATGTTCTTAATGAGGTCATCCGATAGGTAAGATTTATGCTCTCCAGCCTTCAGCTTTTGTGATGACCGGGCTATCCTTAGGTATCCTTCAGGATTAGAATTTGGCCTTGGATCCCCCATAGCCATGCCATAATAATCCAATTTTGTCTGCAACAGGCCATAACTCTTTGAACTTTTCACAATAAAATATGAAAATACTAACAACCCAGGTACAATTGATTGTTTTCCATGGCTTGTCAGATGTTGTGTACTCACTATTGACAATTGCCTCACAATTTCCAGACAAGCCACTCTGTTAGGGACTGTAAGTGGTAGTAAGTATGGTCTCCCTTCGAACCCGTATACCCTGACTTGTGTGTAGTCTAAAAAACAATACCAATCTCCCCAATTGTGTTCAATTGAGGGATCTTCAGCGAAATCTTTTGGTCTTAGGAATCTTTGAACCTATGGTGCAAGGGCATGATTGCATGGGCATCCCAACAGTCTATATAATGGCTTCACAAAGAACTCCTCAAAATGCCAATATTGATTATTCACATACCTTTGGTCCCATGAAGAAACCCATAGTTGCACTAGTTTTCACATTCCAGCATTGTCATATGTCCTGACACATAACTCTTCTGGCCATAACCCTTCATCTTGTCCCACATACAATAGCATATGCATAAGTAAGGAATAATACTTGAAATGAACATTGATGACATCCCCCTTTAACTTTTCTAACCCATGATTCAAAACCTCAACCAAATAAGCAGAAAAATCAAAGAAGCGGGGGTCCTTAGACTGCAAATTGGCACAAATGACCATGGCTGCAATATCCATCAAAGGATGGGCTTTTATCCCTAGCACTTGGGCAACACAGTAATAGGTATACTTGAAATATGGATGGAAAGAGTTGACATCATAGGGAGCTTTGTCATCCTGATCTAGTGGCACTAAGGACTCTGCATTCCTAGGTCTATGTATAGGGAGTCTCCACGTTTTGTAAATGTGCTCTAGGTTTAAATATTCACTTATTAACTTCTTGAGGTCAATCAATTCTTCAAATCCCCAATCCAACTCGAACACGGTGTCAATAACCTCCTTTGTGATTGCAAGAATTGGCTCACACATGTAGTTATATATGGTCCTGGTTTTAGGGTCATAATTGTTTGCCAATGCCTTCATGAGCTCTACATTCACGAATACATTAGCCACAACTAACCTTCCTAAGTTCAATAGCCATAAATTGTTGATAGGTTGAGGGGCAAATCTTCTATTGTACCCATATATGAATAATTCATACCCTCTCAACTCTGTCCATATGTCTCCAAGATCCTCAAACCGGTCCTCTAGGCCTTCCTCGTCAACTCTAATCTTCTTGGACCTCAAACTGGATGATGGGCACTGGTCAATCAGGTCCTGGGCCAAAGAACGCCCTTCCCTTTTTTGTCTTTTAGGTTTTTCTTTTGCAGTGATAGGTTCTTTTCCCTTTCTGCTCTTATTAGTTTTAAATGATGATTCCCTTTGAATTTTGTAAAAGAGGTCTATGTGCAAACAACTTACTTGGAATTACTGAGCTTTATCTGTGAATTCACCCAATTCCTGCTTTCAGTTTGTCGCCTATGAGTTCCTTAATGTTGTGCCCTTTGATGGTTCATCCACTACTTATGGCATACTTAATCAGTTAGTAATGGCGCTTTGGACAACGGTCACTCGGGCACACGTTTGAATTTAATGGCGATGTGACCTTCCCTGGGATTTGTTTATGATTTTCGCGACAATCAATAATCATTTCGATGAGGATATGTCTTTCGATCATTTGTTTCTTTAGTCCATTGATCTCTTTGTTTCTATCGACAATACTCTTGTTTTGAATATTACTTCGATCAAGTATTTTTTCCCTTCATCAAAATACTGTATTCAGTCAGTATGGTTGTCTCCTCATCGAAACATATCTGATATCCATCAGGTCTTATGTCGAAGAAACCTTGGGCTTTGTTGTCCTTTATTTTTCCATCGAAATACTTCTTTCATCGATATCACTATGCCACGTCGATGAATGAGTCTATTATCTCACCGAAGCTTTTCTTTATTTTCTCTTATCGTTCTTCACCGATAAAGTTACATCGGCAAAACCACGCATATCGAGAACATTCGTTTTAACCTCCTCGAAACCTATATCCTCATCGATATCTTTTATCGATGTAGCTTCCTTTTGTCTGATCGATATTATTCTTTCGATGAAAACGCTCCTTTAGGTGGGTTCTTTTTATGTTGCACTGATAGTATTATTTCCTTGAGAACTTTTCTCGTCGATGAAGACCATCTCTTCTTTCTTTGATATCTTTTGTCGATGAAGTTTAACCTCCTCGAAACCTATATCCTCATCAATATCTTTTATCGATGTAGCTTCTTTTTTTCTGATTGATATTATTCTTTTGATGTAAACGCTTCTTTTGGTGGGTCCTTTTTATGTTGCACCAATAGTATTATTTCCTTGAGAACTTTTCCCATCGATGAAGACCCTCTCTACTTTCTTCTATATCTTTTGTTGATGAATTTATTATCTTTGGTGAGTCCTTTCGGCGTTTCCTTCCTTCGATGGCTCTTTTATATCGATGATAATTTTATTTTTTTTATAAAAATGATCATCATTGGAATTACGACGAATACCAAGCTTTCGATCAACGACTTCTTAGACCGTCGGCAGAGTCCATTGGATTGTCGAATTTCTGACGGGCATGGCATCGTCGACCAATCCAACGCCAAGTTTTTGATGGTGGATTTTGTTGACACTTCGACAAAAATTCGTCGAAAATCCAACAAACGGCCGTCGGAAATCAGCTCTGAATGTACTAGTGGCAAGCTTCAGAATGGGTTCTGGTGGATCACCAGAATAGGTCCAGGTTACTGGTAACAGGAAACTGTCATGGAAACTGGTAGCGATATCTTGCCAGAAAATGATCCAAATGTGATGCGATCAAGAAGAAAGAAATATGATCAAGTCTTCAAGTAGAATCCAACTCCACAGGGTCCGGTTTGCCTAAATCAAGACACACAGAAAGGAAAACTGAAACTGCAAATAGAAAACCAAACATAAAGGAAAGTGTTTTTGGTTGATGCAAGATTACAATGAATTGGGGATGCTCCTACATCAAACTCCCACTCTAATACCATGATGTAGGGGACTTCCCTAACACACCCCAAACACATTATCTTTTACACTAAATGAGGGTTACTCCTCCCAAGGTTCATGCATGGCATAAAAAATAAAATTGCAACTAGAAAATGCAAGAATCAAATTAACAAATTTTTCAATTACTTCAATATAATGAAAGACAAATATTTATAAATTACATACTTAGCCTCATGGGCTATACCAAGCCTACAAGCTAGAACTACTACTCAATTCACAAATAAAGGAGAATTATTCTCAATTTCTAATGATCACTCCTTCCAAATGATCAACTCCACATTGGATGAACCATTCAACTCTAGATGCTTAAACACTAGCCCAAGCCTCCCTTTTTATATTATTCATATGCCTCTTGGAAATACCATGCCCCTTCTTGATAAAAAATATGTGGTTATCAATAAAAGCAATACATAGCCAATAGATGACCTTTCAACTTCCCAAGAGGACACCTAAAGAGGTGTCTTTACAATTTTCCAAAGTGGGCACCTAAAGAGGTATCTTTTCCCATTCTTCTTGACACTTATCAATACATGTGAGTGCATGACTTTTCCCCTTCCCCATTTCCATAATAGGATGAGTATTTTCTTGTTTTTGCATTAAAAATAATAGGAAAATGTTTCCTTTCTTGAAAATTACAATTGCCTTTACACATAGGCCACAAATATTAAATATTTTCAACTCCCTATGTCCCCTTGGACACTTTCCTAGGTGCATGGAGACATATAATAACTTGCATTTATCCCTTAATAAAAATACCAAGCTTAACCAAATTAAATAAATATTTTTGGTTGACACAAGATTTCTCTTACAGCCTTGGATTCTCTTATATTTATCTTCAAGTTACTATCTTGAGTCCAAGGATTAATGCTTTCTACCATTGGCAGATTCATTTCTAGGTGTTGATATTTAGGGATCTTGTGTGGTTACATCATGAGGGGATGATCAGTAAAGTTGGATGACAAACATTGAGATCACATCATTTCTATCATGTATTTCTTTAAGTGATTCTTTCCAATGGGTACATCAGTCTTTGAGATTTGTTGCATTTGGTTGAGTATTTGATAGATTTTACAAGTTTGTTTGTGAGTCCCATCTTGTGGAGATGGAGAACGCATTTGAGGACATCCATTTCCTCTTTGATGGAAATCTAACCATAGTTTTTTCTTTGTCTTTAAATCTTGGTCTTTATTTGTTTACATATGATCCTAACTTGTCACATTCTTCATTGATTGGGCTTGTACATGATTTGATTATCACACACTCATATAACATGGTGACACTTGAATATAGTTTGGAGATGACATCATCATTCATCATGTATATCTACTTGGTTTTGTTTCTTATCAAGGGGAGAATTTTCTTTCAACATTCTTAGATCTTCAATTCTTCTATCTTCATCGCCATCCTTTTACAAGCATCCACTATCATTTCAAGAGATTATATATTGTAGGGGATACACAATCTCTCTCTCATAGATGGGAAACATTGATTATATGTTAGTGATAGAAGTCATCATTGGTAGGTCATTTCATATCATCCTTCTATCAATTGTACATGTTAGTTTGCGTCTTTTCTCTTTTGGAGAGGGGTTTTCTTCTACAAGTCTTTCTCTTTTACTTCATTCATGAGAGATTTATTTGTATATGGATACCTAACATAGTCTTGTAGCTTGGGTACATCCTTAATTTTTTTGCATGTTTTTCATACCACCCAAGTTGCACTTAAGGGCGAGGGATGGAGTGTTGTGAATATGGGATATTTTTTCATTAGTTTCATATTAGTTTTTTCCACACTTACATCTATTAGGTCATTTATTTTTTATGTCTCATATTATAGGATTAAGGCACATGTTATTCTTAGTGTGAATGAATTCATTTTGTATCTAGTTATTAGTGGGAACCTATTCACATGTTAAGTTTATCTAGGAGCTAAGTTAGGTATCCTTATATCCTAGGTGCCAATTTCTAGGAGTTAGTTATGATGGGAAATGTTCCATTATTTACTTTTATTCATTTAGGCATTTAATATTTTTCATTGTGTATTTAATATTTGTCTCAAGGGTAGTTATCATACCTCATCACACCTTGCCTACATAATCAAAGTGTTTATACATTGTATCATATCTCATTATCTCACATAATACATTATCAATTTATATCATTTGACCATTTCTTAATATTCAAGAAATCTCTTTGTTGCAACACTCTCTTGTGGAAGGTATCTCTCTCGATCGATCTTGAAGTCTAGAACTTCAACAATTAACTTCAATAATTATAATCTTTGTTTCTCCTAGGGTTTCACCTTTGTCTTTATAACAAGTGCTCCCTCATTATTTATTGTAGTAGTTTCATTTATGCATATAATGAATCCTCTAGCTTCAAATCATTTTTTGTGCTTCTCTCTTGTGTGAAAGTTTGTTTTGGATGCTATGGGGTTACTTAATAACTCTTACATTCACTATATCCATTGATCTATGTATTGAAGTAAAGATGACCATGTGCATTTAACTTTATAATTTAAATCTATGGATGTTTTATTTTTATTTTTTTTGATTAATGAGGTATACATAAATTTGAGAGGTTTGACAAAAATAAAATGAAGAAATAGGGGAAAGTGGTGTTCAATTAACCTAATGGAAATATACCTGAAGGTGTTATTGAATTGTTGAATGATCACATATATTTATAGTCCTATTTTCTAAGCATTACATGAAATGGCCATGTGAAAAAAACATAAATAGGTATGCATGAGAAGAATAAGGTAAATATAGCCCATGATAAGGATAAAAATATGTTGTCATAAAATCAAGAGATGTAGTTAGGATGAGGATTACTAAATCATAAGATTTGAACAAATAAAAAATATAAATATGTAGCAATGATAAGAATAGGCATAACATTGGATAATAATCATGGTATATGGGAATGTTGTAAATTGTGTGGCACAATAAAATTTGTGCTATCTAAAAGTGTAATATATATAGTAGAAAAGAAAGATGCAAAAATGCGCATGGCAAACATAGAGCATGCCATAATATGGAAAATCATACAAGACATGGGAAATCATGAAATATTTAAATATAGAAGCATAAGCAAGTATAGGATCTCATTTTGACATATGAGAGGACAAACAAGTAAGATAATAAAGATTCCCCTCAAGTGGAGAATGAAAGTGTAAAGAACAATACATAAGATAAATTAACAATATGAAAACACAACGATCATAATATAGAAAATGAAATGAAAAAATATTAAAACACAACAAATAAGGCATAATCTAAAGGTAAAAAATTATGAACACATGTTAAAGGTTAAATAAAAATGAAAATTGTGTGTGTGTGTGTGTGTATTAAATATGTATGTTTATATATGTATAGGTATGTATATATACATATAAATATGTATGTCTGTGTGTATACATATATTCATGTGTGTGTATGTATAGATATGTATATATACGTACATATATTTGCATGTATACATACATGTGTGTGTGTGTATAGACACACACACACACACACACATGTGGGGTCATTTTATTCCCCATAAGTTTTATCGCATACATCTTATTCCATGCATTTCTTTTTTTCAATCACATGTTTCTTCTTGATATGAATTTGTAGTCATTGTAAACATATTATCAATTGGAAAAACATTATAAGTTTCTTTCCTTAACTACTTTTATTTTAACTTTGGAGGTGGATGTGTAGAAAAACTTTGAATTTTTATCATATCACAACATTATTATTGATGAAATAGCTTTGATACCAGATGATGGAATAGGGGAGACAACTGAGAGGGGGGAGGTGAATCAATTGTCTCAAAAAATCACACAACTTAAACTTATTCTAAGATCTGATAATTAAGCATGAAAGCATAAATCATAAACACATCATAAACACACATAACACCAATATTTTGACGTGAAAAACTTGGTCAAGGGAAAATCCACGGTAGGGATGAACCCACAAAATAGGTATACTTTGTTAGAAGTATTACAATGGGAAATGCACATGCATTTAGGCACACTGCCTAGAACTTGCTGCTCAAAACAAAAAGGCTTAATGCCCAGGGAAGGCTCACTACCTATACAAACAATCTCAAATCACATCCGCAAGTCATGAACTGAGAAATAACATCTCCTTAATGCCTGGTTCAGTCCCATTGAAGCATAAACCAAATTTCCTCTTCACACTTATTCTTTGCCTCTAAAATATGTATACATTCAACACACATATATACTCACTCATCCACTACTACATCATGCTCAAGTACAAAGATATTAAATTTATTATGCATGACACCAACCTTGGAGAAATCAACAAGGTCGGCTCAACACTCATCACCTAATTACAAAAATATAGCCACACTCAATACAATATAACATGCAGACGAAGCAATGTCGATCAAGACATAAAACGAACCCAAATACATTGCCTCGAACACGTTACACTTCCAAGAATTACGCCTCGATCATCTGCAACATGCTACAAGCATCTAGTTGGTCAACAATATGAAGAACATCAACGCATCAGAGAAAAATATCAATTATGAGCTCAAAAATCAATGCAGACCACTAATAAAAAAGGCACATGATCCAAAAACATCCACAAGCATCATGAATTATCATACCAACATCTACACCAACACAAATTACTAGAATCACCAGCATCCTCATATCGAACCTCAAAAACACTAACTACAATGATTGTTAACATTGAAAAATCTCTTGCGCACCTCCAAACCATGAACCACTTGAATTTAGGACACACACCAACATCCCAAACATATCTCCGAATCCACATATCAAGATATTACAATGCGGAGAAATGCAGATCAAATTACTGACACTTTGTCATCACTGAACAATTGAAAAACTAGCCACGACACAGATACCCATAACTCAATCATATATTCATACACACCTCTGAAACTTGAACTGAATCAACTATAGACAACCCTTTAATACGCAAACTTTGATTTTAATCATGTTGAACAAACTAACTCACTGACAACACATCTCTCAAATATCTCTTAAATATGTTGACAAAGAAATATGTTGACATAAATGACAACACATCTCTCAAATATCTCTTAAGAACATATTTGCAACATTATTCCAACAATCTCCCCCTTTGGCATTGATGGCAACATATTATGTGAAAAACAATCAATGACAAAGAAATCAATAACTCCCCCTTAGACTTTGCACACTGCTCTACATTTCTTCATAGTTTTTCACATGACTCTCTCCCACTTTGACATCAATGGAAAAGGCACAAATTTGCAATCAAACCAAAAAAATGACTCACAAAACTGAATTTGAACATCTTACTCACAAAACTAACTACTCCCCCTGAGTAGCAGCCACCAATTACCAATCCAGATCAAAGATATGACTATGAAATGCACCAAATTGATGCATACCAATGCATCTCAATTCTTATCAGGAGGGAAAATCGCCCCTAACTTCCCTCTGAGATACTCAAAAGTATCTTTAGGCAAAGGTTTCATGAAGATGTATATAATCTGTTCCTTTATAGGCACATACTCCAATTTGACTTCCTTCTCATTTACCTTGTCTCTCAAAAAGTGAAACTTGATTGATATATACTTAGTCTTTGAATGCAACACTGGATTCTTAGAAATTGTAATTATATACTTGAATTGTCACAATAGATAGAAATAGGCTCATCATATACTACTCTAATATCTTTCAACATCTGATTCATCCATACCACCTAAGTACAATTGTTTGCAATGACAATATACTCTGCCTCTATAGTAAATAGAGAAATAGAATTTTGTTTTTTTCTCAACCATGAAACCAATCCCAAGAAAAATGCACCACCACTACTACTATTTATGTCATCCACATCTCCTGCCCAATCAACATCAATAAAAACACTCAAAGTAAAATCATTATCTTTAGAATACCACATACCAAAATCAATTGTTCCTTTCAAATATCTGAAAATTCTTTTGACAACTACAACATGAGATTCCTTAGGATCAGCTTGAAATCTAGCAACAAGACAAATGACATTCATGATATCACATCTGGTTTGAGTCAAATAGATTAATCCACCAATCATAGATCTGTATCTAGTCTGATTTGCCTTAGGGGAATCATCATCTTTAGTCAACCTACATTCGGTCACCATAGGAGTACCGACCAACTTTAAATCTTCCAAATCAAAATTCTCCAATAACTCTTTTACATACTTGGACTAAGATATAAAGATTCATTTTTTTTACTGTGTGATTTTCAAACCAAAAAAAATTTCATCTCAACAATCATAGACATTTCAAATTCATTTTGCATTTCATTAGGAAACTCTTTGCACAAACTATCATTCCCTCTAAAGATAATATCATCAACAAAAACTTCAACAACCAGAATATTATCATGATCAATCTTGAAGTACATATTACTATCAGCAATACCTTTGTTAAATCCAAGCTTTAGCAGATACTTATCCAATCTGGCATACCATGCTCTTGGCACTTGCTTTAGTCCATACAATGCTTTGTTCAACCGATAGACCATATCTCCTTGATCAAACAATTGAAATCCATCCGGTTGCTCAATGCACACCTTTTCTTCTAATTCACCATTCAAGAATACCGACTTGACATCCATTTGATAGACTTTGAAATCCTTGTAACCAACAAAAGCAAGAAACAATCTTACAACGTCAATTCTTGACATAGGTGCTGTATATGGTGAAAATGGATAACAATAATAATGATATTGAAAGGCTAAATGAATTCAACCACAAAACCCTAGCCTAACAACAACAAAGATCCACCATAACATATGAAGATTACCTAAGACAATGCAAATCAAATGAAATCACAAAGATTATACCATCACATGTCCAATAGGGTTTGGATCTCCATTCTTCCTATCTCCATTGATCTTGCTTGATATATTTGCTCTCAGATTTTATGTGCACAAGAGCTCAACAAAGAACGGAATGTGGTTGCAAGTAGGATTGCATATGCCAAGTAGTCAATTGATCAAGTAGTTAGGTCATTAGGATGATTGGTTAGGGTTGATAATGAAGGAAGCATCTCCTTATATAGAAGACACTATATGAAATGGAGGGATAAGATTGAGAGGTGTAAAAGGAGGTCGGCTATGATTAGAGGGTAGGTAAAAGAAATAATAAAATAATGAAAGGGGTAGGTAGTGTATGAATTAAGAGATGAATGACATGTGTCATGGGTAGAAAAGGTTAATGAATTAATTAAATAAATAAAGATTTATTTAATTAATAGAAGAAGTGGGATAATTAAATAAATAAGATATTTATTTAATTTAGAAAAAGGAAAATTTAAATAAATAAATGTATTTATCTAAATGAGAAATAAGGCTAGAAGAGGATAAATGAATTAATTAAATAAATAAGGATTTATTTAACTAATAGATGAATTAGGCTAAAGTAATTAAATAAATAAAGATATTTATTTAATTAGATTGGACAATTTTAGGTGTCTACAGGTGCAAAAATTTCTTTGAAATCAATTCCTTCCATTTGAGAATATCCTTTACAAGCAAGTCTTGCTTTGTTTCTAACAAATTCACCTTGCTCATTCAATTTGTTCCGGAAGACCCATTTAGTTCCAATTACATTTTTGTTCTTAGGTCTAGGAACAAGAACCCATATATTATTCTTTTCAATCTGCATCAATTTTTCTTCCATTTCTTTTACCCAATGTTCATCTCTACATGCTTCATTCACATCTTTAGGTTTAATCTTTGAAATCAAACAATACTCAACTTGACCTTTAGCAATTCTTCTTCTTGTTTGAACACCTTTATTTCTATCTCCTATGATCTGATTTTCAGAATGATTCAATCTTACAAACCCGAGAGTCTTAGGATTTTCTTGAATTTCTGACTCGTGTTTTTTCTTCAGCACTTGCACTAGTTCCTTCTCGTTGAGACACTAGATTCATCGAAATGATCTGAACTTGATTCTAGGTTTGAGGTTGCTTCACTTTGTTTGTACTGTCACTCTGATCATCTGAATCATATCCGCAAGATCTGAATTATCTCTCATTGATTTCATCAACCTTGACATTTTCACTCTTAACTATCTTCCTCGATCTCTTATTATAACATTGGTAGGCCTTGATTTTAGTAAAATAAGCAAGAAATATTCCTTCATCATGTCTAGCATCAAACTTTCCTAGATCTTCATACTTCTTGATATAACATTTACTTCCAAAAATTTTGAAATATTTAACCGTAGGAGCATGACCAAACCATAATTCATAAGGAGTCTTACCGTCTGATATGCACTCGATTAAAAGTGTAAATAGTAGTTCTCTCTAATGGACATGTGGAACATTTTCTTCCAACATCACTATCTTGGCAATTTCTTGAATGGTTTTGTTCTTTCTTTCCACAACTCCATCTTGCTAAGGGGTTCTTTGAGTAGACAACTATCTTCTTATCTTATGTTCTTCACAAAATGCATTAAACTCACTAGAAGTGAACTCACTACCTCTGTCGAATCTCAAAGACTCCAGCTTCAAACCTGTCTTTGTCTCAACCATAGGTTTGAAAATATTGAACTTGTCTAGAGATTCAAATTTCTCCCTCAAGAAAGTAACCCACATCATCCTAGAATAATCATCAATTAGCAACATGAAATATCTATCTCCTTGCAATATTATAACTCTAGAAGGACCACATAAATCAATATGCACAAGATCCAATAATCCATTTGAAAAATGCTTCTTACTTTTGAAAGTAACTCTGGTTTGTTTCCCTAACTGACATTCCTTGCACATAGGGTTAGCAGGTTTCATTAAGGAAGATCTCTCACAGCCTAAGTAGAACTTATCTTAACAATGTTATCAAAATTCACATGACACATCCTTCTATGTCACAACCAACTTTCATCAACCTGAGCAATAAAGCATCTTTTACCAGCACTATTTAAGTGAAAGATATTACCTTTAGTCTTTGTACCAGATGCAATCTCAATTTTGGAGCTACCCAAGATTCTACACTTGCCATTCTTGAATTGAAGATTGTATCCCTTTTCAACCATCTATCCAACACTCAAAAGATTATGCTTTAGACCTTCTACATATGAGACATCATCAGTATTGTGATTACCATAAAGAGAAATGGGTCCTCTACCATGGACTATACCAACTTTATCATCACCAAACTTCACAACACCACTTTCATACTTTTCCAAACTCACAAACTTACTCTTATCACGTGTCATATGGTGAGAGCATCCATTGTCAATCACCCATTCATCTTTCTCTTCAACTTGTGTAGCTAAAGCTCTTTCCACATTCATGCAGCTAGTAGAATTGGTAGGTATTGGATCATCTTCCTTGATAGCAATAAACACCCATTCATTATCACTTGCACTTCCTTTATCAGATTCATCATCTGACACACCTTCATTAACAACATAATAACATCTCTTCTGAAATTTAGGCTTGTAAGGTTTTCTAGGAACTCTTTCTGGAAACCTTGAGGCAAAATGACCTATCTTATTGCAAGAAAAACATTTAAGAGGCAATTTTCCTTCATACTTACCGACTCCTTTGGGTAATATTTTGGCAATAAGCACTACAAGCTCCTCAAGATCTCGCTCTTCTTCTTCAATTTCCTTTCTCGCCTTCTCATATTTGGGCATCCACCTTGAAGAACTTTCTCTTGGATCATATCTTTGCTTATCCTTTTCTAAAATACTAGCTTTGAATGCAGATTCTATCTTAGGAAGAGAATGACCAAACTCGCTCAACTCAAAGGTTGAAATATTACCAATCAACATGTCCCTGGTTACATCTATCACAATTTTTATCTCCTCGATAGAAGTAACTTTATGCTTGTAGGATGCAAGTAAAGATCTGAGCATTTTAGCAACAATCTTTGATTCTTCAAATTTTCCACCGGCATACCTGATATTGCACACAAGTTCATTCACCTTCTGCATGAAAGAAGTGATATTCTCATCGTCAACATCTCATAATTTCCCTTAAGACTCTGTAACTTGGCAATCTTCACATAATTTTCACCTTCATACAAGGTTTCCAACTAATTCCAGATCTTATGAGCAGTCTGTAGTTTCATAACATTTGTCATCTCAAAATCAGTCAAAGCACTCAACAATGCTTCCTTAGCCCTAATATTGTATTCAACACTTGTGATCTCATCCAGAGTTGAAGGTCCATTTGCAGGAATGATATACTTGTCTTTAATAATATCCTAGTGAGGTTCACCAATGCATCTCAGATGATACTCCATGTGATTCTTACAAAGAGAGTAGTTAGTACCATCAAATCTTGGATTGTTCTTCTTGTAAGTTGCCATCCCAGATCAACTCAAGCGGTTAAGCTTCTTTGAAGGAACCTACTTTGATACCAATTGATGAAATATCTTTGATATTAGTTGATGGAATAGAGCAAACAACTAAAAGGGGGGGTGAATCAGTTGTCTCAAAACTCACACAACTTAAACTTATTCTCAGATCTAATAATTAAGCATGAAATCATAAATTGACAACACATCATAAACACACATAACACCAAGATTTTTTACATGGAAAACCTGGTCAAGGAAAAAACCACAGTGGAGATGAACCCAAAAAATAATTATACTCTATTAGAAGTATTACAATAGGGAATGCACATGCATTCAAGAACACTACCTAGAGCCCACTGCTCAAAACAAAAAGGCTTATTGCCCAAGGAAGGCTCACTGCCTATACAAACAATCTCTGATCACATCTAGAAATCATGAACTGAGAAATAAAATCTCCTTAATTCTTGATTCAATCCCATTGAAGCACAAAACAAATTTCCTCTTCACACTTCTTCTCTACCTCTGAAAGATATATACATTCAGTGCACATGCATACTCATACACTACTACATCATGCTCAAATCCAAAGATATTACATTTATTTATACATGAAATTAACCTTGGAGAAATAAACAAGCTCAACTCAACACTCATCACCTAATTACAAAAATATAGCCACACTGAATACAATATAACATGCAAACCAAGCAATGGCAGTCAAGACATAGCACGAACCCAAATCTATTGCTTTGAACATGTCACATTTCCAAGAATTACGCCTTGATCATCTCCAACTCGCTACAAGAATCCGATCGACCAAGAATATGAAGAACATCAATGCACCAAAGAAAAACATCAATTACAAGCTCAATGATCAATGTAGACCACCAACACAAAAGGAACACGATCCAAAAATATCCACAAGCACCATGAATTACCATAGCAACATCCGCACCAACACAAATTACTAGAATCACAAACATCTTCATATCGAACCTCAGAAACACTAACTGCAATGGTTGTCAACCTTAAAAAATCACTTGTGAACCTCAAAACCATGAACCACTTGAATTGAGGAACACACCAATGTCCCAAACATATCTCCAAATCTGCAAATCAAGATTTTACAATGCAGAGCAATGCAAATCAAAATACTGACACTCTGTCATTATTGAACAACTGAAAAACCAACCACAACACAGATAATCGTAAATCAATCAAATCTTCATGCAGACCTCTGAAACTTGAACTAAATCAATGATAGACAACCCTTTACAAACCCTTTAATCCACAAACATTGATCTTCATCATGTTGAACAAACTAATTCATTGAACTTCACTGCATCATTGCCATAGATAGAGAAATATGTTGACATCAATAACAACACATCTCTCAAATATCTCTTGAGCACATATTTGCAACATTATTCCAACAATTATATGGAATCCATGTGGTACCTTTCTTGGCATGAAATATATTTTTTTAATTATAGGTTTTGTATCCTTCTTTGGTGGAATGAAGTATGCCAAGCTTGATCATACATCATCAATATCTTTTTCAATTTTGTAGGATGGTTATTATTGAGGAGTGGGAACGGAATTATCCAAAGTAAAATTGCTCCATTCTACAAGAGGTTGATACAAATTTCATGTAATCTTTACAACTTTATTGTTATATATAAATTTTAGGCATTGACATTGAATTGAAGAAACTATTCCCAAAGTTTCCAGTCAAGGCCTTCCAAGCAATGTAAAAAAGGTTAGGGAATACAATATAATGTGACATAATGCATGTGTTTTCTTAAGTCAAATTGTAAGATGTACCATGAGATAACCCAAAGTGTTCATCAATGTTTTGCTAGTCATTTTCAATGATACTCTTAAATAAGCATATTTATGAGGCATCAAATGGTGGGCAGCTAAGAAGTCTTCAACATAGTACAATTTTTGTTTTTATTGGGATTTATAATAATTTCACTTATATTCTTATTTTGTACTTCACATATCACATTTAATGGACCATAGTGATTAATCCATGAGATTTTCTCACCTAAAAATGTGATCAATGGAGTGTCAAGTGAGCAAAAAGATGTATCTTGAGAATTTATTGATCCGACAAAAGTATATGTATTTAGTGTAGTTTGTGAATTAATATAATGATCATCTAAATTATTATGGTTCATAACAAATGAATTATGTGTTTCCAAATTGTTAACATGGCTAAGAAATGGGTTTATAATTTGCATTTTTTTATTTGGAGCTACAACCAAATGATTTATATTATAATTGATGCCATCATGTTATTGTCAATAAGATCCTATACCTCATGATTCAAACCCATGAAATATTGAGTATAATGTCCTTGACTCTAATAATTACAAAATGATGATTCATTATAATTTTTTAAGATCTAGTAGATGAATAGGAAGAAGATTCAACAAATTTGAGTTTATTAAACATTGGAGTACAATATCTAAAGATTCTAGTAACTTGGTAAATTTCATAGGATTTTTTTGTTTGATGGTAGGAATATTTTAAGAATTAACAACTTGATACATGTTATTATTTAGATATTTGTGGCTCTTACCCTTCATGAAAGATATAGGGACAAAATCACACATGCTAATGGTGACCCTAACTTCCATAAAATCATCAATATCTTGGCCCCTTGACATTGTATCAACTTTTCTTTTAAGTTTATCTATCTTTTGCATTAGTGCATCTAGGGTAGAGGGAGGACTCTAAGAAGAGAGGTTTGAGAACCAAGCAACTAGGTCTACATAGAGCTACAACATAGAAAAGAGGTTTGGTATGGGGTATGTAAAAAGGGTGGAATAGGAAATGGAATGAATTATGGGAATATATGAATATATGCAATAAGGTGCATTCATATGAAGGGAAAGACAAATAAGATAAGGAATCAAATAAAAACTATTTGTGTTGGGAGGAGAGATAGTAGGACTAGAAATGCCATTGACAATTGAAATGGTAATCACTATGGATGTAGTAGGAGCTATAGTAGGCGAGGTAGTAGTGGATGGAGGAGTATATGTAAATATCTCCCTATGAGATGTTGATATAGTGGGAGTATAATTAGGAGGCAATATACAATGAGGAACAAAATTATAGGATGATTGGAAGGAAGATACATCAAAGGTGAAATAATATTACATGAAGGTTTTTCTACTTGAAATGTTTCTTGTGATTCTAAAGGGTGCACTTAAAAATATTAATCCTATTGATACAAGTCATATTTAAACCAAATGGGCCTTTAATGAAACCACAATATATTTGGTCCTATCGATAGGAGTTGGTATAATCTCCTCTACACTTAAAGCCCTAGTAAACTTGGGAGGGGTTTCCCTTTAAATCTCATTTAACAAAAAGTTTTTTAACTTTTTGTAAAGAAAAATTTTATCCTTAAAAACACAAGGGTAATAGAATTGTTAGTTATAATAACTCTTGATGCAAACATTTGTATTGTTATAGCTAAAGATATCTAAATGAATTTATAAATTATTAACCTATACATATTTATTCAAGAATTTTGATTTTAATATTTTTATTTTTATTCTCTATAGTAGCTAGTCGATTGAAGACACTACTATATTATGGAAAAAGGTTCATTTGATTATAAATTTTGATCAACCTTACTATTGTAAGACTAATGTGTTCATCCTTTAGGGATAATCAAAATTGTGGAGTTTGTAAATATAATCAAAACATAGGTTCTTTGTGATTTTATAAAAGAAATAGTAAAACAAATTTTATAAAATATTCTTAGAAACCACCACTAATCACAATATCCCATACATCACGTGGTTAATAGTTTGTACATCCACCTTGATGGAAGACTAACTACCCATGACAAGATAATAACAAATATGTAACTAGAGATTTATCAAATCCCCCAAAATACCAAGCTAACAATAAAGAGCTAATATGAAAAGTAGGCTATAATTATTTTAACATGAAATGTAAAAGCTTACATGTTTTCATAAATAAGGACTTGATTGATACAAATACACTACCTTTGGATTCCCTTTGACCTATTTTGGATCTAGCTACACTAAGTGCTTCTCACAACAAGAGATTGCCATTAAAACCTTATAACATAACTCATATTTATAACAACAAGACAATGCTCATATAACATGGATGGTTGACATTTTTACTAATTGTAATACATATAACAACAAGACAATGCTCATATAACATGGATGGTTGACATTTTTACTAATTGTAATACATCTAAAAATGACTATCTTTCTTGTTACAAAATAATCTCAAATGAAATATAAAAAAAAAGCCATTTTGGTTAAAATAGAAACTCCTAATCACTACTCACGTCTTTTTCAATTGTCAGTTTTTTTTTGTTTTTTTTTGTTGTAGTAAAACCAAGTCTCAATCTACTCTACATGGTTTTCAATGTTGTAATTTATTGATAAGAGGTTGATGCATCACAATTAGTGAACTTTCTCATTAAATCTAAATAGTTTGATATGATATTCAAATGGCAAGTACTTTCATTTATATCCCACTTCGTCTTTTCAAACATTTTTTTTAAGTTTTAATGTGAAAATTCAACTCACTCAAAGTTTCTTTGAGTTGTTTAATATCTCTTCTAACAACACCACCATCAAACTCTTTGAAAAGAACCAATAGGGGAAGCAATGTCCATTTCACTTAAAAGATTTAATAAAAAACTTTTAACATAATGTTTAGATGTATGCATGATAGCTTCTAGATTACGATTTAGTTTCCCTGAATGACAAATAGAAGGATCCTTATTCCTTTGAATTATTGGATGAATGCTACATGCTTCCTATTATGTTACCACTAATTTTGACAACTTAACTTTTTATAATGACCAATAATATACTACAATACCTCTATAAGGTGAGTGGTTTGTTGGTGTCTGCTTAATTGTAAATTGACCTCGTTTATTACTTTATTTATCATTAAATATCATTCCTTTAAAAAATAAATTTCATAAAAGAAAAAATTTATTTATCTAGTGATCCCATTCTTGGGCATTTGGAAGATCAAAATTTAAAATTGTATTTTTTTCCCATAGGAGTTGAACATCTTTCTAGTCTTTGTATTCAACATACATAATAAAATATAGTTTTGTTTCTAAAAATAAAATCCCTCCAATGTGAAGTCGATAGTGATAGAGATATTGGAGGATCAATAAAAATGAAGGGTAACACCTTACACACTTATTTCCATGTATTTAGCATATTGAAGCTACCCTTCTTATCTCCTACATTTAATATTATTTTATCTACTTAGCTTAAAATACATCAAATAAATTCTCATTTTCTCTATGTATGTAATAATATAAACAAGGACCTTACATGGCTAGATGTGCTTATTTCATGGAAGTACAATTAAGATTGTAACTCACCAAGTTTTGCCTAATATAGTATTGTTGGCAATTGACACTCAATTGGTTGGTTTCACTATGTTGTCATTGATGGCAACATGGTATTTTGTTTTGGCTTCATGTTTTGGTTCAATTGTGTACCGGTGGGCACTTCACAAACACTACATCGACACCAGCATCAACAGGACAAAAGGATTTCTTTGGTTATTGGTAATGCAGGCCGACAAGGTTTAGAATATGGTTATCGGTATTGGAGGCCGACATCTCTTGGATATGGCATCGACAATTATTTTTGATATTCATGCATTTATGTTAGCTAGCCGACATGTAATTTGATATTGTAATTATCTTTGTAAGCCGACATAAGACATGATAAGTTGTATAGGATATATAGGTCAGTTGGATTAGATTATTTTGATATAGATATGGTGATGGATATGTGAATGTGATATAATACGAAATATATCAAAGATATTATGTATGTGAGGATATTTATGTAAGGGTTATTCCGATAAAGGGTTTAGGGTTTCAAACCAGAATAGTATTTTGGCATAGAAGATGTTATCTTAGCAGTTCAACACTTCTCTGGATTGTAGTCTGGATTTATATGTAGTCAGTGAGGCTCCATTTGTGATTGAGCAGTGTGTTCTAGGCTATAAGCCTTCCTGCAAGTGCAGACCCCTTATATTTTGTAATATCTCTTTATATGGCCAGTGGATTGATATTGTGAGTCACAAATCCCATCGTGGCTTTTCCTCTTTGAGGTTTTCCACGTATAATTTTGTATGTTATGATTCTCATTTATGTGATTGGCTTATTGGTTGCTTTACTTCTTTCAATTCTGTATGTACTGGTATATCGATTGGTGTATGCATGTTTTAATAAGGCTAAAGTTAATTCATCTAGTATAACACTAATTCACCTCCCCACTCTCTTAGTGTTATTGGATTCCAACAATTGGTATCAGAGTCTTGTGCCTCAGAAGAAGTTTAACAACTTGAGGAAGATCCTGAATCCGGAATCCATGGACATGGGTTTGGAAAAACAACTTGAGATGGCACTTGAAGATTATGATGTTGAAAGGTTGAATAACTTAAAGCTACAAGATGAATTGAATTTTGCTAAGGAATTCATTCTTGTCCTACAAGAGAGGCTATCATCTGTTCAAGCTAGGAGGAATGAACTTTTGCAAAGTCAGGATGGTGAAGAGAAAGATGCACTTAAAGAACAATGTCAGAAATTGAGTCAGGAGAACATGGTTATGAGAAATGAAATTCAAGCTATGACTATGAGAATGTCTAAGGAGATTGAGGACTGAAAGAAAAAGGAAGAAAATCTTGTTGTATCCCTAAAGAACAAATTTGAAGAATGTGGTAGGTTGGTTTATGAGAATGATATGTTGAGAAATAATTTAGTACAATCTCAGAGTAATGAACAAGATCTTGAGAGACAAATAATAATTTTGAGAGAATATATTACTACTGCAAGTGAGTATAAAGAAAAATTCAAGATTAGCTCAAACAACTAGATGAGTTGTTGAAGAGACAAATATAGATTGGAGATTCCAGTGGACTTGGATTTGAGCAAGGACAAAGTTCTGGTACTACTAATGAAGATCAAAACCATAAGGCACCGGTAAGGCAATTTAATGCTTATAAATTTAATGGTAGATGTTTTGTTTGTAATATATTTGGTCACATGGCTAGACAATGTAGAAACAGAGAAAATCAAAACCCTGATTCTGCTCCTAGTAAATGATCTAAATGCAATAAGTATGGTCATAAGATAGAAGATTGTAGAATGAATTTTAAATTCTATGCATGTGGAAAGTTTGGCCATATGGATAATCAGTGCAGGTCAAGCAATTTCACCGGTTTTAGCAAAGCAATTCAAAGGAACAATGTTACATGTTATGCATGTAATGAGGTTGGACATATTGCTAAATTTTGTAGAAGCATAAATCCACCGGTTAGTAATGGAGGATCAAATGAGAAAGGGAAAGAGAAGGTTACTGAAATCTGGCAAGATCATACTCAGAGATGGTTTAGGAAGATTGAAGAACAATCATCAGATACAAATCCACTGGTTACTTATCCGACAGAGGAGGTTGCTCCTGCACTGATAGGTATCTCATCGGTAACTGAGGTAGATGCCTTAGGGGTAGGAAAAATTCATGAAGATGTTGCATATGCCCCGTGAAGAGGTTATGGAATATGTTCCAGACATTGGAGATGCTTATCTAGCACAGATATATTCTGTTTGAGACCTGATATCTTTCATCGATAGTCATTAATGTCAATGGAAGATTAGGGTTTTTTCTTGGAGGTTAAAAGTTGAATTCACTTCATTATTGATCACCTTACATTCAGGGCGATTTCAAAGTGATTAAGAGCGACTAAGAGCGATCAAAGGCATTTCAGCGCAATCAGATTTCTTCTTGAGCGATTTCACCAGCGATTGAAAGAATTTGTTAAGGGTTTTCACCAGAAGTGATCAACAAGTATTTATCTTTAAACATGGAAGCAAGATCATCATCTATTCCCATCTTTGTTGTAAATCCAACTGTAGTAGAGGTCATGTTCTACCCTGGAAGATTCGGTTGGAGCATTTTCTCATATTCTAGAGGGAGTTGTCTACGTTGAAGATGTTAGAGCATACATACATTGTCACATTAAGGACTTGGGAACATCTAAAATAAAGGGCATGTACATGAGAGAGCTGATAGGAGAATCTAGAAAGATCAAACCAGCATACAAGCACATTGAAGACTTAGGCTTTACCGACATTCTAGACATCCCAGAATTTGAAGATGAGATAATTAGGTATGTTTTGAGCAGAGTACATTGGGAGTTTATCTAGTTGGATAGACCTTACAAGATCACCAAGGAAGCCATCAGGGATATCATTGGTTTGCCATAGGTTGGGCAACATCCAAACAAGAAGGTTTCAAATGATTACGTGAATAAAATCACTGGCATGATATCTAATAGGATATCTATGAGAATAAGCACTATTACTGACATAGACATCAGATTTGATAACATGATCATCAGATATAAGGTAACTCAGTCAAATCGACCGAACCTTGTTTCTAGTACTTGCATTTTCGAAGCATACAAAATGATGAGAGAAAATGAGAAATTGGATCTATGCAGTTGGATGTTAGATGAATTGTTAATAAACCTAGGAAAGATTAAGGGAGAAAAGAAAGGAACCTTATGGTATGGCAACTTAATTGTCTACAAAATGTTATTTTTCAAGAATGACACTAGCGGTTTTGGGAAGAGGCAATGGGCATTTGATATCCCGGTAGGGGGACAATTGAAACATTCAATTGCTACTTTAGGTAGTCAGAGAGATGATAAAGTATAGGGATATTTTAAGGGGTTCAAGAAATCTATGAAGTCTAGGGAAAGGGTTCCTAAGCATATTGTTGAAAAATATTCAACTGGCATATGCTTCATGGTGAAGAAGGATGAAATACTTATGGAAGCGGTTAAGCCCCAGAAGATTTGGATTGAGGAAATGGGATATGAAGTGGATGCACAAATCATTAAGGCTTATGCAAAATTTTTGATTGATGCAACTATTGATGGGGCAGAGAAGCCCTGTGGTACTACAAAACAAAAATCACAAGAGGTTGAAATAAAGCTCAACCAGAAGAAGAGAGAGAAGAAGGAAGGAAAGGCTAGCAAATTTTTTGAGAAGGTCACACAGGACATTAAAGCATTAATTGATGTTGTTCCAAAGAAAGGCAAGAAGAGGAAGAATCCAAAAGTACACATTGAACATGTTACAACAAAGTCTGAATCTGAGGATGACACACCCTTGGCATTCAAGAGGGTTGTAAGGAAGAAAACAGAGGAAACAAAGGTAGAGGCTAAAAAGCAACCGGTTAGGAGGTTACACTGCAGACACCCTGGTTGAAGGAAAGGGAAAGGGGATTATGGGTACTTCACCCTCAGTTTTAAAAAACATTAAGATAGTGGAAATCAAGTCCCTGGTAGATACAAATGTACAGACAGATGTTGAGATACCGGCTAATACAAAGAGTGAAAAGGTTTATGATGTATAGGATACTAATATTGAGGATAACAGTCCTTCAGATACAAATGTATAGGTTGAGGTTATAATTCCTACAAAGGAACCAGTAGTTACAGAGACTGCACCAAGTGGCGAAGCCACCGGTGCAAGTGAGGAATCTATAAAGGACAAATCATCAGAGGAGAAGAAAGGGGAAACTGACAGAGAACCGGTAGTTGGTCCATCATTGTTGTCAATTGACACCTCACAGGTTGTAAAGAAAAACATAACCGAGATGAGTCCTATTGAACTCATGATGATGGCATCACAAAAATTAATGAAGGAGGGATCTATAGATAAAGGGATTATTGATCAGTCAATCACTGTTTTACACAGACCAATCCCAGAGTGCAAGATTGACAATGAAGCGAGCCCATCTGGAAAGCTTAAGACAATTATTGAGCACATTTAAAAGGATTTTCAATCCTTACAATAGATTTCAAACCGGCAAGCACTAGAGAGGTTCACTCAGGCTAAAAGAGTTGCATTTGATTGGGTGATTGAATCTGACAAGAAGAAGATTGATGAAAAGATGAAACTGATAAATAATTCTTTGAAGCAGTGTACAAATATTTATAGGGTATGTTGTAACATAGATATATTTACAGTTAATGTGGATAAGAAGATAAAATAATTTCAAGAGAAAATTGCAAATATAGCTAATTCTTTTGATGGATTGACTTCATTGACTACATCCATTGATGGTCAAATTTTGATTTTGGAAGCCCAAATTTCCATTCTTGAGAAGGAAAGAGACAAAATCATAAGAAGAGCCAAAAGTCTGAGAGGCTTTGTGAGTCCCTGGTTGGATTCTCTTAGTTTACATAAGAAAGAATGTATGGATATGGTTGGAAAGACCACACCACCAAAGGTAAGTGAGAAAGATTCATTTGCACATATATTAAGTGGACTTGTATCTATTTCTGACACTTTCAAAATTGGTTGGGATACTTATCTTGAGATATTGGAGAAGGATTATCTAGAAATATTAAAATTTGTTAAGCTCCGGTAAGATTTTTTGGGATATTCATTGTACAGTTTTTTTTTAATCTTTGACATTCTTTTTAGAATTTTTGTTGGCATTGATATCAAAGGGGGACTGATATAGATGTGAAAAATAATAAAAGGAGATGTATATATTAGGGGGAGATATGGAGATATGGGAGTATGGAGTATTTTGCATTAATGAATATTCATCTCAGGGGGAGTAGGCAAGATGGAACTGACATATGAAACCTTGACCATTATTCATATGAGTGTTGTCATCAATGCCAAAGGGGGAGATTGTTGGAAATTGACACTCAATTGGTTGGTTTCACCATGTTGTCATTGATGGAAACATGGTATTTTATTCCGGCTTCATGTTTTGGTTCAGTTGTGTACTGGCAGGCACTTCACAGACACTACACCAACACCGACAGGACAGGATAATTTATTTGGTTACCGACAATGTAGGCCGACATGGTTTAGAATATGGTTATCAGTATTAGAGGCCAACATCTCTTGGATCTGGAATCAACAATTTTTTTTATATTCATGCATTTATGTTATCTAGCCGACATGTAATTTCATATTGTAATTATCTTTGTAAGCCGACATAAGGCATGATAAGTTGTATAGGATATATAGGTCAGTTGGATTAGATCATTTTGATATAGATATGGTGATGGTTATGTGAATGTGATATAATGTGAAATATATTAGAGAGATTATGTAAGTGAGGATATTTATGTAAGGGTTATTCCGGTAAAGGGTTTAGGGTTTGAGACTAGAACAATATTCTGGCATAGAAGATGTTAACTTAGCAGTTGAACACTTCTCCAGATTGTAGTCTAGATTTATATGTAGTTAGTGAGGCTCGATTTGTGATTGAGCAGTGTGCTCTAGGCTGTAAGCCTTCCTGCAAGTGCATGCCCCTTATATTTTGTAATATCTCTTCATATGGCCAGTGGATTTATATTGTGGGTCACAAATCCCACTGTTTTTTTTCCTCTTTGAGGTTTTCCATGTATAATTATGTGTGTTATGATTCTGATTTATGTGATTAGCTTATTGGTTGCTTTACTTCTTTCAATTCTGTATGTACCGATTGGTGTATAAGGCCAAATTTAATTCATCTGGTATAACACTGATTCACCCCCTCCTCTCAATGTTATTGGATTCCAACAAGTGTATGGTATATTGATTACCTTGGTTTTCATGCCATTCTAAGGGTAATCCTAGGGTATTGATGTAGCCGATGTAGAAGTTGTTGATACAATCATATGAGCCAAGATTCATCTACAAGCAAAACACATGTCACACAAAAGAGATCAAGAAAAGATTATATGCTTTATAACTAATGAATTTTGTATTATTGCACAAAACAATATTGGAGATATAATCACAATGAATGAATGGATCATTATAAAGTATGAATAAAACCCTAGATGCAAAAACTGGAATGCAAGATTAAATTAGCATGCCAATGAGACAAATTAACCTATTATTAGCCTAATTTAATAAAAAGAAAAAACACCTAAGTTTAGTTGAAGTCAAAAATTAATTAAAGAACCTAATTTATAAATAATTAGATAATTGTCCTAATTACTCCAACACCCCCCCCCCCCCCCTTAAGATTAACTTGGGGAGTACTTAAAAAGATAAAAATAAATGAAAAATGCATGCATGAATGAGTCTCGACAACAAAGGCCTGATAAAATACTCACGTACAAACTGATGCAAAGCAATGCAACTCTCACAAATGAAGAAAAGGAGAAAACCACAGTGGTAGAAAACTCCTCTCCAAAAGAGAGAAAAATAAATGAAAAAGAAAGTACACATGACAAGCATGAAGGACTCAAGATGTTCCCCAAATAATAAATTAGTCACATAAGTACAACCAAGATTTCTCACGTAGGAGAGAAAAGAAGAGATGATGCATCCCCCTTAGAAGAGAGAAGCTCTTATGTTGAAAATGGAGGCTCAAGGACAAATATTGAAGATGATCCAAGAGTGACAAACCATGTGTCTTTCCTTAGGAAGAAATAAATCCACTAGACAAGGCAGAAGAAAATCCATGAAAGGAGATGGAAGAAATATTCTAATGATGTGTGTCATGGAAGACGGCCCAACTATCTACATGTTTGAATTATGATGTGCCAGATCAACTGAAGAAAATCCAAACAATTGTGAAGGCACCCGATGAACAACCTCATAATGCATTGAAGATGATGAGACGACAATAATACTCAAACTTCCATCAAAGAGGAAGTGAAGATCCTCATATATTTCCTTAATGTTTGTAATGTGTGGCTCAACAAATAACCCTGCAATATTTGGCAGGAAATCATACCACAAAGCTGAAACTGGAAGGGAAGAATCAACCTATTGAACTAAATCAATGGGGGCTATGCATGAGGCAATGCCAATTTGATCAAGGACAACAAAAGATGATGAAGATGGTTGAGATGGTATTTCAATATGAGGAGTGAGAACTGAGCGAGGAGCTATCCATCTAGACATAAAAGACTCATGATATACTCAAATATCTTAGAAGTACCATGATCATGGGGTATAAAAACTATTTATACAAGGGGAATGGCATAATTTGCTACAAGATCCTCTATAAATGGAGAGATGTGAGGGTCTAGAAAGATCTCCCAAAGGTGAGTCTAAAGTGCATGGGGATATTCAATGTCCAATAGAGCACACATAGTGTCATCATCAACACTAGAACCAAACACTCTATAACATGATCATTAATGATGCTACAAGCATGTTGAATCCTGTTTGAATCAACTTGAGGGACGTGTCCATATAGATAGGGAAAAAACTCAAGCCACCTAAGATGTGTCAAGATATTATTACACCAAGACTCATAATTTTCCTTTGCCAGGTTGATAACTAAAGAGTGAATAGAAAATCCAATGATACCTCCTTAAATTAAATAATCAGACACCAAGAATCTTAGAACATATAGAGCATATCAAATACAACCATCTCCAACAAACAGATCCATCCTAAGTGCCAAAACATCTAATTAATAAAGCATATAGTGAAAACACAAAGAACTCAATAAAATGTACCTAGGACAGTGTTTGGAAAAAAATAGTAGTAGATTTGAATAGAGCACTAAATGAGCTTTCCAAAGGTTTCAGTTTTTTGAAAATCAAATTTTTGATGTGCAAGATATGGCCAGAGAAGAAAAAAACTAAAGGCTAAATTCGGATGCCTGGTATAGAAAATTGGTGTAGAATATGATCAAACCACTACCATGAGTAGATTGGTGCCCAAACCAATTTTTTGACAATTGCCAAGTTTTGACTCCATATGACCAAGTTATGACAAAAAAACCAATTGCATGTCAATGAGGGATTGGAAGGCGTAAAGATTTTTTGAAAAAATAAACTTTCTAAAAATAGAAACTTTTCAAAAATAGAAAGTTTTCCAAAATAATTAAAGGACCTAATTAATAAATAATTAGATAATTTTCCTAATTACTCCAATAATAAATATGTAGAGGAGTAATGTTTACCTAGAATAGGTGCCATGTGAATTAGTAGTGAGATGAGATATTCCTTAATTTTGTTGAAGGCTTGTCGATATGATTCATCCATTTGGAAGGTATTATTCTTCTTGAGCATATGGGAGAATGGGTAACACTTGTTTACCAAGTATTCTCTAAATCTCATGATGTTCTAAATCTTACCTTGGAGACTACAAAGATATTTGAGATTCTTGGGGGTGGCATTTTAGTGATATCTGTAGCTTTGGTAAGGTTCACTTCTATACCTCAATGGGAGATGATGAAACCAAAGAGTTTATGTGGTGTGAAGCCAAAGACATGTTTATTTATGTAGACACTCAAAATTGTCATATCTAATTAAATAAATATTTTATTTATTTAATTATCTAAGCCTAATTCTTCTATTAATTAAATAAATTTTTATTTATTTAATTAATTCATTTATCCTCTTCTAGCCTTATTTTTCATTTAAATAAATACATTTATTTATTTAAATTATCCCTTTCCTAAATTAAATAAATATTTTATTTATTTAATTGTCCTACTTCTTCTATTAATTAAATAAATCTTTATTTATTTAATTAATTCATTATCTTTTTCTACACATGACACATGTCACTCATCTCTTAATTCATACACTACCTACCTCTTTCATTATTTTACTATTTCTTTTACCTACCCTCTAATCCTAGCCGACCTCTCTTTTTACACCTCTCAATCTTAACCCTCCATTTCATATTGTGTCTTCTATTTAAGGAGATGCTTTCTTCATTGTCAAACCCTAACTACTTGATCAATTGAATACACTACAATTCCACTTGCAACCACATTCCGTTCTTTGTTGAGCTCTTGTGCATACAAAAATCTGAGAGCAAATATATCAAGCAAGATCAATGGAGATAGGAAGAATGGAGATCAAAACCCTATTGGACATGTGATGGTATAATCTTTATGATTTTGAGTTATTTTGCATTGTCTTAGGTTATCTTCATATGTTATGGTGGATCTTTGTTCATTGTTAGGCTAGGGTTTTGTGGTTGAATTCATTTAGCCTTTCAATATTGTTATCATTGTTATCCATTTTCACCATATACATTTTGGCACGCCCGGTGGGACTCTTGTCCCTTTGCATTTAACATTTTTGTTGCAGATTTTGCATTTTTGAAGTTGCAGATCGGACGATTTCGACGTCATTTTAGGTTTTTTCCGCATCTGCGAGTGTTCGGATCGCGTTTTTGTATTTCAGAGGCGTCTGCGATATCTTGGATCGCGTCTGTGTTTCTGTCATTTTCTATTTTTTTTGCAGGTTTCCAAAAGTCGCGTCTGTGATTCTGAATCGCGTCTGTGCATCATATTATCGCGTCTGTATCCTAAAGAAGCGTCTGTGTTCTGTGGCCGCGTCTGTGAATCACAGAACCGCGTCTGTGTCGGAAAGACGCGTCTGTGTCTGGTATAACAGCGTCTATGCATTCTGTTTTGCAAATTTTTTTTTAAGTTTTTCGATTCGGGTTTTCGGATTTTGTACTTAGGGTTTCAGATTTGGTTCATTTTCGGCTAACCTTTGCAGATCTAGCTAACCTGGTTTGTGCAGCTTGCTTTGGAGGCAAATACGTTTTTGTTGAAGGCCCCTTTTCACAAAGTCTTTTTGGGTTTTCTAAAATTTTACCTAACTTGTGTGCTTGCAGGAAGGGGTTATCATTTGAAACAATCCAAACTACTAACAATTTTGTTGCAGGGCCTTAGCTAGGGTTTTTTAATTTTTATTGTGTGCCTTGTTTTCATAGCTTAGCAAACACTTCAATTGGTGCACTAAAATTGAATCATTGTCTTTTGTGTCTTGAGCAATAGGCTCTTTTTGTTTACTCTTTAGAGGGCCTGTCTTCCCGTGTGGTCATTAGGACTACTAGTGAGAAGAGAACGACCCAAGTGGTAGCGAGGAAAACCCACCTCATCCAAACCACTATAATCAAATGTATTCATGGTGAAAACTATGAATAACGTGTGCTGATTAGTTCATACCGACACTATGTCTCCCCATAAACCCGTTTGATCAAATTTATTTGATCATTTGTAGGGCATAACCCCTACCGGCTGGGAGCCTTCTGTATTTACAGAGCTGAAAGTGCCACATGTATGGCCACACGAGCGGATGCCCTTACTAGCACCATTTTGTTTTAGAGGCCCAAATCCTTCTAGTTGTTGGGGCAGGAGGTCGGACCTCTGGTAGCGGCCCACACACATACGGTTCTTAGTAGAGATACAAAGTTCGCCATGGGGAGTTTTCATGGGGACTGATGCTTGGCTGACCCGAGAAGTGAGTGCCGAGGGTGGAGCCAGTGAGGTCAAGCATCTAAGTATCCGCTCTGAATAGCGTAGCCTCGGGGGTAAAACCCCATGTGGGATCAACAACTATTGTCTTGGCCAGCCATAAGAATTGTGCTTGACTTATGATAAACATTCAAACAATCAAGACCAAACAGCAAAACATTGTGTCTTTTGTGTCTTCAAGTGTATGCAAAAACTTTTTATCAAACAACACACTTTCTTGGAGTCATTTTGGAGTCTAAACACTAGCAAACATTGAGTCATCAACACTGTGTCCTCTTGTCACGAAAAACAGTCGAACAATCAGATTTGGTCACAACAAAACAACTTCACAGATAGGAAAGATTGCACGAAGGTTACAGAAATGCGTCTGTGTCTGTTCAAACCGCGTCTGTGTCGGATAAACGTGTCTGTGAAGTATAGAATAGCGTCTGTGTTTTTATCAGCGTTTGTGTCGAACAGAGACACATCTGTGTTTGGGAATCGCGTCTGTGAAGTATACAGGCGCGTCTGTGTCCACAATTGCAAAAACTGTTACAGTCCCAGCAAACATCAACAGGAAAATCTCAGAATCATGTCTGCGTTAAACAGAGTAGCGTCTGTGTCTTAAAACCGCGTCTGTGAAGTATACAGAGGCGTCTGTGTCAGGATTTGAAAAATTTCACAGTCCAACAAACAAAAGAAATCAGTTTCGGCATACTTGAGCTTCCTAGGTTGTTTCTTCAGGTTTCATCTAGCATTCAACCTGTCTTTGGGTCTCACATAGTCCATCATTGCTTCACATCTCATTTTACATTCATACTTGTCTAAACTTGAGTCAAAAGGTCACTTGCTTGTCCTCATCATACTTTATCAACACACTACATACAACTACACTTTGCTAAGTGGTCCCTCATCAAGGTTTCTTACCTTTGGGTCTCATTTGGTCTTACTTAGAGTCAAGGTCAGCTTACCTCATCAAGAGAAACTATCCTCTCTTTGGAAGTCACACCTACTCTACTACTTACATACTTGGTCTTACACTTTGGACATTGCAAGTACACCTAAGATTCATTGACACTCCATACAACTCTTGGTCTTCCATACTCTTTTCATTTTTCATCTACTCTCTCACATCTTGGTCTAACACCTAGTTCATGGTTGAAACCCGCCTTCAAAAATCTAGGAGAATAGTCAAAGAAGCTCAAGAATCCGTAAACATGAGTTCTTATGAGTATGACAATGATGTCTTTTACAATCCTGAGCACACTACATTACCAGACATGAATGTTTATAGACACAATCCAAATGTGGAAAGCGCAAACGCTATAAACAACAATGCTACACACAATGACAATGTTGACAATTCTTCAATACTATCAGCAGACATACAAGAATCTATAATGGATCCTCAATTCAATAGATTGGTTGAAGAGATAATGAGGAGAGATCGTCAATACTTTTTAAACATGATGGCACAAAGTGGCACCAAAATACCACATGATTTTGACTTATCTCAACTTATGGAAAGTAGACCTTCACAACAAACTCAACCTAATAGTGGAGGACCAAATAATATGATGCCGGAGTCACCATCAGTTTTGCTTCAGAAACCAGCAATCCCACATACACAAGCTCAAATGTATGATACTTACACTCAAAGACCATCATGGAGGCCCTATGCTCAAACACATGCTCAAGATATGGGTCAACCAAGACAAATGGATACTCAAGGACTTCCTCAAAATTTTGACACAAGGAGACCTCATGCCAAAATTGGGGGCAACACAATGGAAAATGAAAGGCCTATTGAATATGGTTTATATACACCAAACAGATACGGGGTCCCTCAGCAAGAAATTATGCCAAGTGCTCCATACATGTCGCAACAATATAGACCTCCATATGGACATGTTTATGATCAGTATCATCCATACATGCAACAAGCTCCTCCTCAAATGGGTGTTTCAAACATGGGATATGCTACAAGAAATCCATCTCCTCCCAAAAATAATTTGGAGCAACAAATTAGAGATCTACAAAAGAAAGTGGAAGACATGGGCACATCAAAACCCACATATACTATGAGAGATATATGCCCTTATCCATTTGATAAGAGCATTCCAATGCCTCCATTTCCTCCGCACTTTGTAACACCAAAATTCGACAAATATAGAGGGAGAGGAGACCCCAAGGCACATATAAGACAATTCTTCACAGCTTGCATTGAGGTAGCGGCAGAAGAAACATACTTGATGAGGTTGTTCCCACAGAGCTTAGGAGATCAAGCTATGGAATGGTTTTCTCAATTACCTCCCGGTATTAAGTCATGGGGCGACTTAGCAGAGGCATTCATTCAGCATTTCTCTTACAACATTGAAACAGATGTCTCAGTTACTACCTTGTGCAATACTAAATAAAAAGAAGGAGAATCTTTCGCAACATTCTTACAGAGATGGAGAAACCTAGCTAGCAGATGCTCTTGTGAGATCCCACAAAAACAAATGGTGGAAATGTTCACACAAAATGTTAACAAGGCTATTGGCTATGATCTCAGAAAACTTGTTTGTCTACATTCAAGGATGTCATTGAAAAGGGCCTAGCAACAGAAAGAGTCTTAATTGAACAAGGAGTTATCAAACTATTCAAAGAAAACAAAGAGGACTTCAAAGGAAAGGACAAACCAAAATTTTGGAACAAGAACAAGAACACAGTTAATGATGGTGTTGTTGATGCCAACACAGTGAGACCAAAGTTCGTCTTTTCTGGATCAAGTTCTACCAACAATCAAGTGAACAATCAAACAACTTCAAAACCACGAAGGAAGTACACTCCATTGGGAGAACCACTTGAATCAGTATTCAAAAAGCTTGTAGCAAACAAAGTGATCACGGTCCCAGATTTTCCTCCATATGAACCAAAGGTAAAACCGAATTGGTGGAATGATGATGAGTTTTGTGAGTTTCATAAGAGCAAGGGTCACAAGACAGGTAATTGCCATCGATTGAAAAACATTGTGCAAGATCTCATTGATAGAGGTGATATTGAGATTGAGGGACATTCATCTAACCAAGAGCATGAGGTGTTTAAGGAACCATTCCCAAAACATGACAAAGGAAAAGGCAAAGTCACAGATGATCAAGCCAATTACACCAGAGCACCTTACAATTATGATTCTACCATTAATCACATCTCAATGGACAATCATATCTCTACCATTACTATCAAAAATAAAAATCTTGAGAATCCTCCTCAGCGACCTAAAATTGTCCTAAAGGGTGTGGGATCTTCATCCGAAGCTACCTCTGAATGTCATGTTACAACCCGTCGAGGTAAGATTACATTGCCAGGATGCTCCACCAAGAATACTAATCTTTCATCAACCAAGCCTGAGTACGACCTTGTAGAGCAATTAGGGAAGACACCTACATTCATCTCTATTCTTGAGCCCTTACGTATATCTCCTGCACATAAAGCTATCCTTGATAAAACCTTGAGAGATACTACCGTCCCTACTGATCTGAACGTGGACCAGTTTCAAGCCATGGTGGGATACCTATCCATTCCACACTCCCTCACATTCACAGAAGCTGATGACGCCTCCATAAGTCAGCCTCATAATGCACCCCTACATGTTGAAGCCTTCATACATAAACACCGAATAAAGCGAGTCCTGATAGATGGAGGAGCTGGTCTAAACATTTGTACATTGAGCACTATTAAACAATTGGGATATTCTGACAAGGCTGTGAATGCTACAAACCAAATCACTATTAAGGCTTATGATGATGAAGAGCGCTCGTCCAAGGGCACGGTCACCTTACCATTAAGAATAGGGCCAGTCACAAAGGATGTGGTTTGTCAAGTACTTGATCTGGATCTCACATACAACATATTGCTAGGGCGTCCATAGATTCATGAGATGAGAGCAATACCATCTACATATCATCGATGTATCAAGTTTCCACACAATGGAGTTGAAGTGACCGTCAAAGCAGATCCAAATCCATTCATCTATTGCAACAATCTACAACCTAGATCAGAAATAACAATGGCAGTCAATCGCGAAGCTATTCCTTCATCGGCATATGTGGATCCTGAATCCTTAAAAGCTTCTACACCAAAATAGGCAGAGCTAAAAGAAGACAAGTTCAAGATTAAAGACATGGGATGTGGTGAGTATATCTTTCATGTTGATCAACTCCCACAGTCTCCTAAGACATTCAATCGACAAGAACAATCTACAAGCAATATGCAAGACCAAGGAATTGTGTGTGAACCACCTAGTGTTGTGGCTACTAAGTCCGAATGCAAATCTCCTCCAGCGGTGCAAGCAGCTCTTGATATCAATAGTCCTAAGAGTGGTTCCAGTGAAGAATCTATTGAGCATATCGCCAACCCTCTTGATAACTCACATAGCCTTACCATTTCATTCACTCATTCCATTTCCACTCCGCAACCAGACTTGGATCAACAAGAATCACAAAAGCCCTCACTCATTGGGGATCAAAAATCAAGCGTTGAAAAGAAAAATCTAAATGTCAAAACTAAAGAAAAGTCCTTTAGTTCAAATCAAAATCAAAAGCTATTGGACTCTGAAAAAATCAAAGTCAAGGATAAAACTCCTATAAAAGAAAAAGAACAAGAGTTGATCTCCCCTAATATCAAAATAACTGGGGGCAAAAGCTCTAAAATTTTAAGTCAAAAAGCATACTTGTTGATCCTAAGTCTCCATCATGCTATCCTACTTTCACTTCTTTTCGCAATCATAAGCCTTCATAACTCATCCACTTGTTCCGCACATCCTTTTCCTTCTAGTGATACATCATGGACCTTTAATGGAGCTTCCTCAAAGGACTTTTCTATCAGTGATGCCCAAACTTCTTCAAGTGACATGCATACGGGCCTACGTAGTCCACACACTAGTAATTCTATCTCAGTTCCTTTATCAAGGAAGACAGTCACTCAAGCTACACATCATTCAGTCAAGGAACAATGCAGCTACAATCACAAAGTCAAGCCTCGCACATTTGAGGTAGGTGACTTAGTCCTCAAAGAGAACCCCAAGAATCAGCAAGACAGAGATAAGAAGGGCAAGTTCGAACCAAACTGGCTTGGTCCTTACATCATCACAGCGGTATATGGATCTGGGGCATATCAGCTCTCAACTACAGAAGGTGAACCCTTAGAGGATCCTATCAACAACATGCACCTTCGCAGGTTCTACACATAGCTCTTCGGAATATCCTAATGCAAAAATACAAAAAAATCAAAAAAATTGCAAAAATACAAAAAAAAAAATTATAAAACAAAAAAATCGTTACTTGGTGAAAACCTGGCAAACAGGCGCCTTGTGACACAAAAAAATTGAAAAATCAAAAAAAGTAAAGAGAAATAATTTCGTCCAACGGTGAAAACCACTTCGGTGGCGCCCTGGGCAAGTACCATGGTGAAAACTGGGTCACCAGCGCCATGCGTAGAGACATTGCTCCTCCCTCCTTCAGGATTCACTTTCATCCTTTCACTTTGCACACACTCACAACCTATTCGTTCACAATAAACTTACCCATTCCCATCATGGCTTGTTATTGATCTACCTAAGATTGGTTAGCCATCCATAACCCTCCCTTTTCATTCCCTTTCCATCCATAATAAATCAGCTCCTATCTGTGACTACGACCAATTCCTAAGTCTAGTAATGGGTGTGGAACTGAGAACATCACATGTTTCGAGGAGTACAGTTTCTTCCAGCTTCCTTCAAGTCTATCCGCGCACAATCCGCAATAAAGAAACATCTGCATCGCCAGTCCACAATAAAGTTCCATCTTCTCCGCAATAAAGTATCAGTTTCATGGATTCAGTCAGTTTCAAAGGAGACACAGCAGCAACAATGAGCTTCAACAGAATCAAATCTTTCAACAGACTCAGACAACATATGGTTCAGTGCTATCTATCCTTTTTGTGAAAGTAAACATTGTGACCACAATCAAAATTCGACTTATACAAGTGACAAGAGACACTAAACTTGAGGACTACAGTGGATGTTGGTGTCGAGTCTTGGTTTTCTTTTGATTTCATCTTTTTTGGTGACATGTCTTTTAGCTTTTCCAGGATGTCTTTGACTAGAGATTCTATCTCCAGGATGTCTTTGACTAGAAAGGCGAGGATGGGGTATCGTCACCTATTTGCATTTGCTGTCTGTGGATTGTCTCTTAGTAATGCTATGACTTGTCCAAGGATATGAGGACACTGTGAGTCTAGTATGAACTGGGGCATTCCTTGTTTGTGACTGTCTTATCTCCATGCAAATAGGTACAATGACTTTCTGGGTCGAACAAATGCGTCGATTGTCATAACCTATTTTGCCATAATAAAGCTCAATGATGATAACACACAAGAAGCTCTTTCACTTTCATATCTTCTGTCTTTCATCCCCCCTTTCTTGATTGACTTCCATCATCCTTCTCGAGTCCGCATAGCCTTCTATCACATGACTGAGTATAATGACACACCAAAAACATTTGCATTTCATGTAGCTGCACCTACATTACCACATATAAGCATTTCATACATACATATAGATATCACAATTGCATCACATCCTGCATACAACACATGTTAGCACATCTCACATTTTCATTATGTAAATAATCATTTGCATTATCATATTCATTTGCATTACATACATTCACATTTGCATCATGCATACACATATAAAACATAAAAGAACAAAAAAAAATATTGCATTGCATCATATACATATTTGCATCCATATCATAAGCATCACATAAAACATACATCATGAAAAATCTCATCACATCGGTACACATGCATATAGCTTCCGCAAAGATGAATCATCTCATATATATATAAAGTGTCATGATACAATGATGTCAAAATCATATGGCTACAATCACCCGCAAGTGTCTACATCATTATATAAAATGGTACAAAACTGATACAGAGGAACCCACTGCTAACTCCTGTCAACACTATTGGTAGTGCTAATCCTGTCCATGTCATGGTATCCCATGCCACATGTCCCACCCTCATCTCCAGTCTTGAATCCTAGAACACTCATCTAAGGGCATCCCTGTCTCCGTCTCGATCATACGGATTCAGCTCCCCATCAATCGGTATCTGCAGTATCCTGTATACATCCTCCAAGGTGACTGTCATCTCACCCATCAGCAAATGCAAACTACAAGTCTCTGAGTGCCATCTCTCAGCTAGTGCAGTCAGCAATCCCATGTTCACCCGAAACTCAAGCACATACAGAATGTATCTCAATCCCATAACCTCAATCGCAGCTCAGTCCTCGGCGACAACTCAGGTCACAACCTCTGAGTCAATGGGAATCTCTCCCGTGACTCCAGCATCGGCAAGTACTCCTGCAGTCAAGCAAATCAAATCATGTCAGTCATAGTGGCATTCACTGTTTATCACAAAATGCTACTTGCTACCTAAATGCATCTTGCTATTTATCCTAGTGACACTCACTGTTCATCACAAAGTGTTGCTGATTATCCTAGTGGTACTCCCTGTTCATCACAAAGTACTACGTGTGTGACACTCACTGTTCATCACAAAGTGTTACTCACATTTGCACTCCCTGTACATCACAAAGTGCTGCTCATATTTTAGTACTCCCTGTTCATCACAAAGTACTCTATCTTGGTACTCACTGTTCATCACAAAGTACCTTGATCTATCTTAGTCTTCCCTAGAGGACCTTCTTGAGTGTATCCTCTCAGCAGCTTATCCAATCGACAACATATGTTCATCACAGAACTGCCGATTTGACCTGGAAGACATAAATGTGCATTTATTACATTACCTAGTATGCATTAATGACAACAATAAATGCATCAAAGTACGAGGAGGTTTTGTGGTACTCACTGGCTCTCCTGCCTCCGTTGGCCTCTAGAATCGACGAACATGGTCGAATCTATGAACCAAAGCCATCGCTGCTGACTGTTGCTGCTTTATTTTCGCTTTGCACTAAGCTCTTGTGATGGTGTAGATGACAATGAGGATGTATTTTCCCCCGTGGTCTATCTTATAGATTGCCCTAGCTCTCATTTCCCGAGTCAGTCTTCCTTATCCCATGACTTTGTCACTTTATCCGATCAGTCCATTCTATCCCGTCTTTCTTATCGAGAGATTGTCTGCAATATTTTCAGACATTTTCATCCAATCTCTCGAGGGGGCATATAATTCCCATCTTGGGGCAACTCTGTATCAGTTCATCTTATTTTCTTTGAAACAACGCGACAAGCCGCATTGTCTCAAAGAGGGGCAAAATGTAGACACTCAAAATTGTCATATCTAATTAAATAAATATTTTATTTATTTAATTATCTAAGCCTAATTCTTCTATTAATTAAATAAATTTTTATTTATTTAATTAATTCATTTATCCTCTTCTAGCCTTATTTCTCATTTAAATAAATACATTTATTTATTTAAATTATCCCTTTCCTAAATTAAATAAATATTTTATTTATTTAATTGTCCTACTTCTTCTATTAATTAAATAAATCTTTATTTATTTAATTAATTCATTATCTTTTTCTACACATGACACATGTCACTCATCTCTTAATTCATACACTACCTACCTCTTTCATTATTTTACTATTTCTTTTACCTACCCTCTAATCCTAGCCGACCTCTCTTTTTACACCTCTCAATCTTAACCCTCCATTTCATATTGTGTCTTCTATTTAAGGAGATGCTTTCTTCATTGTCAAACCCTAACTACTTGATCAATTGAATACACTACAATTCCACTTGCAACCACATTCCGTTCTTTGTTGAGCTCTTGTGCATACAAAAATCTGAGAGCAAATATATCAAGCAAGATCAATGGAGATAGGAAGAATGGAGATCAAAACCCTATTGGACATGTGATGGTATAATCTTTATGATTTTGAGTTATTTTGCATTGTCTTAGGTTATCTTCATATGTTATGGTGGATCTTTGTTCATTGTTAGGCTAGGGTTTTGTGGTTGAATTCATTTAGCCTTTCAATATTGTTATCATTGTTATCCATTTTCACCATATACAATTTATATTAAGACATGCCATATTCTATTAATCTATCAAATATGTCCTAAAAAATTTAAGAGTACCCTTCCCTTGCTTTTGATTTTCCCAAGAGAACATCCACAATCTTCCATGATGTCATAAAATATTAATATCATAGCCCATTGATATGTTGCCCTTGTATTTTTTAAGTCAAACAAAAACTTGATGGAATAATGTGCTCCAAACAATAGTGCAAGTTGTTTCATGTTGATCCATGAGGGAGGTTTGACTTTGATTACATCTAGAGAAGCCATTGATGAATGGAAGCCTCTTGTGTTGCACTATAAGGTCTAAAATAATGTTAAAGGTGGGGAGAGGAAAGTCGTCCTTTGAACACACTTTATTGAAATCTTTAAAGTTTATAAAAAATTATATGTCTTTGGGTTTCTTTCTAATAGGGACTATGGTGGAGTCCCATTTGGTATAATTGATAAGGAATATAAAGTTGCCCTCTAAAAGACCTGACAATTCATCTTTGACCATGAGGGCCATCTATGGATGCATCTTGTAGGGATTCTATTTGACTAATTTTCTATCAAATGTACCACAATATGATAGATGATGAGGAACAGGTCTAAGATTGACATGTCTTCATTGACAAAGCAAATATTTTAGTAGAAACTTTAATAAAATTAATTATGGTTTCATATTCAGTTGGTTCCAAGCTAGTTATGATGCATTTGATCATCATATTGGCATCTCTTGTTACTACTTATCAAGTTGCCATTAGTTTTTATATTCAAAGTCATACTATATATATTCTAGTCGGTTAGTACTACTGAATCATGCAATCGGTACACACAGAGAAGTCGGTATGCACAGTCTAGTTGGTTACAGAAGAAAGCAGTCACAAAACACAATATACACCGAGTTGTCTACCGAGTATCTTTTTATGACTACCGAGCAGCAAAGATGACACACCGAGTTGATATACACCGAGTGAAACGTGTTACCAGATTCATTGAACCTGGACATGCATAAGAAAATGTGTTACAAGATCGAGGCACATCTAACCGTTATTACATTGGAAATTGCACCAGAAGATTGTGTATGATTTTAAGGACAATCTAACCAATGAAATATTTTGTTTAGTTATTCATTTGAGGAATCTTGTTTGTAAGATCGAAGCAATGAATTGGATCACCGTTTTAAGAGATCTATTTATACAGCATGAGTGAAGTGTATGTATGCATGAAAGAAGACTGTTACAGAGACACAGAGGTCACCGAGAAGGTTTTCAGAGAATAGTCGAAGAACAGAGTAAACAAAAGGGTTTACCAAGTTACTATATGGGTTACCAAGGTATGCTATAAGCAAGGTAATCTATTTTGAGCACATAGAATCTGCTATAGCATTTCAGATGTAAAGTTATAGATATTTGTAATGATTTTATTGTAATATTGTGAAGTTGAAAGAGAAACCTTTAATAGGGTAAAAGACTCTAATAAAGTCTATAAATTGTAAAGCCTCTAACCAGGTGCAGCATTTAGAATAAATGTTGTAAAATCCTTGAGCAAGGTAGATCTAACAGATCTTGTTACTCCTAACAGGGTAAGCTATCAGAAATAGCTAAAATGTAGCTCTAACCGAGCACTCTTTATTATTGCAGTAATGAAGTTGTGGGTGCCATCTCCACCACAGTTTTTCTCTCTAACCAAGAGTTTCTACGTAACCAAAATATATGTGTTATGGAGTGAATCATGTATGATTGTTATCTATTTGTTTTAACTTTATTTTATGTTACTGCACTATTCTGTTTATGCATAATAGTAAAGTTATTATTTAAGAAAAGTTTTGGAGTACTGATTCACCCCTCCCCTCTCAGTACATTAGCTTTCCATATTGGGCCTAACAATTGGTATCAGAGCTTCTATCTTGGAAAAGGGTTTAACTACCTAAAGAGAAAGATCTTATCAATGGAAGGCTATAAACAATCTCAGAGGATTGTGTATCTGCAAGAAGAGCTGGATCATGCTAATCAAGTGATTGTAGACATGCAAAGGCAAATGCAAAAATCTTTGAAAGTAAGAAGAAGATTATCTGATGACTTGCAGGATTCTCAAGAGTTAGTGGAACAAATTGAGACATCATCTGAGAACAATATATCTAAAGAAACTGAAGAAATGATTGGAGTATTGAAAGAAAAGAACAAAGCATTGGTTGATCAACTAAAAGCAATGAAAAGAGAACATGAACATTTCAATACATAGATGACTGAAAATCTAGATGCATTAAGGACATCAGAGGATAAAGCAAAGATCTACAAAGAGAGAAACAACAACTTGAAGTCTTAGTATCTGATAAAAATGATGAAATCATAAGGTTGACTGGGATTCAACAAAATATGACAGATCAACTAGGTTATGCACATCATGAAGCAATTCTGAAGAATGATGAGAATCAAGCATTGAAACTTGAAGTATCAAGGTTGACCGATGAACTTGAAACAGAGAAGAAATCCAAAGAAACACCGAAGAAGAGTTATGAAGCATCAAAGATGTTGGATGAGAAACTGAATACAAGAAGACCCAACAAAGATGCAGGACTCGGTTACAAAGGAAAAGACTCTACCGAGAAAGGAATTCATACTACTGAGAGAGGAGAATCATCAAAGCAAGCTGGAAACGGGAATAACATCAAAAGAAAGAAGCCTATTTGCTACTACTGTGGAAATCAACGTCATACTGCCAACATATGCCAAATCAGAAAAGGTAAGCAATCAAACATCACTAAGTCCAATGGTTATTGTTACAATTGCAACAAATATGGTCACACATCTAATCAATGTAGGACAAATTCTGTTAACAATTATCAGAAGGCAAAATTCAAAGGGTTTTGTAGAAACTGCAATAGATATGGACATAGTACCGAGAAGTGCTGGCTTAAGAAAAAGAACTACATGTGGTATGCACACCGAACAAATGCTAGAGGTTATTGAACTCACACATATCCTTACCGACAATATGCAGCAGTACCATGGGATTACAATACAAGGATATGGTGTGACTATTGTGGAAGGTATGGACATATTAGTGCCAACTATTTTATAAGGTTTGGAATGAACAACCGAAGATCATGGAGAAATCCTGGTATGGCATGTTTTCATTGTCACAAAGTTGGACACTTGGCTAGAGATTGCAGAGATCAACCTAGAAAAGAAATTGAGGAAATAAAAGAAAAATTAAAGATGATTTAGAAAAAGAAGGAAATCATGTCAAGTGAAGAAAGAACCTTACCTACCGAGTTAGGTGCACCTATTCCAAATTAATCAGCAAAGGTATGAGGGGACTGCATTCTCTAAAGGTTAAAATCATAACAGCTCCTATTCTATTATGTACAAAATTCAAAATCTGCATAGTTAAGATGCATTAGTAAGTTTGAAATTCTATCAAAAGTACTTTACAGGAAACCTGTCAAGTCGATGAATACAAGAAGCCTGTCAAGTCGGTAAATGAAGGAAATTTGGTTACTTAGTTAAAACAAAAAAAAGGGGAGTAAATCGGTTAAAGGTGAACCGAGTGCATTTAATGTTTTTGACCTAACCCGCACGGAGCCCGATAAGGTATTTTTTGTACTTAAAAGTATTTTTGCGGTCATTTTCATTCACCAAGTTTTCAAGAGAGTAGAACAGAATGAATCAAGGCGATCAAACCTCATTCAAAGCAAATCCAAGGTATTTACATCAAATCTCATCACACTGTTAAGCTAGTTTACCGATCTTGTCAAATTATTTTTATCTGTTGAGTGTGAAGCATCTGCCGTTTGTAAACCGTCAAACCCTAAGGATAGTTTGCTAGTTTTATCTGAAATTTACAAATGGCACCCAAGATCTAAGATCCCATAGTTGTCAAGAATGTAGAGAAGCCCACACTGAAATATTCTTTGACTCCCAAAGTCGCCTCTGAACCGGATGACAAAACTACCTTTTCACTCATCCCAGATCGAGTCTTGTTAGTCGAAGATGTGATATTCTTCACCAAATGCCATGTTGAAGAACTCGGTCATGTTGAGATAAGTGACACCTATGATGAGCTATGTACCGATGGTAAATTGAACAACAAGTATGAACACATCAAGATCAAAGGATTGACTGAAGCCCTAACCTATCCTTGTGTGTTCAAGCCCCAATGGGTTAAGTTTGTTTTGAGAAGAGTTCATGATGATTTCATGTGGCTAGAGGAGAAACCATTCAAAATCACCAAGGAAATCATTCATGTGATCACCGGTTATCCTATCTATGATCATGCACGAGCATAGAAGATGATATCACAGAAGGAGTTAATCAGTTTAACTGGAGTAGAATCTAATTACCGAGGACTGAAACTGAACAAAGTCATTGATGCAGAACTTAAGTTTGCCATTAGAGTAATGTTGGTGAACAGATTTGTCCCTTTTTAAATGATCAATTTTGAACTCCGTCGCCTTCTTTAAGGACAAGTGTTTCACTAAACAGTTGGGTAAGTTTTGTATAAGCCACTTCCCTCTGAATTTTCCATAGGTACAGCTCCCTATCTTAGTTTTTCAAGGAATGATTTTCACTAATTTAATTTGAGTAATAGCTTTTAACCCAAAAGCATGTAAGGCTGCCTACTTCATTCTTGGATGAGAGGCCGATATTTCACACATGTTTCTTAAAAGGAGAAAGCAATCTTTCCTATCCTTTCAATACAAGAGATGATAGTAACTGAATCAAAGTTCAGTACACCATTTCCATAGATTTAATAAAGAATGAACAGATTAAAGAAACCAAATCTGTTCTCAAACACGAATTTTCTCTAAAAGAAAACAAACACTCAAAGGAAGGAATACCAGAAGAATAATAATTTTCTACAATGGAAAGATCGTTACTGTTATTTGATTAGATAAGCATATGCAAAGATATGTATCTACACAGATTCAAAACCCACAGATTTTCCTTCTCCCAAGAACAATATGATCATTGTATATATATATTCTTATGCAACAAAGGCACGATAATACATGTATAAATCTTTTTTCATTCCAGATTTAGTAGTCTGATTCTTCCTTCTACAAAACAGAAAATTCACAAACAGAGGGAAAAACAAAAACTAACCAAAAATTGGTCACCAAATCTCACCCCTATTCTATCTGTCTTTCCTTAATTTATAGTTTTTAGAACAGGGGAGGTCTCCCTGAAAACTTGACCTCCCCCAAAACAGTTATGAAACTGACAAGATGTATTCTGGGATAGATGTCCCGAAGTCTTTGCATAAACATAAGAAATTACAAAAATAAAGGAAGTCAGGCCTGAAACAATGCATTATGTCACTTTTCCATCATCATCGTCCTCTCCGCTTTCACGGGCGTCGTGAGCGGTTGTGAGTTCTTGAACAATGGATTGGTTCGGAACTTTCATCACACTAAGCTTTGCCTTCACCGCCTCCTTATTCCATCAGTGCTTCACCATCTTTTCGGCATGTTTCGGCAGCTAATCATTTCTAATGAAAGTCATAGACTCAATCCTAGCCACCCTTGTTATATCTTCCAAAGTGAAATTACCCTTGGCCTTGATTTTCTCGATGTTTATCTGGAAAGCCCTAATTGCATCCTATGTGTTCAACCCACAAATTCCCAACTACCAATCATGGTTAGGGTTAACCACCTTGTTATCATTTACTATGCTGCACTGGAGATCCTGGAGCTTGTAAACAGAGGTCTTAGCGTTGGAGATCACAGACTTGAAGGTAATCACTCGCCACATTATGGTTTTCTTTAGCACAAAGAGCTGACATTCATCCGCCACCAATTTGATTGAGTGTTCCGTCAAAAACCTGGTAACTCCATATTCTTCTATTTTGGCAAACAAGGGCAAGATATTCTGCCACTTGTGTTCCTCCTCCCACAACACAAGCTAATTTTGAACTTCGGTGATAAGACTCTGTACCTCATCGCATAACCTCTAGGAGTCGGTGATGTACTTCTCCCCGTCCTTGATTATTCCCTCAATCCATTTCTCCACTACTTCTGCAATACTCTTGGCCCGTTGAACTTGGCTCATTAACTTTTTATTTTCTGGCGAAGTTGGGTCGAAGTTCTCTGTAGCATGAGATATTGGGAGTGCCCCAAGGCAACCAATACTGTCGATGAACTGGGCCAAAACATTTATGTGTCGCTTTAGCTCTCTCTTTTCTCGCCCATCTTTCTTCGATCTAGTGAGCATTTTCTTTGCCGAAACTTGAAAGAAATGATTGTTTGTGTCTCTACTCATATTTCCCAGTTCCACTTTCGTGATCTCAAAATCATCAGGGCCAGCCTCCTTGTTTTCATCCTTGGGTTTGTACGAGGCGATTTCAGAAACCCATTTTCCAGTTCCCTCATCATTGTCTAGGCGAGCGGCAGTCTTGAACCTTTTCGGCTTAGGACTCTTTTCTGTGTACTTAACGACCATTTCCTGAATCGGAATAGTCACGGGAATAAAACTCCACTTTTTGTTCACCAAGGTGGTCAACCACTTAGGAGTTGCACTGGAGCTAGTTGTTCCTTTGATCGCTTTGGAAGGTGGCATCATAGCCACAGTCACTGTATGAGAATCCAGGGCATTAGTAACATCGCTATCCAAGTCTTCAACTTCAAATATCTGGGCATCAAGAATCGTATCTTTCACCCCTGTATCCTTTGCTTGGTCCATCTTTCTTTGAGTGGCACTTCAGGACCAGGTATGTCGAGGAGTACAAAAATCCAAAGCTGAATTAGACCTATGTCTAAGCTGGGACGACTTGTTATCCTTACCTACACAAACAGGCATAGAAACATTGTTAGAAAGACGCTTTAGTGAACGTAGAGGGTCATCATTACTTCTCGCAGAATTAAACTTAACAACTAATTTCACTGCTTTCTTATTGGCAACCCACGTCGCGGTCCTTTCCAAGACTCCTTTGGTCCTTAACTATATATCATCCTTCTCTTCCTCATCCCATTCAATTGGAGGCATTTCAATTTCTGCACGGGCTAAGTATCCTGGTTCGAATAGCTCTAGACAGTCCTCTTCGAGCCCCTTAGTATCCAATTTTATCTGCAATGAAATGACTTGTTCTAATACCAACCTCATGTTTCCTCTTTTGAACACTTCGAATTTATTTGTACAATCTTCCCAAAAATCCTCTAATTGTGGCATTGGGAGGTATGGCATTAGACCAAGACTTTGGGAAAAACCCTTATTATCAAAACCTTTCCTTTCAGGATACAAGGAAAAATTGAAATTCCTGAGATCTGCTCCAATACCTGGAGCGTCAGACATCGAACTGCAGGACAACACGCCCAATTGGATGGGAAAATGACCCTCCCATTTATCCCTGGGTTGTGTCTTTTTAATTACGAAGATCAGTTGTTTGCATATTTCCGCCAGAATAAAGCAATCTGAACAAAAGTGAGGGAGCTTGAAGGGCTCCTCTTCAAAGCCGCCTACCCTTATGTAACAGAAGCGTGGAAACTAGATATAAAAACTACCAAACCTCTTAATCAAAGTCTGTGCATCCTCAGAGATTCTTTTGGCTTTCATATTCTTCAATTCATGACACAAGTCACCCAGAAAAGCATTGTGCACCCTTCTGAAATCCTGTGAGGCCTTATCCTTTTGTAGCATGGGATAGAACTCATATATGGAAACATCCTCCTTAGTGAGTTGTTTCAGTATTCCAGCCAACTCCTTAACACAGGACAAACAATACAAGAGATACGAAGACATAAAGAAGTTCTGTTTGAACTTTTTAGCCATACTCAGTTGTTCTCTCATTGAATCAGCAATCAATTCAGCCCAATCCAAATATTGCTTCCCTTCCAAAACCAGCTGCCCGTAGCAATAAATCCAGTTGTCAAAGCTATAAGCTTCAATGGATCCTTTGGCTCGGTGCAACAGAAGCATAACGTCATGAATTTGAGGCAACATGTGATTCTTATTAGGATTCTTGGGTAACCTGGAACCACCTCTTTGAGGAACCTTCAACCAGAATTTTACTACATTGTTACGGTGTCCGGTTCTGTCTGCGTTGAACTCAGTGATTGACTAAGCAGGGGAAAAGTTGGAGAACTGGTAATCAGGTATCTTGAAGACTGAGGAAATCACTTCATGATTTATGGCAAGAAGGGTGTCACCATTGTCCCTCCTAATGGTCTCAGACACTAGGTCATATCTAGCGATACATTCCTGAATCAATTCTGGGCAAGGAATGGCTGGGGGGAAAGTTGTCGCTTCTATGAGGCCACTACTCAAAATCTCCACACCAAAAGATTTTTCAATTCCCTTGAACACCCTCTCTTTCAAAACCTCAAGATTTTCCCCTTTTAGGTCGGTATCGCTAACTATGGGTTCAGTATATGCGAGGCTAAAAACATTCCCGAACAAATGCAGTGTAGACTTCATAATTCAAACCAATGAGCCTTAATCGGTTGCAGCAAAAATTTCTATGAGAGAGAAAATGCAAGCAAAAACTACTGGAGAGAAAAAGAAAAGGACTGACCTTCATAGTTGAACAACTAGGCGACGACTAGCAGCAAACAAGACCTCTATCCAGGAAAAACAAAACCGCAGTAGCAAGGAACAAATGCAGAGCACTAATAATCCTTCATACCTTATAGTGAGGGCAATGATACGGAACCATTGAATGCAATAATTCCAATTATCAGTCTGAGTGTGTTAATTTTGTGGATTGGACATCGCACGCATGCATTGAATGCATGGTGACGTTTTTGAAGTAACCACCAGTTCCTGAAATGATTACTTACTTCAAAAAACCAAGGATTGACGTCACTTAAGACATGGTTCAGCTTCCACATATTTGGTAATGAATGCACCATCAAATCATAAAAACCTACGGGACCCACCAACTTCGTACACATATGAACATCCTGAATAGACTTCATGGGCGTTCAAGTAGTTCAAGATGTATGTCGTGCTCAAGGAAAATCTTGCCAAGAAAATTGATTATACCAAGCTGCTGACCATTTGTGCTATATTGAACATGTTGAACATGTTTGAACCTCTTGAACTTGGTTCAATGAGTTCAAAACCCGGAGAGAAATAAAGTAGCATATCACCAAACAAGAAACTTTTAGAGAGCCGCTGCAAGACACTTAAAGAAAATATTAGTATGAAAAACCTCCTTGAACACCTAGGAACCTATGGAACCTAAATGAACCTGTTGAACCCGGTTCAAGATGGTTCAACATGTTCACAGAGTTCAACTAGTTACCTAAACTTGACATTTCTAATTGAAAGAGGATTTACAGACGTACTAAGGACTTGAACCGAGGTGTCACAAGAAAGATAAGGACTCTGAATGGAAGTTTAATAGGATGACTCACTCTTGTCACGAGGAATAAATGACACAGTAACAAGTAATTGGTTACTGTTTCTTCCAATCAGCAAGGGAAAACAATGTACCCTGTGCAATAGTTGACTTAGCCTATAAAATTTTGAAAAAGGGAATGAAAGTTGATTTATGTGAAGTGTTATTGAAGAACCTGTTTGAGAACCTGAACACAGTAAGGAAGCCGAAGAAGAACAACTCGATAAATACACTGAAGTTTGGTTCACTTCTTGTATGCATGTTTTTCTACTTTGAGAAATTCTTTCCATCAGTCAGCAAAGTAGTTTGGGAGCTACACCGACCAATCACCATCAAATTAATGACTTTATCAAGAAGTTGGGAGATAATTTCAATGATATAATGGATGACTACTTCAGCAAATTTCAAGAGAAGATGCACAACAGGTACCAGATTCCACCGCAGCTGGTAGAGAAATATAAAGATGATATATGCTTTGAGGTAGATACCGATTACTGTTATGTGAATGTTGTGGAACCAACGACTCAATCTTTGCCACCTATGGGTTACGAGATTGATTTTGACATCACACAACATCAAATTGATGCATTTCTTACATTGCCAAGGCATGCTACCGAGCTGAGATATGGAACTTATGAAGAAGTTAAGGAAAAGGTAAAAATGAGCATTGTAATACCCAAAGCTACAAGAAAGGCTACAAAGATGATTAAGGCATTATCTGAAAAATTTGGAGAAGACTCTTCCTCTACACCTATCAAAGGCACTCTTGCCATCACGGAAGAGGAATTAGAAGCTCAAGAGGCAGCAATAACATTAAGCACTGAATTGCCTAAGGGTAAAGTGTTGAAAAGAAAGAAACTGGACACTTCAAAGGCCCTACCGACTCCACCTCCAACAAAGAAGCCTAATACAAGAGCATCAGTTGCATCACCGAGTAAGAAACAAAAGAGTGTTACTGCTCCCAAGGTAACCAAGACCTACAAGAAATCTACTCAGAGACTCATTCTGGCAAAAGAGTCTAGTGATACAGAATTTGAGGATGCCAACAAATTCCAAATTGTCAAAAGCAAGAAGGTAAATATACATAGTGTTGAAAACTTCTGTGCCAATCTAAAAGAATATGGTGGATTTAATTCTTTTAGATATGTCAAGTATGAAACAAGAAATAATGATGAGAAGTGACAAATTGAAGAAGCTGTCATTTGCACACTTCTAAAGTTTCGGCTAGCTCCATTAGAACTAGTAAAGTCACTTCCAAATGAATTTTACTTGCATATTGATAATAGGTAGAAATATGCAATGGACTCAGAGAAACAAATTAGAGAAAGAAGTCTAGTCCATCTATTTCCTGATATATCTATAGCAGAAATAAAGGAACATCTGACAACCTACAATTCTAAATTTCTTATCAAACAGAGAGCCTTAAAACTGATGAATGGGCTATACATTGACGTAGAAAAGGAGACAAAAGCAAAATGGCAGGAAATCTTCAAAATCAAGGATGTCGGTGAATAATCTAAAGTTGAAATTATTGATGTCACCAAGCACAATCCTGATGTCACTGAGAAAGGTCCTGATGCTACCAAGCAAGACCTGGCTGACACTATTCAAATTGATGAAGATGTCATGGATGCAGAAGCACCAGAGCAGGAAATGATAGAAGGCACTACATATGCAAAACTTGTATCTAGTGAATCCATTTTAGAACAAGTTCAGCCTTATCTGTCGGTCAAGAAACCTGTCTCTACCGAAGCTCCTAAGGATACGACACTAGGCACTGAAGGTCACTATTCTAAAGCAACAAAAGGTACAACTCAAGAACAAACCTCTCAAGCACTGTCAAGCACCGAAAATGTAGCAGCTGAGACACCCAATACCGAGACACCCAAAGACACCACAACGGCTATCGGAATCGACCAAAGTGTTGCCTCTACCGAGAAACCTACCGAGGGTCAACAAGCCTCACAAGCTATTGTCTTGGTCCAACCAACCAAAGGTAAAGAGAAGAAGGTGAAAAAACATAGTTTCAAAGCTGATTTATCTAAACCAATAGTGTTGCCCAATGTGGATATCTCAAAATTAAAGGGGCAAGCACTTATTGATTTCGGTGAACTATGCAAAGCAAAGGTTGAACAAGAAAAATAGGTGGCCATTCATAAGAAGAATAAAGTACTTCAGAAGGTAAAGACACTGCTAACAAATATGCTACCTTCAGCTACAGTGTCAACCGATGCAACCATCCACATTCAACTGGATGAACTCCTTAATCAAATAGAAACATCTGGAGTTGATGCATCTGAGTACTTGAGCAAGCTAAAAGACAAGGAGCTTACTGCAAAAATGATAGAAGAAGTACAAAAAGCTCTAGCTATTGGAAAAGTCAAGCTTGTCAAATTCATTGCTGAGTTGTCCCCTCAACTCAAGCATATTCTTTATTTATTTTAGAAACTTTGTACATTTTTCATATTCATTAAAGATATCAAGAATAAAACTAATGCAATTGAGAAAGAGATCACCGATCTCTTAAATAAGTTGACTCCTGAGCCCAATTCAGTTCAAAATTTTTATACCAAGCTTCAACATCTCATGGCTCAACAACTGGAACTCAGAAATGAAGAACATAAGATCAGGATGGATATAATGACACTCCATACATTATTCCTTCCTCATCTCTCATCAGTTCAAGAACAGATTAACCGAGCTACATGCCTATCTACTACACAAGAGGGTAGCACTCTTGATGACTTAATATCACTCTTGGCTGATATTCAAGCACAAAATTGTTTAATGGAAAGTGTAAAGGATGCACTCTTTGTCGCTCTCACCGACACCCGGAAAAAGTATAAATCTATTTTTGATCAGTTATTGCCCTCGGATGGAAATTAAGTTTTTGATGTTTGTCAAAAAGGGGGAGTGATACTATATAGGGGGAGTAATATAATATATTTGGCGAGTGATACAGTTTTGGTAATACAATTTTGATATAGTATTCGGAGTATAGTATACAGGGGGAGTATACCGAGTAGAGTATGCAGAGTAAGCAGAGCACACAAACACAGAACTAAGCATGCAAAAATTAGAGTTATGTATAGTATAATGATAAGGGGAGTATATCTGAATATACTATTTCATTGACTATTGTATATATTGTCAAGTATAGTCATTTTGCAAAGTGTATAGATTTTTGAGTTATGACTTTGAAAGTAGTTTTTGTCAAACATCTCAACTAATGTCAAAAGGGGAGATTGTTACTACTTATCAAGTTGCCATTAGTTTTTATATTCAAAGTCATACTATATATATTCTAGTCAGTTAGCACTACCGAATCACGTAGTCGGTACACACAGAGAAGTCGGTATGCACAGTCTAGCCGGTTACAGAAGAAAGCATTCATAGAATGCAGTATACACCGAGCTGTCTACCAAGTATCTTTTTATGACTACCGAGCAGCAAAGATGACACACCGAGTTGATATACACCAAGTGAAACGTGTTACCAGATTCATTAAACCTAGACATGCATATGAAAACGTGTTACAAGATCAAGGCACATCTAACCATTATTACATTGAAAATTGCACCAGAAGATTGTGTATGATTTTAAGGACAATCTAACCAATGAAATATTTTGTTTCGTTATTCATTCGAGGAATCTTGTTTGTAAGATCGAAGCAATGAATTGGATCACCGTTTTAAGAGATCTATTTATACAGCATGAGTGAAGTGTATGTATGCATGAAAGAAGACTGTTACAGAGACACAGAGGTCACCGAGAAGGTTTTCAGAGAACAGTTGAAGAACAGAGTAAACAAAAGGGTTTACCGAGTTACTATATGGGTTACCGAGGTATGCTATAAGCAAGGTAATCTATTCCGAGCACATAGCATCTGCTATAACATTTCAGATGTAAAGTTGCAGATATTTGTAATGATTTTATTGTAATATTGTGAAGTTGAAAGAGAAACCTTTAACAGGGTAAAAGACTCTAATCAAGTCTATAAATTGTAAAGCCTCTAACTAGGTGCAGCATTTAGAATAAATGTTGTAAAATCCTTTAGCAAGGTAGATCTAACAGATCTTGTTACTCCTAACAGGGTAAGCTATCAGAAATAGCTAAAATGTAGCTCTAACCGAGCACTCTTTATTATTGTAGTAGTGAAGTTGTGGGTGCCATCTCCACCACAGTTTTTCTCTCTAACCAAGAGTTTCTGCGTAACCAAAATATATGTGTTATGGAGTGAATCATGTATGATTGTTATCTATTTGTTTTAACTTTATTTTATGTTACTGCACTATTCTGTTTATGCATAACAGTAAAGTTATTATTCAAGAAAAGTTTTGGAGTACTGATTCACCCCTCCCCTCTCAGTACATTAACTTTCCATATTGGGCCTAACATCTCTATCCAATTATAGGTTATATGTATCCTCAATTATGGTTAACGACCTATCTTTCGACAATGATGATGTCGAGATAAGGTCAAGTTCATCATCTATTGATGTCTTAGAGGTTTTCATTGATATAAACATATTTTTTTCTCCTTGATCATATCCAATGGCACCTTAGAGATATTTTCATAAGGGAATTTGATTTTGATTTTTGCTTTCTTTTTATTTTTAGCACTAAGGAACTTGGATTGTTCCCCAAAGTATGCAATTGTGTCTACACAAATGTTGAAATATTTTTTGTGATTATTAGCAAATATATCATTTTGAAACGTATTTGAGAGATATTCAAAATGTTGTTGAATATGGTTCTTTGCAAAAACATGCTGAGTATTCTTGATATGTGTAGATTCAATAAGTAATACCACTTTTAATATTTTCATTAACCAAGAATCAATGGTGTATAAATATTGTCATTCCAAATTGTAAAATATTTGATGTTTTTGGGTTGATGAATGAAATTGTGGGGAGAGTAGGAACTTTCAAACATAAAATGCATTGTGTAGATTATATTTTCCATAGCCTACATTGATGATATTAACTTAGGTTCAATGAGGTGGAATTATAGATGAGGATGCCAATTTTTGGAGTCAACATAGTAGGAGGATGACGAACATTTGGAACAAGTGTCGACATTGGTGATAGAATAATGATGAGATTTATGGTAAGGATCTTCCAACATTTTACATTCTTTGAGGGATGAGGATTGTTGGGAATAGTGATATACACACCTTAATAGGGTAACATGAGGCATAGATGGTATGTGAAGGGGATGGCATACATTGCAAAGATCTATGGATAGTCAAGGAGGATGTTATAGGGTAAGTCATTATTAAGTACATGCCAAACTGTTTATTGTAATAAGGTTGACCTATGTGAGCCATATTATCCCCACTAAATCTCCTCTATTGTTTTGTGCCTTGACGATGATCTTATTTAGGTCTAATCATCTTCAAAGTATCCCAATTATTTTATAGTCTTTGAGGTGCTAGATTCAATATTACCTAATAGGACTCTTTTGGTTTGATATTTATTGATGATGATCTTGATATGGAGTGATTTATCATGGGATAGGTTGATAATGGCATATAATTTTTGGATAAAGTTGAGTTGAGAGACATTTAAAAATTAACCCACCAAGGCATGGAATTGTTTGGGGTAGATGTCACTAGGGGCTTGCAGCTCTCTAAGGTGCATTTCAATATTTCCCTAGTAATATTGTATGTATTAATAAGTTCTATGATTGATATGTGTAGTAGAATCTTCCAAATATGTTCTATAATGTTGGTAAAAATAGGATTTCACCAATTAAGATAATAAAACCACTAACCTTACCCAGTTAATCATTACATTAAAAAGGGGGTAAATCTAATAGATCTAGCCATAATTCAACCAAGAAAAGGGCTAAAATACTGATTAGATTCACTTGTTTGTTTGTAGATCACCTTTTTAAATTGAAATTGGATGTAAATTATTAAGTATAGGGTAAAGCAATGAATAATTGCAACAAAATAATAATAATAGAATGCCACAAATTTCAAACAGAGCCACGCGAATGGATTTGAGCAGAATGAGAAGATCAGAACTTGTTGTTGAAAGTTCAACTTGAATTGTTAGGACCATGATGCTTGATCGCCTTGGTGTTGCAACTTGAAATAGGAAAGCAAGATCAAAACTAGATCAGGAAGATGCACTAAGTCTACTATTGGAAGCTTGGGGATAATTACCCGGATTGTGGTGCTAGGTTGCCCTAGTGCTTCGCTTTTTATTCCATCAAAATCTGAACCTATTCATCATCGTCAACTCTGTCAAAATCTTCAATCATAGCTCCGAAATCAATTTCCTAAACACAAAAGGAGAGGAAAAGGGTTTTCGATAGGGGTTTTCCTTGGATCAAACCCTAGTTTAGGAATTAACCTTGAATTGAATAATGCAAATATTGAAGTAAATGTTGTAAGATTTACCTTAGATCTGCAATAGTTGATGAGAAGATTGATGATGTAATTCTCTTTAGATATAATCACAAAGGTTGGATGTAATAACATGACAAATACATGAACATGAAAGACCTAATCAAACACATATGCTTACAATAAGATTAATGTGGCATTGTTCCATGATGCTTGAAGGATATGAAATGTTACCTTGAATTCTTGATGAATGCATGAATGATGGGGTATGTATGTTATGGAATCTTAGATCTAAAATTACTTAATGGGATGTCCTTATATAGGGTTCCCTAGGTAAATTACCAATTAGGTTGACCTTCAATGGTCACATTGAGGTACATGAACCAAACTCCATCAGGGAGGGCGAGTGCATGCCCACATTTAAAATAGGCCATGTTTAAGGAGAACCCAGACACCACAATGCTATGGTCTAGATAGGTTTCGCCACAATGCCCTTGTTCTCCAAAAGTGAGACAAGAAGCTAGCAAACAAAGGGGGCACAACCCTGAGATGGGGTCCACTCATCTGTATACACGAGTGACATCAAATTTGGAGTAAAAAGGAGCCAAAATGGGCATAGGGGGAATAAATATAGGACACACTAAAACAAGAGCACAAATATGAGGTGTGAATTATACATGTTACAATTTATGACACTACATTTAGCCCCCACTTTAATTGGAGTATGATCCTATGCAAATACTCTCGATAAAGTAGAAAGATTAAGAAGAAAGAGAGAGAGAGGAGAAACTAGGAGAGAGATCATAAGGAGATAAGACATCACTAATTTTGAGGAACCAAGCCATCAATCTTAGGATCTTAACTCATGCAATCACATGCAAGGACACACAAAGCAAGAAAAAGACATAAAAAGTCAAACAAAGACAAAAACCACACAACACAAGGGGTTAGTACTAAAAAAAAGCTCCAAGTCAACTAGTTGAAGGGACCTCGATAATCAAAATGTCTCAAACACTAATCTCATTCTCAAAATGTTATTACAAGAACACAAGTGCTTAGATGAAAATAGAAAGAGAATGAATCAAGTGATGAACCATGATCCAACAAGTAGCAAAGCTATGAGCTCATGGGGAGGAGAAACAAAAGAATATGGATTCCACAAGCTAGCGAGTTGTATTATGCAAGGCGATCCATGAGAAGAAAAGTAAGAGAGACTGTAGAATCCACAAGCTAGATTGATTTATTATGCTAGGTGATCCATGGGAACATGAATACTCATGTGGCAACAAGTTGTGTTATGTTGTATGATCATGTAGAAAAGGAGAGTTAGAATAGTCTAGCAGGTTGTGTTATTCTACTTCCACTCATCTTTAAAATGTCACACAAGGAGGGTTGAATAGTATATCAAGTTGCATTATGCTTGATGAAGGGTATAGAAATTTGTGTTATGCTAGTCAACTCACCCTACTGCATATGTCATCGTCTAGTTTCAAGAGTTAAGCATATCATCTAAGAGTTAGGTCTAGTTTTGAGCATGCAACAACTTGTATAAGACACGCAATTGAAAAAAAATATCTCTGGTTTTGGGAACATCTCATTTAAGAGTTAGATTTGGTTTCAAGCATGTACACCCCATATAAGACATATAAAAGGACCACCTTCAGTTTTAGGAATGAATCATCTCATCTTAGAGTTAGGTCTGATTTCGAGCATGCAATAACCCCATTAAGACATACAAAATAAAAAATATGGTACATAGAGGGCGTGATGTATGCCCCCATGAAGATGTCAACATAATAGTATGTTGATGTTTTAAGGGATCTACAAACAAGGATACACACCTTCATCACCAAGGATATATCCTTTAGGTGACTATGTACATAAATCAAAGCTAAAGAGGCATGACTCTTATAAGCAAGCAAAAGATAGTTGTAAAAGAGATATCTGGCAACAAGTGTAAAGGGAATCATTTGGAGGAGGAGGAAGAGATATTTTCTCAAATAAATCTACCTCCAAGAGGATATTTTGAACAAAAATAACATCATTGACCAAAAGAAAGGAAGGAGAACAAGAATTCATACCTTCCCCCTATTTCTATGTAAAGGTATTCTTGATGAAGGATAACACACTTTTGACCCTAAGTGAGGGATTCATTTATAATATATATACAAAATCAAGTGATGAAGAGGTTGTACTCAATGATAGACACCTCTTGCATAAGAGAGAATCCTTTAGCAAACAAACAAATTCACACAACGAATAACATCGTATCATAAGAAAATACCACTTATTATAGGAAAAGTGGATCCTTGGAAAGGATAGGAGATAAAAGAGAGAATAAATGTCTTCCAATAAAAAGGACAAAGAGAAGGATTGAAATCCTTCTAAAGAGAGATTGCACATAAAAGATGCACCACTTCAAGCAAAGAATAGATCATAATGAGGGAACAAACATGTACTCACATGACGAACAATTCAATGTGAGAAAATACATCAAGTACTTCTTATTATTGTATATTATGAAATGAAATATAACATTCTTATCATAGTTCAATCTCCAAAAGATTCTTGTAGCTAATTTTTCTTGATTGTCAATATGGCTAGGTCTCGTCTCTTGAGATGGAGGACAAGGTGTGCTAGTAGAAGGAGACGGATTATTTTCTTGAGTCAAAGGAATTGGTAAGAAGGAGGATTATTTGATGTAGAAGCATGTTTGGATGGGCGATAGTTTCTATATATTGCAAAATACTCTTTAAGCATTTGAACCTTACAAGCATCCTCCATAGATGTTTCAGATTAGGATATCCTAGGCCTTCTTTAGTAAATTGTGTGGAAGGGTCTATAGGGAACTTATTTCCTTGTTCATGTTTTCTAAGTCCTTGTCCTCTATAGCCTTGTTTTGAAATCATATCATACCCAACTTCATAAGATGTTCTCAATTGTGAAGGAGAAGGGATTTCATTAAGAATTTATTCAAAAAAATTGTTGTAAGGGTAAATAGAAGGGTCAAAGGGATAATAAGATGAAAAAGTGATATCCTTGATGGTATGACAAAAGAATAAGAATCCAGTCAACTACTGAGAGGGGAGGTGAATCAGTATATAGAAAAAATGATACTAACTTCACCAATCTCAAAATCAATCTCTCAAAGTAAACTTAGAACTGTCAATACAATATTACTGTCAAGATAAAAACCATCAAGATAAACCGATTGACTGTTACAACAAACTAACAGTAAACAACTTCAAACTCATAAACATCCAAATTCTTTTACTGACATAAGTAAAACTTCATTTCATAATGCTTCTGGTTGTCATGATTTATCAAAGTGGATTAAGTAGTTAAGCAAATCAACCATAAGAACATAACCACAAAAACATTCACTACTTGACACAATATTTTTGACGTGGAAACCCAAATGGGAAAAACCACGGCGAGATGAGACTCACAAGATAACTATCAGAACTCTTCTGAAGTTCGCCATGTTAGGAGCCTAGCCTGTTAAAGCTTTACAAAAGTCCCGTTAAGAACAAATCCTATTAGGGACCACCTGGTTAAGGGACTGACTATAATGTCTTGTTAGAAGCAATACCCTGTAAGGAGTAACCTCGGTAGAGGATTTGAAATCCATGCTAATGGATCACCTGGTTAGAGGATTTGAATAGCACCAATCTTGTTAGAGCTTACCCGGTTAGGGGATTTTAATCTTTCGTAATTGTTAGAAAACAACACGAGTTTTCTGATCTGTTTGAATAGCACCACACTTTCTTGTTCAAAACCTTTTCATGCTCCTATCTTACTTTACTCAAACTACATATACATCATCTGGTTCAGCAACCACACACTCAACTAAAACTTTGCCAACTCTGAAACTAAACAACTCATCGACCTTATAAACAAATCAATTAGATCGGTTACACAAAAAAAACCTAATTCTCTCATAGAGATTACAAACAAGTCGGTTCAAGTATGACCGTTGGATTACATAGAAATCTATACACATCAATCAAGAAAACCTCGACTGCTCCTTGATCATCGCTTCATCAAACTCAGTAACTCATCACACGCTTTGCATTACATGCAATATACTTGCTCATTCCCTAGACAAAAATTGTTTCATCAATGCACCAAAATTTCTTTGAAACTCTCTTCATACAATAATCATACATGCCATAATCATTACCACTCATCATCAGATCATAAACCAATATAACCAATTCACCAAACTTAATCGGTTAGGGTTTATCGGTTCAACTCTCCAATACATAGCAATACCAGTTCACTCCACAAATTCTTCCTATCGGTTACAAAACATCATTACAACAATATCAACAATATCATTACCAGTTAATTGACATCAATGAAAACATAACATATCATTAATGCAATCTTTGTTGGGAAAAATGGTGTCTCAACCTTGCATTTATGCGAGGTTACTATTTATAGTAAGTTTTTATTTGAGCACGAAATGGTGCGAAACTCTCCCTGAAGCTTCTGGTTGGCTAGATAAGCATTCCGGTAAAGTTGCGTCGCAAGGTCACAGCTAGTTTTGAAGATATTAAAGTTTTCATCTTGGAGGGGTGCAATAAAATGTTTAAACTTAATTTTGGGGACTTTAGAGGCTCCGAAACGCCCTAAAAAGTTGCCGTAACCAGTGAAGCGGGTTACGAGGTGATAGAGCACTTCGTGAGCTTTCCGACGCTTCAAACGGTTCGTCAATCGGACACCCGGTTCTCAAGTTATGGCCTCCGAAAGTTTGTACTCCTGAAATAGGAAGAATAATTTGTATCGAATACATAAATGAGCTGTAAAAGGGAGCGACACGTGTTGATGTGTGCTTTAATATGTCATAGGGCATCTAGAAGGGAGATAAGGTCGGCTACACCTTATTGGGTGGTTTTAGCCCATGGTTATGTAATACCGTTTGACGGTTTCTTGTATTGTATCTCCTATTTATGAGGTGTGTGAGATAGAGGTTGTGTGTAAGAGTCTTATGGCTATTGAGTTGCCTCTGAATCTCTGATTAGTGGTACTCCTGCGAAGAGCTTGCTCTGCAAGTGTTTTGTAATCTGTTTTTGATTGCTGAATAAAATATTGAGCTGCTTTTGGAGGGTGGGGTTTTTCTCCCGAAAGGGTTTTCCCCACGTAAATCATTGTGTTGTGGTATGATTGCTATTATATCTATTTCTATTTTCTGTAACTGTTGTAATGATCTGAAAAAGTTTTGCATTACCCTCCTCTCAAGGTTAGTGTAGGAAGTTGTTTCCGCTACTTAACTTCCTTACAAGTGGTATCAGAGCCTGATCACCTTTGGTTTCAATTGTGGGCAGTTGGGTTTTTTGAACTAATCCAGATTTGAGTGGGAGCTTGTGCAGAAGACACTTTTTGATCTTGTTGCAGGAATATTCAGATGGCGAGTTCGTCAGGGAGAATAGAGGTGGAGAAATTTAATGGAAGTAATTTTGAGATGTGGAAGCTGAAGATGGAAGATCTGCTAATAGATCGAGATCTTTGGGATGCTGTTGATGCGAATGTCCAAAGGGCCTCAGATCCTACTGCGGCAGCTCAGTATGATGTTATGGACCGAAAAGCCAAGGGTCTAATCAAACTGTGCCTGGCAGACTCTGTTCTAATCAATGTCCATGAAGAGAACTCTGCAAAGAAGCTATGGACTAAGCTTGGTGAGATGTATCAAGTGAAATCTTTATTAAATCAAATTTTCTTAAGAAAGAAATTGTATTCCTTGAAGATGGAAGAGGGTGGACGAATTGCAGACCACCTAGAAGCATTCAATATGATTGTGGCTCAATTAGTATCCGTCGGTGTTAAGATGGACGAGGAGAAGAAATGTCAGATCTTGCTTTGTTCTTTGCCTGATTCGTGGGATTCTCTTGTTATGGCTATCGGTAGTACTTCTGTTGTTTTGAAATCTGAAGATGTGGTGGGTGCCCTACTCGGTGAAGAGATGCGAAGGAAGGTATCCATCAGTTCAAAGGAAGCCCTAACCGTTCGTGGAAGACCTAAGGAGAAAGGCAAGAAGAATGAGAAGCGCGGCAAGTCCAAATCCAAAGGGAGATCGAAATCTCCTGGAAAGTCCAAAGTCATTTGCTGGAATTGCGGTAAACCGGGTCACATCCGTAAGGACTGCAAAGAAGAAAAGAAGAAGAAAAAGAAAAAGTTCGATTCTGATTCTGAGTCCGACAAGGAAGATGGCGATGCATTTATTGCGGCTTTGGCGACTCATGCAGGTAATGATGCCTGGCTAATTGACTCAGGTGCATCTTTTCATATGACTTCCAATAGAGATTGGTTTTCTGAATATGAAGGATTTAATGGAGGTAAGGTGTACTTGGGTGATGATTCACCTCTAGACATTGTTGGTCGAGGTAAGGTTAGAATCAGGTTTTCTGATGGTAGAATAAAAGGGATTAATGGTGTGCTGCATATCCCTGGATTAAAACGAAACCTGTTATCTGTGAGCAAACTGATAGATGCGGGTGTGCAGGTAGTCTTTTCTGAAACAGGATGTAAGATGATTAAGGGTGCTATGGTAGTTGCTAGAGGTGTCAGGTTTGGCACTTTGTATAAGCTTGAAGCATACACTGTTGAGTGTAATAGCACTTCTGTAAAAAGCAAATCTACGGATACTTCACTGGAAGATTTGAAGGTTTCACCTTCAGCAGATGGAAATGGTTTTTGGGTACCTAAGGGTGCTCTTTCGTCTGAAGCAAAGTTACCTGCAGAGAAGACTATGTTATGGCACCAGAGACTTGGCCACATTGGAGAAAAGGGTCTAAGGACCTTGAAAAATAAAAACCTTGTTGAAGGTTTGAATGACTGTAACCTTGACTTTGATTTCTGTGAGCATTGCATTTATGGAAAACAAAACCGCGTTCAGTTTTACTCGAGTTCTCATAAAACTTGTGGTGTTTTGGATCTTATCCATTCTGATGTGTTTGGTCCAGTAGATGTCTCTTCGATTGGAAAATCCACATATTATGTTTCATTTATTGATGATTTTAGTAGAAGGACATGGGTTTATTTTCTAAAGAGTAAATCTGAAGTTTTTAGTCGTTTTAAAGAATTTAAAGCAATGGTTGAGTTGCAGACTGGAAAGAAAATAAAATGTTTGAGAACTGATAATGGCGGTGAGTTTTGCTCTAATGATTTTGATAGATTCTGTAAAGACTGTGGAATTAACAGGCAGAAGACAACTCCGTATTCTCCACAGCAGAATGGAGTTGCAGAAAGAATGAACAGGACACTGATGGAAAAGGCTAGGAGTATGTTGAGTGGTGCTGGTCTTGAACAAAAGTTTTGGGCTGAAGCTGTTGCCACTGCTTGCTACCTAATTAACAGGTCTCCTACATCAGCTCTTGTTGATAAAACGCCTATGGAAGCATGGTCAGGTCACAAGCCTTCATTGAGACATCTTAGAGTTTTTGGTTGCGAGGCATATGCACATGTGCCAAAGGAGAAGCGAACAAAGTTGGAGAACAAGGCTGTGAAATGTATCTTCATCGGGTATAGTTATGGTGTGAAAGGATACGAGCTTTGGGACCCTGTTGCACAAAAGGTAATTCACAGTAGAAGTGTTATTTTTAGAGAAATTAAGTCTCCTTCTGTTACATTGCAGCTAGAACAGACTAAAAAAGAAGATGTGATTCAACTTCCTTCTACACCTGAAAGAGTTGAATCAAGACCCCTAGATAGGCAAGAATTTGAGGAGAGCTCGTCTAGCTCTGAATCTTCAGAAGAGGAGGAAGAACCTCCAACTCAGCTTGTTCGAAGGTCTACAAGACATAGACAACCACCTGAAAGGTATTCACCTGATGATTGGAGATGTATTTTTGCTCTGAATACTAGTGTGGATGAACCGAAATCTGTAGAAGAGGCATTAGGTATGAATGATGCAGAATCCTGGAAGATTGCTATGGAGGAAGAAATGACAGCTTTGAAAAAGAATGATACATGGGATCTTGTACCATTGCCTGAAGGACGAAAACCTGTTGGTTGTAAATGGGTGTTCAAGAAAAAGATTGGTTCAGATGGAAGCATTGAGAAGTATAAAGCAAGGTTGGTTGCAAAAGGCTACTCTCAGGTTGAGGGTGTTGATTACGGTGAGATATTTTCTCCTGTTGCAAAAATGACGTCCATTAGATTTTTGCTTTCTATTGCTACTGCTTATGATTTAGAGGTTGAGCAAATGGATGTGAAAACTGCTTTCCTTCATGGTGATTTGGAGGAAGATATTTATATGACACAGCCGGAGCACTATGTGGTGAAAGGCAAAAGTAATTTGGTCTGTAAATTGAAGAAATCTTTGTATGGCCTCAAACAAAGTCCTAGGATGTGGTACCAGAAATTTGATACATATGTGTTGAGTTTGGGATTTGAACGTTCTAAATCAGATCACTGTGTTTATTATAAATCTTATGGTGATCATTTCTTATTCATTGCATTGTATGTTGATGATATGTTATTCATTGGTAAAGGGAAAGGTATGATTTCAGAACTGAAGTCTCAGCTCGCTGCTAAATTTGAAATGAAAGATCTTGGTGCAGCAAAGCACATTCTTGGGATGGAAATTAGAAGAGATAGGGCAAACAGAAAGCTATGGCTAGGCCAGAGTAAGTATGTGAATTCAGTGTTACAGAGGTTCAACATGCAGAATTGTAGACCATTGAGTGTTCCTTTTACAGTTGGAACGAAACTATCTGTTTTAGATTGTCCTACATCCCCATTGGAGATGGAAGACATGAGCAGAGTGCCTTACCAGAGTGCAGTTGGAAGCTTGATGTATGCTATGGTCTGTACTAGACCAGATATTGCCCAAGCAGTGGGAGTACTTTCTAGATATATGTCTAATCCTGGTAGAGTTCATTGGGATGTAGTCAAAAGAGTCTTCAGATATTTGAAGGGTACTTCAGAGTATTCTTTGTGTTATCATGGTAATTCAGTTGGAGACATGACTTCCCTTGATATCCATGGTTATGTAGATTCAGATTGGGTAGGTGATATTGATAGCAGAAGATCCACCAGTGCTTATGTGTTTACTTTGTTTGGTGGTGCAATTAGTTGGATGAGTAAGCGACAGGCTGTGGTTGCTTTATCCACTACTAAAGCAGAGTATATGGCAGCTACTCATGCTTGTAAAGAGGCCATTTGGCTTAAGAGACTATGTTTGGATATTGGAATAAAACAAGGTACAGTGACAGTTTACTGTGACAGTCAGAGTGCAATTAGCCTAGCTAAGAACCCGACATTTCATGCCCGGACCAAACATATTGATGTTCAGTATCATTTTGTTAGAGATATGGTCGAAGATGGTAGGGTGAAGCTGGTTAAGGTGGACACTTTGATGAATGTTGCAGATGCTTTAACTAAGGCTGTGAGCACAGAGAAGTTCAGATGGTGTTCAAAGTCTATGGGCCTTATGGCCCCTAGCAATTGATTCATTGTGTTGACATTCCCTTCCGCTCATGCAAGGTGTTCGACAAGTGGGAGATTTGTTGGGAAAAATGGTGTCTCAACCTTGCATTTATGCGAGGTTACTATTTATAGTAAGTTTTTATTTGAGCACGAAATGGTGCGAAACTCTCCCTGAAGCTTCTGGTTGGCTAGATAATCATTCCGGTAAAGTTGCGTCGCAAGGTCACGGCTAGTTTTGAAGATATTAAAGTTTTCGTCTTGGAGGGGTGCAATAAAATGTTTAAACTTAATTTTGGGGACTTTAGAGGCTCCGAAATGCCCTGAAAAGTTTCCGTAACTAGCGAAGCGGGTTACGAGGTGATAGAGCACTTCGCAAGCTTTCCGACGCTTCAAACAGTTCGTCAATCGGACACCCGGTTCTCAAGTTATGGCCTCCGGAAGTTTGTACTCCTGAAATAGGAAAAATAATTTGTATCAAATACATAAATGAGCTGTAAAAGGGAGCGACACGTGTTGATGTGTGCTTTAACATGTCATAGGGCATCTAGAAGGGAGATAAGGTCGGCTACACCTTATTGGGTGGTTTTAGCCCATGGTTTTGTAATATCGTTTGACGGTTTCTTGTATTGTATCTCCTATTTATGAGGTGTGTGAGATAGAGGTTGTGTGTAAGAGTCTTATGGCTATTGAGTTGCCTCTGAATCTCTGATTAGTGGTACTCCTGCGAAGAGCTTGCTCTGCAAGTATTTTGTAATATGTTTTTGATTGCTGAATAAAATATTGAGCTGCTTTTGGAGGGTGGGGTTTTTCTCCCGAAAGGGTTTTCCCCACGTAAATCATTGTGTTGTGGTATGATTGCTATTATATCTATTTCTATTTTCTGTAACTGTTGTAATGATCTGAAAAAGTTTTGCATTACCCTCCTCTCAAGGTTAGTGTAGGAAGTTGTTTCCGCTACTTAACTTCCTTACAATCTTCATGCAAATGCCAACAATCCTTTGTAGGTAAATTCTCCTTTCTATCATAATTATTCACATCCTCTTTGGTTGGTTTGGAAGAAGGGTCCTTACCATCTAAGGCTTCATCTTTGCTAAATGTTATGTTAGGATAAAATTGTGAATAAAATGCAGAACATCATCTTTCCTACAAATATGTTGATGATTAATAAAAGCCCTAGGAGAATAAGGAGGATCTAGAGAGATTGATACATTAACATTTTGAACCTATCCCCTGATGCAGGAGCACCTTGCAGGATTTGAAGATCATTTGAGAAATGAAGGCTCTTAGAAGTGTTTGTAGGTTTATTTAATGTTTTTGAGTTGTAATAATATCTTTCAAGACCATTTGAGTTGTTTTGATTAGCCATGTAAGGCTTTGATGCCATTTTTATAGTGTGAACTTCCTAGGGCCTATTTGGTCAACCATGGTCAAATGACATCCAAAATGCCTAAATGAGATAATCAATATTTTTTGGCTTCTATGTGGCCTATTTTCCAAGTTTATGATGTTTCCTAATAGGTTACATAGGCAAAAGTCATAGATTGTGAAGTTTGTGCAAAGTTGTCAAATTTGATGACAACTTTTGTTGTCAATTTGTTGTCACTTTGTAACTAATCTCCCTCCAACGGCTACCTAATTCAAATTTCAGTTGGAGTCAATTTAGGATGTTTGATAAACCTTTTTTAAAGCCCTGGAGGTTGAGAAGAATGACAATTATGAAGTTTGGATGTAAGACAATGATCATATTTCAATAAACACTCAGAAATTTCCATAAATTTGTTGTAATAGTGTCTTGTACGGTTGTTGTATTGACTCCATGTGTAGTATAAATTATTGATTTTAGATAGGAATATTAATTTATGCTCTTTTGGTTTTGATTTGGTTGAACAAGACTGAATAACAAGCGAGATATCTTCATTTTGGTGACAGGCAATCTGAAAACCCTCCAAAATAAGGGTTTCTAAGGAAATGCCTTCTTAACCCCACATTCCTTTGGCCAAAATGACTCAAATTGTGAGGAATGGTAGGGGATACAATTTAATTTAATATTCTTGAGTTTTCTAAGTGGGTCGTTGAACCGATGGAGTTTGGGATCAAGCCCTAGGCTAGGCATCCTCACGTGACTAGCTATTTGGACTGCTAAAAATTGTGTAGGGGTATAACTAAGTGTGATGGAACCTATATGACTATATATTTGGTTTTGGGGATGTGTTCAAGTCTTTTCCATCCATTGGTGTCTTTGGATCAGACCTTTGGAGTGTGGTTGCTTTGTAAAAGTGGCCTAAAAGCCCTATCAGGCCTCATGTAGCAGCAACGTTTGACTCAGTTAATGCAAGAGTTGGGTTCTAATATTTGGAAGAGTTTTGTTTTATCAATGGAGGAATAAAAAAGTTTCAATATTTCATGGTATGATTAGGAGGATTTTTGAGTTTTGTCTTAAGAGTTCAAAACAGGGCTACTAGGAGTAGGCGTCTTGTAGAGGGTAGTCATCGTGATTGCATCTGTACAAACAAAAGGGTGTTGTTTTGGTTTTAGTAAATATTTGTAAGGTTAGACAAAAGGTTCTATAGGTTCCATACCTGTTCTACAATGTTGTTTGTGTTGTAATCCAAGTTAGCCATAGGTGGCTATAGGAGAGTTGGTGTCAAGAATAGACTTGATTGTTACTACTTATCAAGTTGCCATTAGTTTTTATGTTCAAAGTTATTCTATATATTCTAGTCGGTTATCTCTATCGAAATATTCAGTCGGTATGCACAGTCTAGTCGGTTATAGAAGAAAGTAGTCTCAGAGCGTAGTATACACTGAGCTGTCTACCGAGTATCACTCTATGTCTACCGAGCAGAAAAGATGACACACCGAGTTGATATACACCGAGTGAAATGTGTTACCAGATTCATTGAACTTGGACATACATATGAAAACATGTTACAAGATCAAGGAACATCTAACCATTGTCACATTGCAAATTGCACTTAAAGTGTATGATTTTGAGGTCATCTAACCAATGAAATATTTTGCATGGTTATTCATTCGATAAAACATGTTTGTAAGATTGAAGCAATGAATGGATCACTGACATAAGAGATCTATTTATACAACATGGATTAAGATCAGAAATAAAAAATGTAGCATGACAGAAAGGAAGATATAGAGATATATGAAGCAAGGCATGTGAAAGCACTAAGTGTTATGACTATTACAAAGACACAGAGGTCACTGAGAAGGATTTTAGAAAACAGTCAAAGAACAGAGTAAACAAAAGGGTTTACCGAGTTACTATATGGGTTACCAAGGTATGCTATAAGCAAGGTAATTTATTCTGAGCCCATAGAATTTGCTATAACATTCCAGATGTAAAGTTGTAGATATTTGTAATGATTTTATTGTAATATTTTGAAGTAGTAAGAGAAACCTTTAACAGGGTAAAAGACTCTAATCAAGTCTATAAATTGTAAAGCCTCTAACTAGGTGCAACATTTAGTTTAAGTGTTGTAAAATCCTTTAGCAAGGTAGATCTAACAAATCTTGATACTCCTAACAGGGTAAGCTATAAAAAATAGCTAAACATGTAGCTCTAATCGAGCAACCTTTATTATTGCAGTAGAGAAGTTGTGAGTGCCATCCCCACCACAGTTTTTCTCTCTAACCAAGAGTTTCTGCGTAACCAAAATATATGTGTTATGGAGTGAATCATGTATGATTGTTATCTATTTGTTTTAGCTTTATATTATGTTATTGCACTATTCAGTTTATGCATAACAGTAAAGTTATTGTTGAAGAAAAGTTTTAGAGTACTGATTCACCCCTCCCCTCTCAGTACATTAGCTTTCCATATTGGGCCTAACAATTGGTATCAGAGCTTCAATCTTGGAAAAGGGTTTAACTACCTAAAGAGAAAGATCTTATCAATGGAAGGCTATAAACAATCTTGGAGGATTGTGTATCTGCAAGAAGAGCTGGATCATGCTAATCAAGTGATTGCAGACATGCAAAGACAAATGCAAAAATCTCTGAAAGTGAGAAGAAGATTATTTGATGATTTGCAGGACTCTCAAGAGTTAATGGAACAAATTGAGACATCATCTAAGAACAGTATATCTGAAGAGACTGAAGAAATGATTGGAGTATTGAAAGAAAAGAACAAAGCACTGGTTGATCAACTAAAAGAAATGAAAAGAGAACATGAACATTTCAGCACACAGATGACTGAAAATCTTGATGCATTGAGGACAACCGAGGATAAAGTAAGAGATCTAGAAAGAGAGAAACAACAACTTGAAGTCTTAGTATCTGATAAGGATGATGAAATCACAAGGATGACTGGAATACAACAAAACCTATCAGATCAACTAGGTTATGCACATCATGAAGTAAATATGAAAATGATGAGAATCAAGCATTGAAACTTGAAGTATCAAGGTTGACCAATGAACTTGCAACAAAGAAGAAATCCAAAGAAACACTGAAGAAGAGTTATGAAGCATCAAAGATGTTGGATGAGCAACTAAATACAAGAAGACCCAACAAAGATGTAGGACTCAGTTACAAAGGGAAAGACTCTACCGAGAAGGGAATTCATACTACCGAGAGAGGGGAATCATCAAAGCAAGCTGGAAATAAGAAGAACATCAAAAGAAAGAAGCCTATTTGTAACTATTGTGGAAATCAAGGTCACACTGCCAACATGTGCCAAATCATAAAAGGTAAGCAACCAAATGTCACTAAGTCCAAAGGTTATTGTTACAATTGCAATAAATATGGTCACACATCTAATCAATGTAGGACAAAGTCTGTTAACAATTATCAGAAGGCAAAATTCAAAGGGTTTTGTAAAAACTGCAATAGATATGGACATAGTATCGAGAAGTGTTGGCTTAAGCAAAAGAACTATATGTGGTATGCACACCAAGAAAATGGTAGAGGTTACCAAACTCACACAGATCCTTACCGATAGTATTCTGCAGTACCATGGGATTACAATACAAGGATATGGTGTGAATGTTGTGTAAGATATGGACATATAAGTGCCAACTATTTTATAAGGTTTGGGATGAACAACCGAAGATCATGGAGAAATCCTGGTAGGGCATGTTTTCATTATCACAAAGTTGGACACTTGGCTGGAGATTGTAGAGATCAACCTAGGAAAGACACTGAAGAAATAAAAAGAAAAATTAAAGATGATTTGGAAAAAGAAGGAAATTGTGTCAAATGAGAAAGCACCATACCTACCGATTTAGGTGCACCTATTCCAAATTAATTCGTAAAGGTATGAAGCGACTGCATTCTCTCAAGGTTAAATCTTAACAAGTTCATATTTTATTATGTACTTAACTCAAAATCTGCATAATTAAGATGTATTAGTAAGTTTGAAATTCTATCAAAGTATTTTGGAGCACTATACAGGAAACCTGTCAAGTCAGTGTATACAAGAAACCTGTCTAGTCGATGAATGAAGGAAGTTTGGTTACTCGGTTAAAGCAGAAAAAGGAAAGGAAGTTAAGTGGAACCAAGTGCATTTAATGTTTTTTACCTAACCCGCATGGAGCTCGATAAGGCATATTGTGTACTTAAAAGCATTTTCGCGGTCATTTTCACTTACCAAGTTTTCAAGAGAGCAGAGCAAAGTGAATCTAAGGCGATCAAACCTCCTACAAAGCAAATTCAAGGTATTTACATCAATCTCAATGCATTGTTATGTTGGTTTACCAATCTTATCAAGTTGCTATTATCTCCTAAGTATAAAGCGTCTGTCGTTTGAAAATCCTAAAACCCTAAGGATTCTTTGTTAGCTTTTATCTGAAATCTACAATGGCATCTGAGATCCAAGATCCCATCATTGTTAAGAATGTAGAGAAGCCCTCACTAAAATACTCTTTGACTCCCAAAGTTGCATCTGAACCGGATGACAAAACCGCATTTTCACTCATCTCGGATAGAGTGTTGTTAGTCGAGGATGTGAGATTCTTCACCAAATGTCGTGTTGAAGAACTCGGTCATGTTGAAATTAAAGACACCTATGATGAATTATACACAGATGGTAAATTAAATAGCAAGTATGAGCACATTAAGATCAAGGGATTAACTGAAGCGCTAACCTATCCCCGTGTGTTCAAACCCAGTGGGTCAAGTTTGTTCTGAGTAGAGTTCACGATGATTTCATGTGGCTACAAGAGCAACCATTTAAGATTACCAAGGAAATCATTCACCTGATTACCGGTTACCCCATTTATGATCATGCTCGAGCTTAAAAGATGATATCATAGAAGGAATTGATCAGTTTAACCAGAGTAGAATCTGATTGCAGAGGACTGAAATTGAACAATGTCACAGATGAAGAACTAAAATTTGCCATTAGAGTAATAGGTTACTATTTCTTCCAATCAGGAAGGGAAATAGTGTACCCTATGCACCAATAGACCTAGCATACAAAATTATGAAAAAGGGAATGAAATTTGATCTATGTGAGGTGTTGCTAAAGAACCTGTTTGAGAATCTGAACACCATCAGGAAGCCGAAGAAGAACAACTTGGCTAATACACTAAAGTTTGGATCACTACTTGCATGCATGTTTTTCTATTTTGAAAGATTCTTTCCATCAGTCGGTAAAGTTGTTTGGGAACTACACCGACCAATCACCCATTAGATCAATGACTTCATTAAGAAGCTAGGAGATAATTTTAATGATATTATGGATGATTACTTCAGTAAGTTTCAAGAGAAAATGCATAACGAGTATAGAATTCCACCCTAGCTAGTGGAGAAATACAAAAATGACATATGTTTTGAAGTAGACACTGATTACTGTTATGTGAATGTTGTGGAACCGAGAACTCAATCTTTGTCACCTATGGGATACGAGATTGATTTTGACATCATACAACAAAAAATTGATGCATTTCTCACATTACCGAGGCATGCTACCGAGTTGAGGTATGGAACCTATGAAGAGGTGAAGGAAAAGGTAAAGATGAGCATTGTAGTACCCAAAGCTACAAGAAAGGCAACAAAGATGATAAAGGCATTATTGGAGAAATTCGGAGAAGATTATTCCTCCACACCTATCAAAGGCACTATAGCTATTACCGAAGAGGAATCTGAAGCCCAAGAGGTAGCTATAACACTGAGCACGGAATTGCCTAAGGGTAAAGTGTTGAAAAGAAAGAAATTGGATTCATCAAAGGCCTCATCAACTCCTCCAGTAAAGCGACCTAAAACTAGAGCATCTGCAACTTCATCGAGTAAGAAAACAAAGAGTGTTACTATTCCCAAGGTAACAAAGACCTACAAGAAATCTACCCGGAGACTCATTTTGGCAAAAGAGTCTAGTGACACCGAATCTGAGGATGCAAGAAAATTTCAAATTGTCAAGAGCAAGAAGGTAAATGTACATAGTGTTGAAAACTTTTGTGCTAATCTGAAAGAATATGGTGGATTTGGAGGATTTAGATATGTTAAGTATGAAACCAGAAATAATGATGAAAAGAGACAAATTGGAGAAGCTGTCATCTGCACACTTCTAAAATTCCGGTTAGCTCCATTGGAACTATCTAAGTCACTTCCAAATGAACTTTATTTGCATATTGATAATAGGTGGAAGTATGCAATGGACTCGGAGAAATAGATCAGAGAAAGAAGTCTGGTACATCTCTTTCCTGACATGTCAATAGCTGAAATAAAAGAACTTCTGACAACCTACAACTCAAAGTTTCTCATCAAACAGAGAGCTTTAAAACTAATGAATGGGCTGTATATTGAAGTGGAAAATGAGACAAAAGAAAAGTGGCAGGAAATCTTTAAAGTCAAGGATGCCAGTGAGCAAGCTACAGCTGAAATTGTTGATGTCACCGAGCAAGATCCTGATGTTACTGAGCAAGACCCTGCTGACACCATTCAAATAGATGAAGATATCATGGATACAGAGGCACCAAAATAGGAAATGGTAGAAGGAAATGCATATGCAAAACTTGTATCTAGTGAATCAGTCTAGGAACAAGTTCAGCCTTATCCACCGGTCAATCAACCTGTCTCAACTGAAACCCCTCAGGATACAGATCAAAGCACCGAAGGTCACAAGTCTACAACAGGAGAAGGTACTACTCAAGAACAAACATCTCAAGCACCTTCTAGCATTGAAAATGTTGTAACTGAGACACCAAGTACCGATACACCAAAGGACTCTACAGAGGCTAAAGAAGCCAACCAAAGTGTTGCCTCTACCGAGCACCCTACCAAGGATCATCAAGCCTCACAAACCATTGTCTTAGTCCCATTGATGAAAGGTAAAAAAAAGAAGATGAAAAAGCATAGTTTTAAAGTTGATTTGTCAAAACCAATAGTGTTTCTCAATGTAGACATATCAAAACTAAAGGGGCAAGCACTCATTGATTTCGGTGAACTATGCAAAGCAAAGGCCGAACAAGAGAAGCAAATGGCTATTCAAAAGAAAAATAAGGTACTTCAAAAGGTGAAAGCACTCTTAATAGATATGCTACCTGAAGCTACAGTGTCAATAGATGCGGCCATCCACATTCAACTAGATGAACTCCTAACAAAGATAGAGACATCTGGAGTAGATGCATCAGGATATTTGAGCAAGCTAAAAGACAAGGAGCTCACTGCAAAAATGATAGAAGAGGTACATAAAGCTATAGCTATTGGCAAAGTTAAACTTTTCAAATTTATTGCTGATTTGACTCCTCAACTCAAGCACATTCTTTATTTATTTTAGAAACTCTACACATTTTCTTTATTCATTAAAGACATCAAAAATAAAACAGAAGCAATTGAGAAAGAGATCACTGATCTCTCAAATAAGTTGACCACAGAGCCAAATTCATTTCAAAATTTCTATGCAAAGCTACAATAGCTCATGGCTCAACAATTGGACCTCAGAAATGAAGAACACAAGATCAGGATGGACATAATGACACTTCAAACATTATTCCTTCCTCATCTTTCATCCATCCAAGAACAGATCAACCGAGCCACCTCCTTATCTACTACACAAGAGGGAAGCACTCTAGATGGCTTAATATCATTATTGGCTAATATTCAAGCACATAATTCTTTAATGGATAGTGTAAAGGATGCCCTCTTTGTTGCTCTCACCGAAGCACAAACAAAGTATAAATCCATTTTTGACCAGTTGCCACCACCAAATGGTAACTAAGTCTTGATGTTTGTCAAAAAGGGGGAGTGATATAGTATTAGAGGAATGATAGAGGAGTGATATAGTATTCAAAGCATCAAAGTATAATATCAAACAAAAGGAGTAGAGTATACAGGGGGAGTATACTGAGCCAAGTGAGCAGAGTATCCAAGAGCAGTGAATCGAGCAGTGAAAGTACAATAAGCAAAGAACAAGTGCAACACACAGAACATTGATCACTGAGCATACAAAATCAGAGTTTTGTACAGTATATCAATAAGGGGAGTATATCTGGATATATTATTTCATTGACTATTGTATATACTGTCAGTATAGTCAAATTTTGTAAGTATATAGATTATTGAGTTATAACTTTGAAAGTAGTTTTGTCAAACATCTCAACTAATGTCAAAAGAGGAGATTGTTACTACTTATCAAGTTGCCATTAGTTTTTATGTTCAAAGTTATTCTATATACTCTAGTCGGTTATCTCTATCGAAATATTTAGTTGGTATGCATAGTCTAGTCGGTTATAGAAGAAAGTAGTCTTAGAGCATAGTATACACCGAGTTGTCTACCGAGTATCATTCTATGTCTACCGAGCAGCAAAAATGACACACCGAGTGAAACGTGTTACCAGATTCATTGAACGTGGACATACATATGAAAACATGTTACAAGATCGAGGAACATCTAACCGTTATCACATTGGAAATTGCACTTAAAGATTGTGTATGATTTTGAGGTCATCTAACCAATGAAATATTTTGCATGGTTATTCATTTGATAAAACATGTTTGTAAGATCGAAGCAATGAATGGATCACTGACATAAGAGATCTATTTATACAACATGGATTAAGATCAGAAATAAAAAATGTAGCATGACAGAAAGGAAGATATAGAGATATATGAATCAAGACATGTGAAAGCACTAAGTGTTATGACTGTTACAAAGACACAGAGGTCACCGAGAAGGATTTTAGAGAACAATCAAAGAACAGAGTAAACAGAAGGGTTTACCGAGTTACTATATGGGTTACCAAGGTATGCTATAAGCAAGGTAATTTATTCTAAGCACATAGAATCTGCTCTAACATTCCAGATGTAAAGTTGCAGATATTTGTAATGATTTTATTGTAATATTTTGAAGTAGTAAGAGAAAACTTTAACAGGGTAAAAGACTCTAATCAAGTCTATAAATTGTAAAGCCTCTAACCAGGTGTAGCATTTAGTTTAAGTGTTGTAAAATCCTTGAGCAAGGTAGATCTAACAGATCTTGATACTCCTAACAGGGTAAGCTATCAGAAATAGCTAAACATGTAGCTCTAACCAAGCAACCTTTATTGTTGTAGTAGTGAAGTTGTGGGTTCCATCCCCACCACAATTTTTCTCTCTAACCAAGAGTTTCTGTGTAACCAAAATATATGTGTTATGGAGTGAATCATGTATGATTGTTATCTATTTGTTTTAGCTTTATATTATGTTACTGCACTATTCGGTTTATGCATAACAGTAAAGTTATTGTTGAAGAAAAGTTTTAGAGTACTGATTCACCCCTCCCCTCTCAGTACATTAGATTTCCATATTGGGCCTAACATTGATGTGAGAAGTTGCATCTCCATGAGTTGTTCATGGGTATAGTGGGGTCCGATTGAGAAAAGGGGAGTGTAGAGGAGTCCTTTCATGTTGCTGTCAGGATTTTCCAAGAATCCATGTGAATGTTGAGAGCTTAGTTGAGGGTCTAGTGGATTGAGTTTGTGTGAGAAGCCTTTGTTCCTTGGGGCTCTGCATCACCCCCTTGCCTTAGAGCATGTGTATGAGAAGAAGATGGTGTAATGTTTCTCTTAAAATATTTCTCTCCATTAGAGAGATCATTGATAGGATTATATTCTCTTTCCTCATTCTCATGAGATACCCTAGAAGAAGTACAAGTATTAGCCTTTTCAATTTCATCTCTAGGATTATCATTATCTACAAAATATTTTACGTGATCTACATATACAATTCATTTTATTAAAATATCATCATAAAACAACATACAACATGGATAAAATCTTTGAGAGATGACTTCCAAGTAGGAAACATCTTTGAAATTCTAGTAATTTCATATGAAATAGTATGAATGAAAAGAAGCAATTTAAAATGAAATAAACCATTATCCAACATATGATTTTGATAAATGTAGCTAAGAAGCAATAATCACATGTGAAATAGAAAATAAATCAAATTTAGTGAATTCGATTATGAAACACCCCAAATCATATCTAAAAATGAAAAGATGGAAGTATAAGACACGTCGGGTTCACCAAAATGTAATGGTGGTAAAATGAAGGTTTCACCAACTAAGATAATAAAACCAGTAATCTTACCTAGTTAATCATTACATTATAAATAGGGTGAATCTAATAGATCTAGCCACAATTCAATTAGGAAAAGGGCTGAAATACTGATTAGATTCACGTGTTTGTTTGTCTCCCCTTTTTGAGTTGAAATTGGATGTAAATTGTGAATTTTATGATAGAAATGAATAATAGGAATTAGAAAGTAATAACATAATTCAAAAAATGTCAAACAGAGCCATGGATAGGGATCTAAGCAGAAGGAGAAGATCAAAACCTATTGCTAGAAGTTTGGGCTAAATTGTTGGGACCATGGTGATAGGTTGCCCTAGTCCTGTAACTTTGAAACAGGTAAGTGAGATCTTTTCTAGATCAAGGAGACAGACTATATCCACTCTTGGAAGCTCGAGCAGAATTGCCAAGACCATGGTGCTAGGTCTCCCTGGTCTTCCGCTTTTCACTTCATCAAAATTTGAACTTGTTGGTCATCGCTAATTCTATCAAAATATTTGATCATATCTCTTGAATCAATTTCCTGCACACAAAAAGAGAGGAAAAGGGTTGTGGATAGCCATTTTCCTTGGGTCAAACCCCATTTAGGAATTAACCTTGAATTGAGTAATGTAAGTACTAAAGTAAATGCTGTAGGATACCTCAAATTTGCAATGGTTGATAAGAAGATTGATGATGTAATTTTCTTTAGATATAATCACCAATATTGGATGTAATAGTATGCCAAACACATGAACACGGAAGACATAATCAAATACACATGCTTGGATGAAGATTGACATGACTTTGCTCCATGATTATTGAAGGATATGAAATGTTGCTTTGAATGTTTGAGAATTCTTGATGATGAATGCTTGACAAATGTATGAATGATGGGGTATGTATGTCATGGAGTCTTAGATCTAAAATGAATTAATAGGATGTCCTTATATAGGGTTCCCTAGGTAAATTACTGATTAGGCTAACCTCCAACTGTCACATTGAGGCATGGGGACCAAAATCCATCAAGGAGGGGGAGTGCTTTCCCACATTTAAAATGGGTCATGTTTAAGGAGGACCAGGGTGCCATGGTCCTATGGTCACAATTCCCTTGTCCTCCAAAAGTGGGACAAGAAGCCATCAAACAAAGTGGGCATAGCGTTGGGATGAGATCCACTCATCCATGTACATAAGTGACATCAGATCTGGAGTGAAAAGGAGCCAAGATGTGCCTAGGGGGAATGAAGATAAGACACACTAAAGTAGGAGCACAAGGACAAGGAGGCCCCTTGAGTGGTGACCCTACCATGCCTAGTGGTGATGAAAAAAATAGATGTCTTGATTTTAACAATAACAACTCATTTGGAAGCTCCTTTAATATAACCCAAAATAATCATAGAAGGTGGAGGATTTCTTGGAATTGACGTTGTGAGCAATTTTGTTATGAGAATGGCCTTGATTGGATGTAGAAGACTCATTTCAATGATTATTTGGAAGAATTTTCATAGATGATCAATTTCTCACTAGGTGAGGAGGATGATTCCCCTTCTACTTCAATATCTCCATGATTGATAACATCTTGATGTATTTTTTGAGTTGTTGGAAATGTTGTCATTGATGTCCAAGGTTGATGTGGTATTTTTCCTTTGGATCTGATGTCAAAGGTTCTTGACACATTGATATATTTATTTTAAAGGTTGTTTTGGTTAAGCAAGAATGAGATTGTTGAATGTACAACCATAAATGTCAGATTGAAAGAATGATTTTGGCATTAACCCTTAATATTTTATTGTTAAGTGTTTTGTTGGTAAATAGTATGAGGTAGGACCAACCCTCGACCTTAAAAATGTACCTACTCCTCTTCGACATTTGAACCTAACATTTAATACTTGAAAATTTCATTACTAATATTTGATATGGTGGATATCTAACCCTCGACCACCAATTTGGTCTTCGACCATCATTGCTTGAGCATTTGGGCTATCAAGTTTGATATTTTGGAATGTGATATTATGTATCACAAACATTTGACTTTTAATGCATATTATTTTATTGCAGTTTTTGTTAAATATTTCCTCCATATTGGCCATTGGTGTTTGACACTTCTCATTGAGTTATGACTGTCTATTTTGGCATTAGATAAAGGACCTCAACTCCTAATGGGTCGGCAAGCAAAACTTTCTAAGTTGTTTAAATGATTTCTTACTTTCGACAATGGTGGTTGAAAATGTGACTTGTTTTTTACATGTGGTAGAGGTGAACCCCGAGCCTCGATTGGCCAACTTCTTTTTGTGAAGTTATAATATTTCCAAGATAAAAAGAGAATGACTTGTTTGGCTAACCTAGTAACAATCACATTTTTTAAAAACATGGTCGGCCTATGTGTTTATTGCATTGAATTTGGGTGCACAAAAGGGGTATATAAAGAATAACATTTGTGCAAGTATGATGCATGTTAGATCATTGCACAAAAAAAATACATCATTTGAAAAGTTGATCATTATTAAAGTATATTAGAGTAGATCAAATCCTGAGAAGATTTGATGTAAGCAATTTTTTGTGTGTAGAAGATCAAAATGTAGATTATGCTATAAAAGTTTATATTAATCTTATGAGAAAATTGCAAAAGAAAAGATAAATACTCATCCTCCATTGAAGAAGTAATAAACGAGGTTGGAACCTCCTAAATGAAGAGATTGGTGTCTCTTGTTGAGTTGGTTCTTAGTTGTTGGGATTGGAGTCTCGAATGGTCTGGTGCCTATAAAATTTGTAAGTAGAGATTGATATCTCCAATGGGTTGGTGCATGCAAATGTTGTAATATCCTTTTATCATTTTGTGAGGCTAGACTTGGATAGTACAACCAAACAATCCTTATTTGTGGCTTTCTCTTGAAAGGGTTTGCACATAAAGTGACAGCTTGCGAGGATCCTTGAGCATTGTAGAAAGGTGGCAAAGCTTTCCCTATTACATTTCTTAGCATATCAAAGATCTATCATTGTTAGATCATGCTCAACATTGTAGGGGAATGAATTACAAATTTCTTTAGAAAGCTATAAAAAATACTAATAGATTTTAGAACTAAGTGAATGAACCACTCTAGGGCTTGTCCTCCTAAACTACAAGGGAAGAGTCGAGCGATAAGTATATGTTGTATATGATCTCTTGGAAAGCCATGAAAATTTATTGAAGTGATCTCATAGGTCTTCTTTTCCATTATAATTGTCATAGTTTGGTATTTCAAAGTGAAGGGGAAAGGGTACCATTGTTATTAATTAGTTAAAATGGCAAGGGTAGAGCTGCTCAAATTTATAAAAAAATTTTTATTGATTATCCCTTCTTGTAACTCTTTGAGAGAATTTTCATCTCCTACTACTCTTGGTCGAGGGGGTCCCCAAGAGGTGATTTAGGAGGTTAGTATGGAATGCAACCATAAGGCAAATATTGTTGATAGATGAAATACATGGGGTTGGAAAGTGAGATGTTTAGTTGATAGGTGAGTTGATGCAATGTGAATCATGATTTTGTAGGTTGATATGATGTGATGGGATAGGTTGAAGTGGGTTGAGGAGGAATCATTTCTCTTTATAGATTGTTCATTGGATGACAATATTGATTCTTATACATCTATTGTTTCTTCTTTGATTGGAGATATTCCTATTCTTGATGAGGTACCTTTAGAGGCGCTTGATTATTCTTCCAAAATTTCATTGATGTGACTTCTTCCTTGTCCTTTTCTCATGGATATGGAGTCTCTTCTACATGTACCATTGGATCCTCATCTTCCCAAGGGGAGACATATTTTTTTTGTTAGGGACATTTCCTTTGGCTTCCAACATGCTTCCATGGTTTTGAGGATGCTTCATTATGAGTACCAATGTTTTATCCATCTTTTCATTCATTGGAGGGCTAATTGTATTATTTTCTTTTGATGGATGTTGTTCTTAGGGGGTATTGCATGAAGACTCCAAACATCACCTCATTCATCACTACATGAGTTCCATATCTCTTTTTTGGAGAGGAATTTTGTCCCATGAGGTTTTCTCCTTTTCTTCATTTGTAAGAGATCATTTACAATATACATGTGTGCCTAATATGACCTAGTTGTCAAGACCCATCATCAAATCATATTTCATAATAATCTTCTTGATGAAGGAGCATCCTCGGTTCTCAACAATATTGCATCAACCAAAAACATTTCTTTTCAGTTTGTTTTCTATTTTGTAGTTTCAACATTTCTTTCTGCATTTTCTCGCATCTGCTCACTGAATTTTGTGGAGCTGTATTTTTGCTTGTGAACATGATTATATTCATTATTCCTGATCTACGAGATGCTTGTATCATTTTCTGGCAAGTTATCGCTTTCAGATTCTGAGATAATTTTTTGGCTCAAAACACCAGAACCGCTTGGACCTATTCGCTATTGGTGAATCTTGTAGATCCTTTCCTTAGCTTGTGGAGCCCCAATTTGTCGATCCCAATGTTCCTTGGTGCGTGGCCGAGGTTCCCTTTGATCCACACTTCTTTCTTTGGATTTTCCAAAGGATTTTCATTGGCGAAGGTCGATCTAGTGGTTTTACACGTTTCATCATGTTCATCATTGTTTGATTATTCTTGGGCCGACCGGATCCGTCTAGACCATATAAATCAATATAATTTGGCATCATAGATCATCAAAGAGAACATAAATAAAATATCTTAAGATTTAGAGGTTTGGAGCTGACCGGTTTTATAATTAAGTATGTATGTAGCAGGCCAGTGAGCCGAATGTTTTAGCTCGGATGTTACCGGCTATTTGTAATAAGTTTTTATGATCTAATTCACTCAATTTTGCATTGCCTCTATCATCTCATCTTGATTTCATTGTGTTTACTCTTGTTACATGGTCTGGATAGATCTCATTGAGGTCCCTCCTAACCATGACTGCACTAAGTAGAATCAGAGCGAGATTCCGTTCTAGAGATTGCATTGTCCTAAGGATTTTTGTTGTAGGGTGGCAGATTGTGGATCTGATCTGCAATTGTAGAGGACTGGCGTGAAAATGACATGAAGAGGAAATAGGAATGGTGGAGAATGTGGGAATTTAGACCTTTTTGTGATGGAAATGTTGAGAGGAATTGCAGCCCAATTGGAAGTTGTCTAGACAACCTAGAGAAGAGGTGAACATATTGAAGATGTGAGCAAAGATTAAGAAGAAGAAGCACCGACAGAAGAAGTAGCAAACCCACCGATGATTGATCTAGATGAAGAGAGGTTCTTGAGGGTTTTGAGTAGGGTGAACACTAAGCCACATTTTACCCCACCGGAGTATGATGGAAAGTTGGATTTAGATGAATTAATGGATTAGATCTTGGAGATGGAGAAATACTTTGATTTTGAGAACATCACAAAAGAAAGAAAGGTGAAAAATGCCTATACTCAGTTGAAAGGTCATGCATCTCTTTGGTGGGAATATTTGCAAGTTGATAGTCAGAGAAGGGGTAAGGAGAAGATCAAGTCATGGGAGCAGATGGTTTCCAAGTTGAAATGGAAGTTCATGCCAGCTGATTACCAAGTAAATTTGTTCGGAAAGTTACACAACTTGAAGCAGAAAGAATCTAGTGTGAAGGAGTATACCGAAGCATTCTACAAGTTTAATATTAGATCTGGACATGTCGATGATGAGATTGAAAAAGTTGCAAAGTGTTGAAGAAGCCTACCAATATGCCCTGAAAGAAGAAGAGAAGTTGAACAAAAGACATGCGTAGAGACAGAGAGGTAGGGCTGGAAGGTTTTCCGAAGGAAGATTTTAAGGAGGAAGAGAATATTCTGAAGGAAGAGGAACTTGTATAGATTAGAGAAAGGACAAGGAAGTAAGCAAAGATGGTAGTTCATACCAAAAGGATGAAAAAAATTTCTACTGGAGAAGAGAACCTAATGGTTATCAGAATGAGGGTTTTGGAAAAGATGATAGAAGACAAGATAAGAGACTGTTTAGAGGAACTTGCTTTAAGTGTGGAGGAGAAGGATATTGTGCCTTTGAATGTAAGAAGACAAAGAAAACTAGGAGAACAACATTGGTAGAAGAAATCCCTACCAGATTAGCTAAAAAATTAGAAGATGGAGAGTCGTTGATGATGAGGAGAGCTTTGTGTCATACCAGAGAGGATGAAGAGCCCTCACATAGGAGAAATATGTTCAAGACCAGATGTAAGGTATCCAGTAAGTGTTGTAAAGTGGTTATTCAAGAGATGGTGAATAAATTGAAGTTGGAAAGATCGAAACACGCTAAGCCTTACCAAATATCTTGGATTTAGGATGATCATAAGTTGTTAGTGAGTGAGCAATACTTGGTGAAATTGAAAATTGGAAATTATCATGATGAAGTTTTGTGTGATATTATGCCTATGGATATTTGTCACCTTTTGTTGGGTAGGCCTTGGTAGTTTGATAGACAGGCAGTACATGATGGAAGAAAGAACATATACACTATTGTAGCAAAGGAGATGAAACAAACCTTGTTACCCTTGGAGGAGCCCCTGAAGAGTGAATTCTGTACAAATGCTAGAATTTGTTTTGTGGATGGAAGGAAATTCTTGGATGGAATGAGACATGAGGATATGTGTTTTTCCTTAGTTCCTAAGAAGACTGAGAAACTAGAGCATGAAGAACAACCAAAAGAGATAAAGGAGTTACTAACAGAGTATGAAGACGTCATTTTAGATAATGTGTCTGATGGATTACCACCTGTAACGAGTATTATTCATTGCATGGACCTGATTCTCGAAGCTAGTTTACCTAACAAAGTTACACACTGGATGAAACCAGTACAGAATGAAGAGTTGAATAGACAAGTGCATGAATTATTGAAGAACGGTTTGATTAGAGAAAGTTTGAGTCCTTGTGCAGTACCAACAGTGTTAGCACCTAAGAAGAATGGAGAATGGAGGATGTGTATTGATTCCAGATCAATAAACAAGATCATAGTGAAGTATTGGTTTACTTTGCCTAGGATGGATGAAATAATGGATTGTTTGATTGGAGCCAAATACTACACAAAGATAGAATTGAAGAGTGGATATTATCAGATCAGAATCATAGAAAGAGATGAGTGGAAGACAACATTGAAGACAAATAAGGGATTGTATGAATGGTTGATGAAGCCTTTTGGGTTGACCAATACACCAAGTGCTTTCATGAGATTGATGAATGAGGTATTGAATAAATTCTTGGATAAGTTTGTTATTGTATATTTGGATGACATTCTGATTTTCAGCAAGACAAAAGAGGAGCATTTGTTGCATATAAGACAAGTTTTGCAGAGGTTGAGAGAAGAGAAGTTGTTGATAAATCTTAAGAAGTGTACTTTCATGAAGAAAGAGTTAGTTTATTTGGGATATGTGATATCTGTGAATGGATTGAAGATGGACCCTGAGAAGGTAAAATAAATTGTTGAATGGCCTACACTAAAAAGAATTGGAGAGGTAAGATCATTTCATGGATTGGCTAGTTTCTACCATAAGTTTATCAAAAATTTCAGTTCAATTTGTAGCCCTATGATTGAGACAATGAGAGGAGATAACAAGGAATTCAAGTGGACCATCAGAGCAAACAAGAGTTTTGAATTGTTGAAATAGAAAGTTACTGAACAACTTGTATTAGCTTTACTGGATTTCAACAAATTATTTCAAGTGGATTGTGATGCAAGTGGGAATGCAATTGGAGTCGTGTTAAGTCAGGAAGGACGAGCAGTAGCTTATTTTAGTGAGAAGTTGAATGATGCAAGAAGGAGATATTCAGTGTATAATTAGGAATTTTATGCCATAGTTCAAGCCTTGAAAAAGTGAAGACATTAACTGTTGCCTAAGGAATTTGTGTTGTGTACTGATCATCAAGCCTTGCAGTATTTCAACAGTCAGAGTAAGTTGAATCAGAGACATATGAGATGGTTAGAGTTTTTGTAGAGTTACACCTTTGTCTTAAAGCATAGGAGTGGGAAGTCAAACAAAGTTGTTGATGCATTAAGTAGAAGAAGGAATTTGTGACAGTATTAGGCTTTGAAGAGTTAAAAAACTTGTATGAAGATGATCTAGATTTTTGAGAACCTTGGAAAGCATGTAGAGCACCAGTTATGGTAGATAGAAGTTAGTGGTTATAATATTTCATTCAGGATGGGATGTTATTCAGAGGAGTTTAGTTATGTATACCTAAGAGTTATATGAGGTAGAATCTGATAAAGGAGAAGCATAGTGGAGGATTAGCTAGACACTTTGGTATTAACAAAACAATATCATTGGTAAGTGAACATTACTTTTGGCCTTAGATTCATAAGGATGTTAGGAATTTTGTTTAGAGCTATAGAATTTGTCAAGTTGCAAAAGGTAGTAGTCAGAATATGGCATTGTATAAGCCTTTGACAATACCAGAGAGACCTTAGGAGGACATAAGCATGGATTTCATACTTGGCTTACCTAAGACACAGCGAGGGAATGATTGTGTATTTTTGGTGGTGGATATATTCTTGAAGGTGACTCATTTCATACCTTGTAAGAAGACATCAGACGCAGTGCATATAACTTACCTATTTTTCAAGGAGGTAGTGAGATTACATGGATTACCTAAGAGCATAGTTTCAAACAAAAACACCAAGTTTGCTGGTTATTTTTGGAGGACACTTTGGAAGAAGATGAAGATAGATTTAAAATCTAGTTTCAATTTTCACCCACATATTGATGGACAAACAGAGGTAGTAAACGGGAGCTTGGGAAATGTGTTGAGATGCCTAGTTGGAGAGAAGACCGAAAGTTGGGATTTGATCCTTGCACAAGTAGAGTTTGCCTACAATAATTCAATGAATAGGAGTACTGAAAGAACACCTTTTGAAATTGTTACCGAAGCACACCCTAGAGGTATATCAGAATTAAGGGATATTAGTAATGAAGATAAGTGGAGTGCAGAGGTAGAAGAATTTGCAGATCATATGAAGGCCTTGCATGTTTAGGTTAAGCAACATTTGGAGGACATGAACAACAAGTATAAGGAGAAAGCAGACGAGAAGAGAAGACATAAGGAATTTGAAGTTAGCAATGACATGATGGTATATCTGAGAAAGGAAATATTTCTAGTTGGAACATATAACAAATTACAGATGAGGAAGCTTGGACATTGCAAGATCTTGAGGAAATTCAGTTCCAAAAATGCCTATGAAGTAAAGATACTAGATAGTTTAAGTATTTCACCTATATTCAACATTGTAGACTTACATTAGTATCATGAATTAGAATTCAATGAATATAATATTGAAGACTTGGAGAAACAGTTTCCCCAAAAGGAACTAGATTAGATTGAAGACATTTTGGATAGTAGGATTGGGCATAGTACCCAGAGTAGTTAGTACATGGAGTATCTTGTGAAATGGAAGGACATACTAGTTGACGATTCATCTTGGAATTCTCAGGTAGAAGTGGACCACCTTGGTTTCCTTCTAACACCAACAAAGTGATGGAATCACTTTTTTAACAACCCCGTATGTCCTGATACAGGAGCATCCCCGGTTCTTGGCAATCTTGCATCATCCAAAAATATTTCTTTTTAGTTTGTTTTTTGTTTTGCAGTTTCAACACTTCTTTATGTATTTTATTGCATCTGCTCATTAGATATTGTGGAGTTGTATTTTTTCTTGTGAACATGATTATCTTCCTTATTCCTAAGCCACGGTACATTTGGATCATTTTTTGGCAAGTTATCGCTTCTGAATTCCAAGACAGTTTTCTGGCTCAGAACACCAGAACCGCTTGGACCTATTTGCTATTGGTGAATCTTGTGGATCCTTTATGTAGCTTGTGGAGCACCAGTTTATTGATCCCAATGTTCCTTAGTGTGTGGCCAACCTTCCCTTTGATCCACACTACTTTCTTTGGATTTTCTAGAGGATTTTGATGCAAGAGCACCGGTGTAGTTCTTACTGGTTGAGCAGTTTGCAGTGGAATTGCTTGGAGATCATGGTATTTCTTCTTGTTTGGAGTTTAACATTGTGGTTTTGGGTTTATTCCCTTGTATTAATTGTCTTTGTCATGTTTGAGTTTCATGGAATTTGGATTTAATCTCGATGAGTTATCGATTCCGGTATTGGCCCGGTTGATATGTTCTTACCGGTTAGTCTGGCAATATGTTGAGTGAAGTTGGATTGGGTTGCGGTTGATCTTCGTGACTTTTGGATCATTGGAGATGTTTTTTTGGGCCTTGATCAGTATTTACGGAGGTCCACGCATTGTTTCATGCTTTGAAGTTGTTCTTAGTGATTTGAACTGACATGTTACCGTTAGCATGTTTCATGAACTAGTTGGTCTTTGGGATGACTTGATTAAGTTGTTATTATTTGTGGATGGTATAAATGGAAGTTTGTGAATCATTTGAGATGATAAAAGTTAGAAGATAGAGGATGGATTTTAGATATTGAGTGAAGATGTAGAACTGGCGAGATTCTGGTCCGGTGGATTGAAGCCGGAAGGGCTGAGGTCCGGATTAGGGTAGAATCGACAGACTATTTTTGGAGGCCGATTTGATATGTGGATGATCTGTGGATCTTATATTTGTGTTGTAAGCATTGTTTGTATACTAGACTGCGATCCAACATGTGTAATTCTTTAGACTGTAATAAGAATTATTCATATTGTTTACCAGTTGTGTATTCTGTGTTGTTATTGGTTGTTCTTTCTGCTATTTCTGGCATTGTGTTACCAGTTACCAGTATATCTTGCATGTTATTTGTCTTAAGTTGCAAGGATGGGTTGTCCTTCATTGGATCTCCCTACCTTGTCTGCATCAAATTTTCATTGGTGGAGGCTGGCCTAGTGGTTTTACATATTTCATCATGTTCATCATTGTTTGAATCTTCTTGGGCCAACCGGATCCCTCTAGACCATATAAATCAATATAATTTGGCATAATAAATCATCAGAGAGAACATATACTAAGATTTAGAGGTTCGAAGCTGACTAATTCTTTAATTAAGCATGTATGTAGGAGGCCAGTGAGCTAAATCTTTTAGCTCGGATGTTATCGGTTATTTGTAATTAGTTTTTATGATCTAATTCATTTAGTTCTACATTGCCTCCATCATCTCATCTTGCTTTCTTTGTGTTTACTCTTGTTGTTTCACTTAAGGATGGGTGTTAGAATAAATGGTTAATTCTATTTATGTACTTAAGTTTAACTTAGGTATATTTTATTAGTTGTATTTATCTCATAAGTGCATTATTATTTGCACTTGATAGTTGTCAATAGGTGTAGCTTAGCTACTGCTGCACATGATTGGGACACATGTCTCTTTCTATGTTTTTCATTTTCTTTCGCCTTGCCTATATAAGCAAGTTGTTGTACTCTTTATATCATCAAGAAATTAGTATTTATTTTGCATCTCTTTCTTCAGTGGTTGGTTCACTCTTGGCGATTCTTGTTTTCTTCTACAATATTGATGTGAGTAATATAGAATGTATGATGAGATCATAGATTATGTTAGGATTATTTGATGCAGAATAGATAAAGAAGGAAGTGATTGGACATGACTTTTCATTAGAGTAAGTGATGATTGGGATGAATTCAAAGGAGGAATTTTTCTTGATCAAATGGTGCAAATAGACTTTTACTTCTCAAAGGGTTTGAAGGAGGTAGATTTTGATGTTGGTTTTGGTATGAATATTATGCAGGATTGCCTTGACTAGGGTTATCTATGTTCCATTTTAATCTAAGTTTGGATGAGAGAGGAGTTTAAGTCAAGAGTTTTAGAATAGATGCTCAAAGAGGAGGTAGTGGATCATTGCATCCTACTTGTAGAAATTCCTAAAGTCAAGGTTCGGGAAATGAGAGAAAAAAATATAAGTATGGAATCGATTCCACACCATTCCAAAAGATGAACAAACTACTATACCAGATTATGTAACACTAGTAGTCATAGTCTTGTTGATTGATAAATGGGCACTAGGAATCTACATGACCATAGAAAGTTGTTTACTAATAATTTTATACTAAGATTCTTAAGTACCTTCAAGGAGAGTTGTTGAGAGTGGATAATTATTATGCATAAAGTGAGAAAACCCTTATATGAACCCAAGACCATCAAGGTGTTTTATGAGCATAATATAAAAGGATAATCCTAGAGATGTAGCAACACTAAATATGTTTTCACTAATTAGAAAATTATGAAAGTGTCCATGGTGTTGATCAAGGTCATGCACCTTAAAGTGAAAATAAATGCCCAAGGTGACCTCATGGTCAAATCCAATATCAATATATTAAAAGTTGTGCTCAATAATGTAGGTAAAAGATGAATAATAGAAAGAGAAGTTAGAGTTATTGTCATTAGATCAAAATAAAAATTTGTAAATTGAGAGCATATGAGTTAGAGTGGTAACAATTCTAGAATTTGAGACGTTCTTATATTGTTATAATTTCTACAAACAATATTGTTTGAATAAAGAGACTAGATCATGATGCTTGTGTAAGGCTTTACAACACACAATCTAGCATATTGAAATTCAAGTTTGTAGATTGTTTGGTATTTTTTAAAAATGTTTATGTAGCTTGTAAGAAGGTTTTCTAAGTGCAAGTGATAATTTTACCAAAATCTAGTGAGTGAAATTTGACTTAAGAAAGGAGAGGCTAGTTTCCTTTATCAAACGATCTCAAACAAAGTAGATTATTCTAATTAATCCTAATGTGTCCTAACCTCAAAAGATTTTAATTTTCTAAACAAGCTAAAACACTATAAGGGATGCAATTGTTGTTGTTTTACAAAAATGAAATTATAAAATCAATAATTTGAAAGGGAAATTGTAAATGACTAATAAAAAAGAACTTGGAGACAAAATTTGTGAGTCAATGGATCAGATGCCAATGCATAGTATAAATGTCTACATGGTGCACTATAGTTTGCAAAGAAAACATGGCCAATGTCCAAATCTTTCTTAGAAAATGTATTTGGTTTCCACAAATATAAAACTAGAAACTATTAGGAAGATCACTAGAGATATAATATAAGTAGAAATAATAATTTTTTTACTAATATATTTAAATGGAAATGATGAAAATGACAAAAATATAATAGGAAAGATAGCAAGGGAAAACAATGAAATGATATAAAGGTTAGTTTAAATCAAAATAAACATAAACACATAAGTAAATACCAATAAAACCTTTAAACCTTCACAATGTTGTCTCTTGTTCTCCGATTGAGCCTTCGGTGAAGTCAAGGATGCACCTCTCCTCAACTTGATTGGATTGGCTCCAAGGTTAGATGTGGAATTCTCTCCACTACACAACAACAATGCTTGAATGATGGATGGAATAGATAACTAGCTAGATATGGAGTAAAATGGCTATAATTTGGATGCTATGATGATGATTCTAAACATAAACTAACAACATGAGATTGCACAAAAGGTGGACAATTTGTGAGGAGAAGAGACTCCAATTTATAGATTGGAGGAGGTCCAAATGAAGGGCCAAAATTGATTTGGAATGAAGGGTAAGGATTGAATGAAAGAGTGGGAGAGGATTGAGAGGACAAGGTGTGGGATCCAAGAGATATTCCATAAAGACATTTCTTGTCTCCACACCTCTCAAGGTAAATGGGGAAGAGTTCCCCAAGTACATTGGGAAGAGAAAATGAATATAAAATTCCATGGGGGAAGGGAGGAGGGAATTAAAAAATTTAAAATAAGAGGATGTGTGGGAAGACTAAACGAGAAAAGGAATTAAAAATTCCTTGAGAAGAGGATGCATAGGGAGATTCAAAGAATTTGAATTTCTTTGAAAGGATCAAAGTTGGTAGCATTTAAGATTGGAGGATGAGATGTGGAAACTACTTATAGCAAAGAGTTGACTCATCTCTAATCAAGGTGATTAGGGATGTGCAAATGATTAAAGAGATTGGTTAGGTGGCTTAATGAGTGATTAGAGTGCAAGTGGGAAATTTAGGAGGATGTGACATGAGGAGAGATAATGAGTTGATGAGTCTAAAATTAAGGAATAATGATAATTATGCTTCTAGAAGAATTAATTAGGCTAAGTGAGGATTAGAAGAAGTGATTTGTAGGAATCACGCGACTTAAGTTAATTAATTAAAATTAATTAACTAAGAGGAATTTAGAAGAATTAATGATTGAGATGACTTTAGAAGAATGAGGAATAATTAATTTATTGACAAATTAATTATCAAACTATTGTGATAAAATTAATTAAATTTGATTTAATTAATTTTAAGAGGAATAAGGATAAACATAATTAAATTAATTAATTGTGTAGAAAGACTTAAATTAATTAAATATTTAATTTAATTAATTTTAGATGTCTCCAATTTCCACAAATATAAAACTAGAAACTATTAGGAAGATCACTAGAGATATAATAGAAGTAAAAATAATAATTTTTTTACTGATATATTTAAATGGTAATGACAAATATGACAAAAATATAATAGGAAAGATATCAACAAATTGGACTATGAAGTTGGATATCTTCACCTAGAGGGAAATTGATAGTTACAAAAAAATTAAGGCTATTTATGATCTTTAATGATCAAGCCACTATTTTAGTTTCCCAACCTCCACAACGATGAATATTTTTAAAATAATGAATGAATTGTGTGTGCTTTTATGTTAAGTGTCTTTGGAATTAAGAGAGTAGTGACAAATGCAAGTAGAACATGTTAAAACTTTAAATGAAATTTTTATAAAGTGGGGAAGGAGATACCCAGTGATAAAGGAAATAATAAATAGGATTCTATAGTAATAGAAACAAAAAATATAAAGAGAATCTAGAGAAAAATCACAATATAAATCACTTGAAATTCCATTGAGATCAATGAAGGCAAGAATATTGCTGCAAGAAGTTTTTTTTTTTTTTTTTTTTGAATAAAAGGGGTAAAAACTTTATTGAAGGTTAGACACAAAAATTACAAGGAGGACCAGTGCCCCAAGGCCCCCCAAAAAAGAGCCCTAGACCCAGACCAAGCTCAACCAACATTATAACTCTCCATGTCCTCATCAAGAATCTTTCGCAAGACTTGACAATAATCTGGGGACAGATGCTCCCAGCCTTGAAACTTCCAATCACTATCATGTTCTGAGGCCCACTTAGCCAAACAATCTGCCGCTCTATTCCATTCACGAGGAATGTGGATGAAAGACACCTGCTCCATCAATGAACTAATCTGAAGGATCTAATGCACCATCCCTGCCAGCTGCCAATGAGTCCCACTCATCTTCTGCTTAGTCAAAAAATTAACAATAATTTGTGAATCCGATTCATAGATAACCTTCCTACAACCCAACTCCCAAGCCCGCTCTAGGGAATAGAGAATAGCAAGACCCTCCATATAATTATTGGATTGCCTCCCTTTATGCACCGAAAAGAGGAAGACCACCTCTCCCATACAGTTCCAACCTATCCCACCCACCCCTGCTAGGCCTGGGTTACTCCTGGAGGAGCCATTGGTGTTAATCTTAATAATCTCATCCTGAGGGGGGCTCCACTTTCCCACCCTTTGGACCTTCTTCCTAGCACCACTACCTCTTCTGATACAAGCGGAGGCAGGAGAGAGCTCATGCCAACCCAACCTGCTAACAATGTCTGCCTCATCTCTGTTCAAAGGAAGATTAACCTCACACTTAACTTCCATCATCTCTCGAATCATAACCATGGTTCTATTCCATACTTGTTGCACTAACAATCTGGCCTCACGAAAGATCCTTTTGTTCCTCTCAAGCCAAATCTGTCAGAGTATGAAGATGGGCCCAATGTACCAAACCGTCTGAAGGAAGGACGACAGGATAGGAGGTCTGCCCAAACTGCTCCAAAATTCCACCAAAGAATCAGTATGAACACACAGACACTTCCACACCCCCCAGCAGTAGTGCCAAATAAGCATAGAGAAGGGACATCTGAAGAACAAATGTGAGGAGTCTTCTTCCCCGTTACCACACAAAGCAAAAATAGAAGGCCCCAAGAATCCCCTCTTGCGAATATTATCCCAAGTTAGGCATCTATTCAAGGCCAGAGTCCAAGCGAAGCAATTGCACTTTGGCCAAGAGAAACTGTTCCATACCTGTTTCCACCAGTGCAACTCTCTACCCTCCAAACTCCAATTCAAAAGAACCTGGTAACCAATAGCAATAGTAAAGATGCCCTTAGGATTCAGAGACTAGGTTAGTCCATCCCTACCCTTGAGAGCACTACAGTGTCTACTCGCCAAAATGCCTTGCAGCTCAACACACTCTTCCTCCATCCCAACAACCAGCCACTCACTAGGGGCCTTCCATCTCTCCATCTCCAACTGCCCACACGGTAAACCGCCTTGAAGTCACTCACCCTTGATCACCCTGCCTCCAAAAATCTTTGAATAAGGTTCCCAAGATTAGGAAACTGAACAAGGACGGGGGGGTACCCATCCCAAGATTCATTCCAGAAAAGGACCTCCTCCCCCTCCTACAGATCCAAAAGAGTCCCTCCTTAATGAGAGATGCCCCCTTCTTGAGAGTATACCAAATCATTGAGCCTTTTCCCTCAAGCGGATATCTTGGAACCTCCTAAACTGGGATTCTCTGCATATATTTCTAAGCCAAAAGCTTAGCCCAACCATGATCTTGCTCGATGCACCACGTCCAATACAATTTAGCCGCCAGAGCCTCCCTGAATAAAATAGCCCATTGTAAACCAAGCCCCCTCGATTGTTTCAGGCTACACACCAAATCCCAATTAACCAAACTCCATTTGGATGAGGATAGATTGCCTACCCATAAGAATATCCTTGCCAAAGAGTCCAAGCCCTTCAAGAACCACATACGAGCCACTTGAAGCATACAACGATAAATCAGAAGAGCCTGAACCACTGACTCAATCAGTTGCACCCTCCCAGCGAAATATAACCATCTGTGCGTCCAATGTTCCACCTTCAAGTGAAATTTATCCAAGATACCCTGCCATGACTCCCGAGGAGGATTACCAGGAGAGATAGGAATACCCAGATAAGTCATGGGCAGAGTACCCACTTGGAACCTCAATATAAGAGCAATCCTCCTTTGAATAGCTCTAGGAGTATTAAAGAAAGGAATAGAAGACTTATCTTCATTGATCAACTGACCTGAGGCCGCCAAATAAACATCCAAAACCTTCCACAGATTAGTAGCTTCTTTGATCCGAGCAAGACCCATCAAGGTCGTGTCATCAACAAACTGCAAATGAGACTGAGGCTGCAAATCATTACCCCAACTCTAGTCCTGAATACTACCCAGCCCCACATTATGCTTGATCAGCCTCCCCAGACCCTCAACCAAGAGAATGAATAAGTAAGGGGAGAGGGGGTCCCCCTGTCGAAGGCCCCTAGACGCACCAAAAAGCTCAGTGTGATCACCGTTAATAAGCACTGAGAAAGAGGTGGGCATGACACAACTCATAACCCATTGTCTCCATTCCTCAACAAAGCCAAAAGACTTGAGGATCTTCAAAAGGAAGGACCAACAAACTCTATCGTAAGCCTTAGCCATATCCAAGTTGATAAACATAGCTTTTTCCTTGGAGGATGCCATAGAATGAGTGGTCTCCGTAGCAATGACCACACCATCCAAAATTTGACGCCCTTCCACAAACCCGCTCTGTTCCTCTGAGATAACATCCCCCAGACACTTCTTCAGCCTCTCTGCTATCAACTTAGAAATGATCTTGTATATCACATTGCAGAGAGATATAGGGAAGAACTGGCCTAACCTATCGGCTACATCACACTTAGGGATTAGCGCAATGAAGGTCGCATTCAAGGCCCAAAGCATATGTTTGTTCCTCTGGGACTCTTGGACAACTTTGAGTAAGTCCAATTTGATGATATCCCACAACTCTTGAAAAAATTCAACCGGAAACCCATCCGGTCCTAGAGCTTTTCCTTTCCTCATGTGAAAAACAATCAGCTTGAGTTCTTCCAACAAGATAGGACCCATAAGCTACTCATTCATCTCCCTAGACACAAGAGGAGGAATGCAAGTGAGGACCTGGTTCTCCTCCACCACTTCCCCCTGAGAATCCTCACTGAAGAGGGATCGGAAATATTGAAGAGCCTCCCTAGAAATCTCCTGCAAGGATAATAACATCTCACCTCTATTATTGTCCAGAGCAGAAATGGAGTTTCCATGGCCTCTCGCTTTCACAAAGTTGAAAAAGAAAGCAGTGTTCTTATCGGCCACTTGAAGCCAATCAATGCGAGCTCTCTATTTCCAATAAATTTCTTCCCTGAGTTCCCATTCCTCTAAAACTTTGAGAGCCCTGTCCTCCTCCCTAAGCAAGGCTTCAGACAAACCCTACTCTCTGATTTTGCTGGTAATGCCATTTAACGTTGTTTGGGCAGTTTTCTTAGCATGAAAAATGTTCCCGAAACCCTGCCTATTCCACTGTTTAAGCTGAAACTTAATAAACTACAGCTGCTTGGCAAAAGTATACATGGCAGTGCCAAAGGCTAGCCTCCCCTTCCTCCACCACTACTCAACAAGAGCGTGCGGAGTGGGATCCCGAAGCCACATAAGTTGGAATTTGAAGGAAGGAGAGCGAGCAACCTGGGCTGAAGAAGAGACCAGCTTGATAGGCCAGTGGTCAGACCCTCTCCAGTCAAGAATCTCAGAACTTGTGGACCACCCCCCACCAACCCAAGAATTGGAAACTAGAAATCTATCCAGCCTTTCAGCAATCCAATACTCCCCCACTCTCCTATTGTTCCAAGTGAACAAACCATTGCCAGGCTTATGTCAACCAAATGCAGGGAAGATATACTATCCTGAAAGAGATAAGAAGAGGGATCCAATCGCATGACACCCCCCTTCTTCTCACTCAACTCAATGATAGCATTAAAGTCTCCTGCCATAATCCAAGGATGAAAAGGGACCAACCTTCGCATACAAGAAATATGAGACCATAAGTTTTGCTTGCCCAGAAAATCGGTGGGTGCATAGATATTAGTAAACAAGATATGGTCTCCGGTCTCAAGACTCGAGGCAACCCTAGATAACGATGATCTGGAAGCCACCCACTAGATAGGGTGAATCTTTGAAGGATTCCACAAACATGCCACTCCTCCAGATGACCCAGCAACCCCAATACACTAACACTCACCTTGAACCCATAGCTTCGGCACCAACCCCATCATACTCTCCACCGAAAGTTTAGTTTTTGGCAAGAACATGACATCGGGTGAATGATTCCTAATCAATTCTCGAACAAATTTTTGTCTAGGGTCGTTGTTCAAGCCCCTTACATTCCATGAAAGCACAATCATTTAGGAGGATTGGAAAAGTGAGAATCCAAAGTCTTTACTGACCCCGACTCAACCAAATTCTCTCCCATAAATTTGATTTATCCAAATCCTTCTTTCTGCCAACCTTGGAGATTTTCTCCGAAGCACTTTTCTTAATATCTTTCTGATGAAGACCCAGGTGAACAGAAGACTTATTAGTTTTATCTCCAGCCAATTCCCCTTTCAGATCTATCGGGGTTCCCTCCCCCCCACCACCAAATTCAACTCTGAAACAGGAGTGAGTCCCACCTCGGCCCTTGCAATCTGTTCCATCTCTATTTGTTGGCTTCCAGTCACTAGCAAGGCCTGGGTAAAATCCTCCATAACTCTTTCCGGACCCCCCTGAAGCACCTTGGTCCAAAGGGGTTAACCCCAGATTCACTTTTTGTTGGCTGAGGTCATCCAATGCTTCAAATCTATTAAAGGTATCCTCCTCCTATCTCTCCTGAAGGGACCTCTTCTGGCCATGATTTCTGTTCCTTGTCTTAACTGAAACAAAACCATTAGCACCCACAACCTCGGCCGACATAGTAGCTTTTCCTTTATCAGCCCTATCTTGGCTCTAGGCCAGTTGTTGAGGTTGGTGCACCACTGGTTTATATCTAGGGCACTTACGTTGTAAATGACCATACTCATGGCACAAATGACAACAGAAAGGTAAGGTCTCATAATCTAACTGTTGAACCCATGAGTAAGAACCTGCACACATATCTATAGCATCTGGCAAAGGTTTACTAAGGTCAATTTCAACACAGATGCGTGCAAAGGTCATTACCTTTCTCCCTAGGGTTTGCGATGAAGATCCCACTAGTTTCCCAAGCAGTGCAGCCAACATCCATAACACATCCTCCCGACAGCACTCCACTGAAAAATGTGGTAAATGAACCCACAGAGGAACCCTGTTGGGAGCTCCTCCGAAGGATTAAACCTGCATGCCAAGGTTTGATAAACAACCCCACCTGGTTGTAAAAATATGGGCCTCCTTCAAAGACCCTATTGCGATCCTCCATACAGTTGAAAGTAACCATGAAATAGTTGTTCGCCAGCATAATCTCCATTTCCCCATCTGGTGCCCAAGTCCTCTACGCCCAATTTTCCAAGAACTGTAGGGAGACCCTCATTCCCAAAAATTTGCAGTATAGCAAACCTGTTTTGAAAAGTACTCAATGTCTTCAACTATCATCTGAGGAGGAATAACCAACTTCGGTCTTTCACTGCATCTCTCGAGACACCCATTAACCTTCATGAGGCAAGAACTACCAGCACTTCCAGACCCTGGTTGTGAGGAGAAAAGATTATTGGAAAATGTCTTAATACTCTAAAGTGGGGGTTTTGAACCCACCGCAGCACGGAAGTCCATGGCTGGAGCCACCTGCGAGGCCTCACCGCCAAAACCCGACATCGGGACATAAAAAGAGTTAAAAGACGACAAAAGACAGCCAAGGATCCCAACCTGAAGACCCCCTTGAGAAAGCATGGCCCCCAAGACTCAACCCCTTCCAAGCTCCTCCGAAGGAAGAATCCAAAAGAACCCCCCAACCCCACAGGAGGCCCGCGTGGTACCCACTGCCCGCAGCAGTCCATAACACAACACCCGCGCAACCCAACCTCCCCCCGGCGACTAGCGTAGCAGCCCTTACACCCCCGACTTCACCCAACCCTCTGCTCTCCCCCGACTCCCTACACTTCCCTCCCCCTCTGCACCTATTGTAACTCCTCCTGGGAGCTAGGGCTTTGAAACCCTAGCTCGGCTGCTCGCTAACCCCTGCACACATGCCATCTCCTTTTGGATGCAAGATGTTATTAAACAATACATGATCTTGTTAATTTATTGGAGAGTATTCACATGTGCTTGACAACACTAGTAAATTGCTCAAGAATGTTGGTACCAATGGTAGAATCATGAGAGAGAGTTCAAAGTTACAAGAAGAATGAAATAGATTAAGAATGATGCTACTAACTTATTGTATGTTATTGTACACTTGTGGAAACCTACTAACACATGTAGTAGCTTATTGCACACTAGTAACAACTTTTCAACACCTATATCATACTTGCAATCATTGATCAAATCCATTTATTGATCACAACTCCCTAAACAAGGAGCTTTTGCTCCCCAAAAGCCTAAAGATACCATCAAATTAAATTGAAGAATTCTCAATCTACATGCCTTATTTAAGAGTCCTTCATATGGCTTAACATCATCCAAGCCCACTCTACTCTCTCAAACATACAAGAACTAGTCATGGGCACCAATCTACCAGTTGATTAAATCACTTCATATATCAACAAAATTGAAGGGAAAATTTTGTTGACCTTTGTAGGTTCCACTTGAATCGTATGCTCTTCCTCTTCTTGAATTGAGCATGTTTTCTCTTTTATGATAGTAGTAAACATCACCACACTTATTAGCCCTGGACTCACTATCCTATATCAATTTGAGTCTGTAGATCAACCCCCACAATTTTTTTTTCATACATATGTTATCCCTTGTTCATTGAGCAACTGAATTGTTTAATGATATTGATTAGCATTGTTGTACTCGAGGTACTCATAATGGCAAACTTGGATCTACTAGCATGAGAATTCACAAAGAACCTCCTATTTTTAATCAAAGCCTATATTCATTTTTACACCTAAAATAAATAATATCCTTCATTTGTAAGTAGCTATTACTAAAAAATACATTGCATATCTCTAATGACACAATATCAAACAACACTTGATTCTTGTATTTTAGATGTAGACTACATGCTAACTCGTATTGTTTGATTTCTTCCATATCTATTTTATATTACAACTACTCAAACAGATAAAAGTGTAAATAATTTACAATCTCCATTCTCATTTATTAACCAACCTTCATATTTTTTTTAATAAAATTAAATTTGATTCAAAATATGAAATCCTCTTACCCTCCACTTTGACCCTATTTAAAAAAAACCCTCTTCCACTCCATGGGTGCTACCACTATTCATTGAAACTCCCTTATTCAGTGGCACAAGATATATGTCCATCATCAACATTTAATTTCCACGAGAACATTTTGAGATTTTCCTTTAGGACCCAACAATTCTTAAGCTTAAAGTTTTGATTACCTTCTAAGTGGGCTAGAATTTGATGGTTTATTTTTCAATTTTAGTCGTATCTTACAATTTAAAAAATGGTTAAACTGTATAATTTGATCTTTTAATATTATTTATAATTTTATATTTCATAGTTAAGATTATTATTATTTAATAATTAAATATAATAATTGAAAAAAATATTTTAATTTTATATTAGTTTTATGTAAATATAGAATACTTTAAAATATATTTTTTAAATTAAATATCGCAAATAGGCTTTTATAAATTGTTATTTATGAACTATAAATAAATATAATTTTTTTATTGTATAATAATCTAAGCTTGAGATTTCAAGTGAAAAATGTGCAAAAATAGGTAGAGAAGGCATCAAGTGATTTTTTCATCCTGATTTCCACTGAGGGAATTGCCAGATCTTCTCCATCAACAATGGTTTTTTGAGCGGACTAAATATGCGCTCAGTTATGGTAACCTGAGGATTAGGGCTCCCCTGCCTCAGGAGCAGACGAAATGGCAAGTGGTGAAATCTAGGAGGGCTCCCAGGGCAGCCATGATAAACCCTCTAAGGGTCGCGATTGGCAAGGATTGCGGCCTAGGAAATTCTAGGTTGACCACTTTCAATAAGTTCAATCAACTAGAAAATCTTGAGGAAGGTTATTTAAAACTAGATCCCCGGGCTACCCTTTTTTCAAAAAGTAATAATAGAAGCAAAATTAATAAACCCAGAAGGTTAGCTCAAACTCAATCTGAACCTAAAGCTTCTTTTAGCAAGGGTAAGACAACCCTATTGCCTCCTAAACCCTTAATGGCGAGATTGGGTTCAAACAGGGACCCTAACATAGACCTGGTCAATGTTTTAGAGATTAATGAGAATCTGGTTAAGCGGATTCAACAATCTTGCAAGGCCTTCGGAGTTTTTGTGAGATGGCAGGGTCTTGGAATCTCATCGAAGGCTATTGCAGATTGGTTTATGTCATCCTTCAATTGGATAGTAAGTATAGCTATCGTGTCTGAAGGTTTTCTGTATATTGATTATGGTAATTCAAGACACAAAAAGGAACTCTTAACAGGTAAATCTCTGACTTTCAAAGGTTTTGATTTTTTTTTTTTAGATTGGATTCCGGATTTTAACCCTAATAAGATGCAATCTCTAAAGATAGATAGACCGGTATTGATACCTAACCTACCTGTTGAATTAATGGATATTGAAATTATTAGGAAAATTGGTAATCACATTGGCAAATTTGTAGAACTTAGTGATAAATATAGGAAGCATGCGAACTGTGTGATGATAACTAATATGGACATTAGTGTTAAAACCTTAAAACCTATTGAGATTAAATCAGGGGTGTCATCCTTCCTTATCTATCTTGAATTCTTCAAAGGGATTATCGATCTAGACCCTGCATCGACTCCAGTTCTGCCTCCTTCTCATTTGAGTTCCAGTAGGATTCCTAGGGTTGCCATTAGTTTTAATCTAGAGAAGGGGGTTTTGTGGTTGAGGAAATCCCTTTGCCATCTAGGTATATTGAGGAAACTAAGGATGCTGAGGATATTGAAGAAGGAGAATCTATCATTAACAAGGGACAGGATGATTGTAAGATCCCCCTGGGATTTTCAACATAAGTAAAATTAGTCCCTTCTAAGAAACCACCAGTGAAGGATTTGTGTCCCCCCATTCAGGATAAAGGATCTGAGTATGAACAACCAACAACACAAGATAATGATATTGAGGAAAGTGGGGAGCAAAGGAATATAGTCCATCCCAGAATAGTGAACCAGTGGTGGCAGAAGTGGACGAGAAAGAACAAGTAGAAAGGGAAGTCAACATTATTGCCAACTTTATTGGGGAAGAAGTAGTTAATGACTTAATGGAACAGTTTGTTGATGAGGTTTGTGACTTCGAAGAATTGGAAAGGCAGAGGGAGCTATATGTGAAAAACTTATTGGAATGAACCAGAGTTAACATGGAAATAGAAGAATTATTCATTGACCTAGATAATTTGGAAAATGAGAACCCAAACATTCTAGGCATCCATAATATAGAGGAGAGAAAAGACTCTCCTGACTACGCCAAGCCCATTAAAAGGAGAGGGAGGAGATCCCTTGATGAATTAAGAGCCAAAGCTGGGGAAGCTATGGGCCAACCCAAAATTTCATCACTATTTAATGTAGGAGAGGGGAAGTTCCTCCCCACTGAGCCATGAAACTCTTATCATGGAATGTTAGGGGCATGAATGCCCCTAACAAGCAACGTATCATAAAACATTGTATATCTGAATCAAAACCAGACATAATTCTAATCCAAGAAACTAAAATGAACTCAACCGAGATAGACCTCTTTGAAAAGAAATTAGGTTTTAAAAAACTGAAGTATTCCCTAGCTCAGGAGGCTTCAGGAGGCTTAGCAATCATCTGGGATCCTAGATATTCCTATTTTACACCATCAAAGATAAAACAAAATTGGATAGGCGGAAAGGTAAATTGCTATAATAATAAGTTAAGATTTAACTTGATCAATGTATATGGTCCTATACAGAACAGGGATAAAGCTCAAGTTTGGTTGGAACTTGAGACTTTCTTAAGAGACAATTTGAATGAGATGTGTATTATTGGAGGATATTTAAATGCCATCACTAAGACATTAGACAAAAGAGGAGGTAGTAACAAGCTACCTACATTGGCATTGGACTTCAATGATTGGATGAATCAAAATTCTTTATTGGAAATCCAGACAACAAAGAACACCTTTACTTGGAACAATAGGAGGAAAGGATTTAACAATATTGCTGAAAAGCTCGATAGGTTTTTTATCCATGGTGGGATTATGAATTTCAATTACACTATGGAAGCAAAGATCCTACCTTTATCTGGTTCTGACCATTATCCACTCCAACTTAATATTATGGTAGATCAAGGACCAAGAAACTGCCCGTTCAAATTCGAGAACATGTGGTATAAGGATGATAACATCATCAACCTGATTGAACAATGGTGGAGTGAATCATTATTCTCATGCTCAAAGATGTATATTGTTGCAAACAAACTGAAGGTAATCAAAAGGAAGCTCTTGGAGTGGAATAGAGAGAACTTCGATAACATCTTTGATAAGAAACTATTAGTAGAAAAGGACCTCAAGGATGTTAATAGGGAAGTTTTGGATTGGGGGATGGATGAACCTCTCTTCTTAAAGGAAAAAAAATTACTAACAAAGTATGAAAAGATTCTGGCTAACGAAGAAATCTTTTGGAGACAAAAATCCAGAGAAACATGGTTGAAAGATGGTGATCGCAACACAAAGTTCTTTCATAACAACACCAAGCAAAGAAGATGGGTAAATGAAATCTCTAACATTAAGAGCTACCAAGGAGTAAATCTGGAAGACTCGTCAAAGGTGGCAGCGGAGGCAGTAAGGTTTTTTGAAGGCATCCTTAACAATACTGTTGGTTCAAACCTTGGAGGCCAACATAATATAATTAGAAATATTCCAAAACTAATTGATGCAAAACACAACAGATGTCTGCTTGAGAAGTTTACAAAGGAGGAGGTCAAATCTGCCCTCATGAAAATGAATCTAGATAAGGCTCTGGGCTCAGATGGCTTCCCAACTAGTTTCTTCCAAAAATGTTGGGGATTTATGGGTCTGGAGATAAGAGAGGCCTTAGAAGGTGTTAGAAACTTAGGTAAGATACTGAAGGAGATCAACAATAATTTCTTAGTTCCGATTCTGAAAAAAGAGAAACTTGATAGCTTTAATGAATATAGGCCCATAGCCCTATGTAATTCCCTTTATAAACTACTTACCAAAACTCTAGCAACTAGACTTTTGAAACTTCTCCCTATCATCATTATTGAAGAACAAATAGGCTTTGTGCTTGATAGATCAATCTATGATGGGGTAATCATAGCTCAAGAAGCTATTCATTCGGTCCAGCTTAATGGAGCACCAAGCATGCTGGTCAAATTAGGTATTAGCAAAGCTTATGACAAAGTGGATTGGAGATTTTTATGCAAATGTTTGGAAGCATTTGGCTTTACCAAATCTTGGATCAACCTTATTTTTGAATGCATATCCACCCCCAAATTCTCTATCATGGTCAATGGCACAACTAAAGGTTTTTTAAGTAGCTCTATGGGCCTTAGGCAAGGAGACCCTATGTCTCCTTTCCTCTTCATCATTATGGAAGAGGCTCTTGGTAGGTCTATCTCAAAGGCTAGGGTAGAGGGGGGAATCATAAGTTTACCCATTACTAGCAGTCTAACTCCCATTACCCACCATCAATTTGTTGATGATACAATGCTTTTTGGGCGAGGTGACATTAGCAAAGCAAGGGCCTTCAAAGGTATCCTCAAATTCTATATGGAAGCCTCAGGTCAAGAGGTCAATTTGGAGAAGTCAGTTGTGTTCATGTTTAACATAGAATCCACATCTGAGGAGGAGATATGCAAGGTCTTGGAGATCAAACCCAATCTCCTCCCTTGCAAATATTTAGGCATCCCTCTGGATAAGGGAAATAGGACATCTAAGTTGTGGGACCACATGGTGGAAAAAATCAAGATGAAAATTAACACTGGGAAAGGGAAATGGTTGTCCTCGGCAGGAAGGGCAACCTTGGTTAAATCCGTTCTGGCAACAATGCCCATTTATCAACTTTCTTGTTACAATGTATCAGCAAATAAACGGGATGAGCTAAATAAACACCTTAGGACTTTCTTTTGGCAAGGTGCAAGTGAAGAGAGGAAATTATCACTTCTATCTTGGGATAAGATTTGTAGACCAAGAGAAGAAGGAGGTGTTGACATTAAAAATATCCATGACCAAAGCAGAGCTCTTGAGGCTAAGTTAGTATGGAGAATGTTCAAACATCCCCATTTAAAATGGGCTAGAATCATGTACCATAAATACCTTAATGAAGATAACCCTATCTAGATATTTAGAGAAAAAAATCCGTCAAGAGGCTCTCACATATGGAACTTTATGCTGGAATGTAGAAATGTTATCACAGATAAACTCACTTGGAACCTAGGGTCAGGAGGAGATGCCTTGTTTTGGTCAAACTCTTGGGGAGGGTGTAAGGCAATCAAGGAAATCCATGACTTCAGACCTACAAGAGCACTCCTAGAATCAAATAGAGGGAAATTGATTGGGAACTACATTTCCCCCTCAGAGGATGGAGCGGGGTTGCAATGGATTGTCAGAGAGAATGAGGATATCCCTGTAAGAGACAAAGACAAACTCATGGCAATTCTTGGAGCGAGAAACATCTCCTTTAGTCTAGGCAAGGATAGGCTTGTGTGGGATTGCTCCATGAATGGGGAATATAACTCCAAGGATGGGTATTATCACATCACTAAAGCTCATCTTAGACCCAATACTGAGCTGGCTCTGAAACTCTGTTGGGACAGGTATTGCCTACCCAAGGATGGAGTCTTCACATGGCTTTCTCTCCAGAATAAGCTCTTAACTATTGATAAATCCAGGAGGATGGGGTATGAGGGACCTACTAGGTGCCCTCTTTGTGAAAAGCATGAAGAAGACACAAACTACCTCCTCCTCAATTGCAACTATGCTAACCAATGTTGGGTATAGTTTACCCAGAAACTAGGCTGGTCCTCTGCCTTTCCCCAAACTATTTTAGGAATACTCAAAGCCTGACCCATCCTAAGAAGAGGTTGTCTTTTTGAAGGCTTATGGATTTATCTTCCATCTTCCATAATTTGGGAATTGTGGAGGGAAAGGAATAGGCATCTTTTTAAATATGAAAAATTAGAGGTGAATCGGGTAATGAATAAAATTGAGGCTGCTATGATAAAAAAAATCAACAGTTTGATCAACTTCGGTCTAAAGAAGAATACTACAGTAACTTATTGGGATGAGAAGATGAAGGGGATATGGGAGGAACTATCCATCCCACCCTTTATTGGGGATGGACCTGAAGCTAATCTAAGGAAAAGAGTTGCATGTAAGTGGCATCCTCCAAGTAAGGGATGGTTGAAGCAAAACTTTGATGGAGCCTCCCAGGGCAACCCAAGGGTGGCAGGGATAGGATGTTCTATCCATAAGTGGGAAGGAAAGGAAATTGCCCTCAAGGCTCACCCTATAGGTAACAAGACTAATAATTGGGCTGAATTGGTTGCCCTACTGGAAGGCCTTAATCTTTGCAAAAATATGGGAGTGAAGAATTTGGATATTGAAGGGGACTCAACAATTATTATCAATGCTCTAAGAAAAGGTAGTATGCCCAATTGGAGACTCAACTCTCTATTGACATGGGTCATTGAGTTATGCAAAGGTTTTGAGAGATTCATGATCAATCACGTCTATAGGGAAGGCAACAAAAGGGTTGATGAGTTAGCTAAGTTGGGAGCGGATGGCATTCATCTTCCCTGAAGCTCTTTCTTAGGTCTTCTCTTAAATGTCGAACAACATCACATGCAAACAAGGAAACAACTGATCAGTTGAGATGGCTTACTTAGAAGCAACAGGCATGGAGTTTAAAATCCTAGGCAAAACCATGATATATATTCATATATATACTCACTTTTACACACAAACACACATATATCCTCATATATATATATATATATATATATATATATATATATATATATATATATATATGTTGATATTTATAGGAGTCAGATTTATATATAGTCATTCCCATACAAATTCATATAGGTATATGTATTTATATATACATATAAATTTATATATTCTCAGCCACTCATATATATATATATATATATATATATATATATATATATATATATATATATATATATATATATATATTTGCCTACCCTCTCATTATATAGGTATACAATTAACACCTATAATCTGATTAGCAGTTTCTATCATATATAAAGGTATGCATTCAAGTCATAATCCAAAACTTATTTATACCCTGCTAGATATCAATATGGTTATATACATAAAGTATAGAGTTATTTGTATATGTATAAACCATGATTATTATACATAGATGTACACATATATCTATTCATATGTATATATATTTTTGATATATAGTATCAGATGATACGTAAGATTTTATGACTAGCAGTATGCAACGGTATATAGGAATATGCATATGTATATAGACATGTATTCATATATATCATTCCAACTGAAATATATATACATGGATATATAGGTATTTATATTTACATATTCATTGCATATTAATAGGAATAAAATTTTATTAATCCCTTCAGAGTTTGCCTTATCTTCTTCTTTAAGCCTTCTTGGCTCAATATAGCCTTCTTTAGTATTAAGCTTTGGCTGTTTTAGCTTAAGTTTTGGCTTTTAGCTTAAGCTTTGGCTTTTCTATTTCGGATGTCCTTCGTCAACAACTCCTCCTCAATTAGTACCAATGTGACGATACTCTAGTAATGAGGATGTGACACTCCTACCACGATTGAAGGCATAAGTATCCTTTGCTTGTATGCTTTTAGTCGGCAGTAACTATTTCTTAGATCCTTAAGATCGCTCCATTTGCATCTTGACCATCTGATATCAATCATTTATCTGCATCCTGCTTTTCTTTGCGCCTAGATGAGTTGTTTTTCACGAAGCATTAACTCTGCTGCTATATTTAGACCGTTTGGTCGAGGTCCCAGTTTATCCTCTATTTAGCTCAGATGGATACTCCGATAAGACTTCTAGGGCTAAAACGACAGATGGCCTTTGTAGGTGAAATCAAAGAGGAGAGATTGAAGGGCATTTTGGTTCACCCAAATCCCCTGGTTATCGGTGCTATTACGAAAATCTTGGGGAGGGATTATATCTTAAATGAGGACTGGACCAGAGCTAATCTAGACATTGCAGTGATGTTCTTAGCAATAGCTATGCATCTTGAGAAAGACAAAAATGTAGTGGTGAAGCTTTGCAAAAAGGTCTTCAAAAAGAAAATGTTGGGCGAATTGGAGAGGGTGGTGGTCAACATTGATGAAGAACTTTCTGCTCTAAAGCCTTGGGATTACGATATCCTTATCAGGATGAATAAACCGGTGCCACGATTCCCCATTCTGGCTATAGAGGATCTTTAGGCCTTTGAAACTTATAGCCCTATTAGGAGCAGGAATTTTTCCTTCCTTTTATGGCTCTTGCGGGTTAAAAATCCCCTGCGCGACAAATGGTTTATCAATTACCTCGAAGCTGAGAACATCACAGTGATCCCAGACGATATGCCAATTCCTCCCTCTTCTGCCTCCCCCTCTTCAGTAAAACCAGAGTGCTTGGGAACTAGGGGCCCTCATAAGCAGGGAAGGAAAGGATGAGGCTTCTACCGAAGGAGGGGCCTTCTTACATTTCTGGGTCCTTTTGTCTATCAGAGTTGCGGGCAAGGAATTGTTGGACCTTTAATGAAGGTTTTGTCTAGGGTTTTCCCTTTCATCACCTTTTAAAACTCTTAACCATTTTGTCTTGCTTTCGTTCTATCTCAGACATATTTTAAAGACTTATGGGTGTTTAATCTATATACTCTCTAGGCTTAGTTATGATTTTCTCTATCTAGCTCACTGTTTTCTGCTTATGGTTTTAGCTTGTTTTATTTGTCATCTTAGCCTCTATTCCACTCTCTTAATTTATGATCAAAACGGTTCCAACAAGATATATATAAATATACATATATATAGATTGTTGGTATTTTGGTATGGTTTTGTCATTGATGTCAACACCTACTAAAACTCTAGCACTTTGGAGATCTAGCAACATTCATCGGCAAGCAAGTGACTTTTGCACAGCCATCGGTATGTGGTACACCGACAGGATATAATGTTCACCGGCACTTGGAATGGCATGGAACATTGTTTGGACATCTTATCTTGGAGAATTGATCATTAGCATATTTGTATTTGCATATTTGTTGTTACCGGCAAATAGGTCTAGGTTATGCATTGATAGGTTTATCTTTTCCAGATCAGCAAGGCACGCTATGAAGATGATTAATTATTGATTATAAATACATTAAGCCGACATGTTGAATCGGTTATTGCATCAGATATTATATTGTTTGTAAAATGATTTTATTATCTTGTAGAGCTGACCTACTAAAATTGGTCTTAGGTTATGGTATAAATGTAAGATCTTATTTGTAAGATCAGGTGTGGAATGCAGAAAAGATTTGTGTGAAGGTATATGTGATATTAAGCAGAGCTATACATGCAGACATCATTTGAAGATGAAGCTAGGTTTTTGTGAAAGCATATAAGAACTACACTAGTACTGAATCTAGCATATGAAGATGTTATTTTGAGTAGTACATTCTTATTGGATTTAACCATCCAACTGTAGTTAGTGTGACTCCCATTTGTGATTGAGCAGTGAGCTCTAGGCGCTTGGCCTTTCTGCATGTGTAGACCCCATTTATGTACACTTACTATCTGCAGTAGTATCATTTGATTGTGGGTAAGGTTTCCCACCATGGTTTTTCCCCTTACAAGGTTTCCACGTACAAATATTGGTGTTATGTGTTGTGGATGACTTTTTCTTTTTGTTTCATGCATTAATCTTTACCGGTATTACACTTATTTGTTAAATCTATCCATCGGTATAATTGACTAGTTCACCGGTATTAAGCAATAATTTGGTTTAAGTTGTTTTGGTTTAAATACTTATTGGACAACTGATTCACCCCCCCTTTCAGTTGCCTCTGAGACCTAACAATTGGTATCAGAGCCTAGTCCTCTTTTGCAGAAGTTTAACAGCTTGAGGAGATCCAATGTCTACTAACTATTTCAGAAAGGACAGTCCTAAACTTGATGGAACCAACTATGGCATATGGAAGATCAGAATGGAGACACATCTAAACTGCATTGGAAAGGACATTTGGGAAGTTACAAAGAATGGTTATATTGTTGCTACTTCTAGTCAGCCTAATCCACCTAACTTGACTAAAGATGAGGAAAATGATTGCAAAGCAAGAGAAGCACTTTTGAGCACATTAACAAATCAGCAAATCATGGGATTATTAGACAAATCAACTGCTAAAGCTATTTGGGATCATTTGGAAACACTGAATAAAGGAGATTCCACAGTCAAAATTGCAAAACTTGAAAGCTTCCAAGTCAGGTATGAAAATCTGAAAATGGAAGAAGATGAAAGGATTTCAGTTTTTATGGAAAGAGTTAATGAAATTGTTTTGGGTATTAAATGTTGTGGAGGAACCCTAAGTGAAGATGAAATTGTTTCAAAAGTTTTAAGAGGATTGCCACCGGCATATAAAATGAAGGTTATTGCTATAAATGAGTTAATAACAATGCCTAATACATCAGTAACTAGGGATACATTGATTGGAAAACTTTCAGCCTTTGAAATTGAGGAATTTGGTCATGTTGCTACTATAAAGACAGATTTAGCCTTTAAAGCATCAACATCATCTGCATCATCATTTGACAAATCTAATTGGAAAGCCTTTTATGCAAGAAAACTTGAGGAAAACATGAAAGAAAATGAAGAACTTGAAGAGCTTGAAGCACTATTTGCAAGAAAAATGCCTAAAGGTCCAGTTGGAAGTAAGTATGAAGGTAAAGCACCCTTTAAATGTTTTAACTGCAATAAGATTGATCATATGGCTTCAAGATGCCCTGATAGACATGTTAAACAAAGAGAAGAAGCTAGAAGGACATACATGCCTAATCCTGAATATCAGAGATACAGATTCAAGAAGAATAAAGACAAATCTTGTTATGTAGCTGATGGAGGAGTGACTGAAGATTATGATGAAGATCCGACAGACAATGGATGGGTTTTTGTTGCTATAACAGAAGATCAACCGACACCTGCAATCCAACGGGTAGAGCAGGCCTTGGCAGCTAAAATTGAAGTAAAAGATGAATGGATCATTGATTCTGGATGCTCACATCATATGACAGGAGACAAAGGTAAATTCTTGAACTTTCAAGAATATAATGAAGGCTTAGTGAGATTTGGAGATGACAAAGCTTGTCAAATCAAAGGTAAGGGTTCAATATCTCTTGATAGTAAGCATAACACTGACAATGTCTATTATGTTGAAGGTTTAAAACATAATCTTTTGAGTGTTACTATTGGTTAATTAGTTGAGAAAGGATTTCAGTTACAATTCAAAAATGGAAAATGCAAGATCATGAATAGAACTGGTTTAGAAATTGCAATAGGTAATCAGACTAGAGGTAATATCTTTCATTTGAATAACAGTGAAAAGATATGCTTGGTTGCACACATTGATGAAAGTTGGCTATGACATAAGAGACTCTGTCATGTAAACTTTGATTGCATGGTAAAAATCAGTACTACTAAGGCAGTTAGAGACTTACCTAAAATTGTCAAACCTCACAATACAATATATAAGGAATGTCAATTTGGAAAACAAGTTAGAGATAGTTTCAAAAGTATTCCAAAAAAATCCAATAATGCTCTTGATTTAATTCATACTGATTTATGTGGTCTAGCTAGAACTAAAAGCCTACAAAGTGATAGATATTTAATGCTAATCATTGATAACTATTCTAGAATGTGTTGGGTTACTTTTCTCAAAGAGAAATCAAAAGCACTTGGAAAGTTTAAATTGTTCAAAGCAATGGTTGAAAATGAAACCGGTAAGAAAATCAAATGTTTAAGATCAGATCAAGGAGGTGAATTTTCATCTAAGGAATTTAATGCATTCTGTGAAGTGAATGGAATTAGAAGACAACTATCAGCACCTCGGACATCACAACAAAATGGAGTTGTTGAAAGGAAAAATAGAACTATCTTGGATGCAGCTAGAAGTATGTTATCAGAAGCAAATCTACCACATGTATATTGGAGAGAGGCAGTAAGTACAACGGTCGATACATTCAACAAAGTTCACATCAAAGGTGAAACCGGTAAGACCCCTCATGAATTATGGTTTTGTATTACTCCTACTCTTAAATATTTCAGAATTTTTGGAAGTAAATGTTACATTAGAAGAGATGAGTACATTGGGAAATTTGATCCTAGAAGTGATGAAGGAATATTTCTTGGTTATTCATCTAAGAATAAAGCATATAGATGTTTTAACAAGAGATTGCAGAAAATTGTTGAGAGTACAAATGTAAAGATTGATGAAAAATTCAGAGGAACTTCAAGGTATATAGATTCTAAACCAGCAACAAAAATTCTAACAAATGAACCTATACCAAATCCACTGGTACAAAGTGAAGATCCAGTTACACCGATATCATCTGAAAATTCCACTGTGACTGAGGAACAACAGCAACCAAAGACACCCCGGTATGTAAGACTGAATCATTCTAAAGATCAGATAATTGGAAACAAATACAAAGGAGTTATGACAAGAGGAAGATTGGCAAATGAAGAGGTATGTCTTATTTCTCAAATTGAACCATCATCAGTTAATGAGGCATGTGAAGATACATATTGGACTAAAGCTATCGAAGAAGAATTAGAAAAAATTGAGAAAAATAACACTTGGACATTAGTTCTCCGACCTAAAGATAAAAATGTAATTGGAACAAAATGGGTATTCAGAAACAAACTTAATGAAGATGGTAAGGTTATCATAAATAAAGCAAGACTAGTGTGTAAGGGATATTCTTAGAAAGAAGGAGTTGACTATAATGAAACCTTTGCACTGGTAGCTATAATTATTTTTGGCTTTTGCAACACGCAAGAACTACAAAGTATACCAAATGGATATTAAATGTGCATTTATGAATGGAGATCTTAAAGAGAAAGTTTACATTGAACAACTTGATGGATTTTCCTTGACAGATGACAAAGATATGGTTTGTAGGTTAAGGAAATCTTTGTATGGATTAAAGCAAGCTCCAAGAGCTTGGTATGCCAGATTGGATAAGTATCTTTTGAAAATCATTTTTTCTAAAGGTAATGCTTACAGTAACTTATACTATAAAGTGACTAATGATGACATCTTGGCTATAGAAGTTTTTGTTGATGATATAGTCTTTGGAGGAGAAGATGGATTGTGTAAAGACTTTTCTATTAAAATGCAACAAGAATTTGAAATGTCTATGATTGGTGAAATAAAATTCTTTTTGGGATTGCATATTTCATAGACTGACAAAGGTATATTCTTGAGTCAATCTAAATACTTAAAAGAGTTACTTAAGAAATTTGGGATGAAGAACTCTAAACCGGTAAGCAAACCTATGACTACAAATGACAAACTATCTTTAAGGGATGAATCTACACCTGTTAATCCAACAAGGTACACATCTATGATAGGAGGTTTACTGTATTTGACACAAACAAGACCCGATATTATGAATGCAATATGTATTGTTTCAAGATTTCAGAGTAATCCTAGAGAAAATCATGAATCAACAGTAAAAAAGATTTTCCGGTACTTACAAGGCACTACAAATCTTGGATTATGGTATCCTAGAGATGAAAACTTTGATCTATGTGCATACACAGATGCAAATTGGGTAAGAGATATTGATGATAGAAAAAGCACCACCAGTAGAGCATTTTTTCTTGGAAGCAGAGTAGTTTCTTGGTTGAGTAAGAAACAAAGTTGTACATCTTTATCAATAGCAGAATCAGAATATGTTGCAGCAACAACTAACTATACACAGGTACTATGGCTTAAACAAATGTTGAAAGACCTAAAGGTAAAATGCAAGGAACCTATAAATATCTATTGTGACAACACAACAACAATTGATATATCTAAGAATCCGGTATTACATTCTAAAACAAAACATGTTTCAATCAAATTGAATTTTCTAAGGGAGAATGTTGAAGCAAAAGAAATAAAATTGGTTTATGTGAATACTAAAGAGCAGCTTGCAGATATTTTCACTAAACCTTTGCCTAAGGAGACTTTTGAATATCTTAGAGAACAGCTTGGGGTCATACCCCCATCGGTAGATACTTAGAAAATTGGTGTCTATCATCAACCAACAGAATTCACAGAGAAATATTTTACTCCGGTTTTGATGAGGACGCTACTTCACAGGGGGAGTAGGTATATTTGTATTGATTGGTATTTTGTATATGAACTTGGTTTTGTTGCAACTTTGGCATTTGATGTCAAAGGGGGGGTGATATCTATGCTAAAACACATTATCTTTCAGGGAGAGATTGGTACAAAAAAAACATAAGGAAACTCATATTACTCTCAGGGGGAGAAATTATTACTTTAGGGAGATTGTTGGTTTTTGTATTTGGCATTTCTGTTTTGGCACTTTGATGGTTTTTCAATCTTGTGTTGCCATCAATGCCAAAGGGGGAGATTGTTGGTATTTTGGTATGGTTTTGTCATTGACGTCAACACCTACTAAAACTCTAGCACTTTGGAGATCCAACAACATTCACCGGCAAGCAAGTGACTTTTGCACAGTCACCGGTATGTGGTACACCGGTAGGATATAATGTTCACCGACACTTGGAATGGCATGGAAAACACTTGGTAATGTCGAAGACATTGTTTGGACATCTTATCTTGGTGAATTGATCATTGGCATATTCGTATTTGCATATTTGCTGTTACTGGCAAATAGGTCCAGGTTATGCACCGACAGGTTTATCTTTTCCAGATCAACAAGGCACGCTATGGAGATGATTAATTATTGATTATAAATACATTAAGCCGACATGTTGAATCGGTTATTGCATCGGATATTATATTGTTTGTAAAATGATTTTATTATCTTGTGGAGTCGACCTACTAAAATTGGTCTTAGGTTATGGTATAAATGTAACATCTTAATTGTAAGATCAGGTGTGGAATGCGGAAAAGATTTGTGTGAAGGTATATGCGAGATTAAGAAGAGTTATACGCACAGACATCATTTGAAGATGATTTGTGAAAGCATATCAGAACTACATCGGTACTGAATCCAGCATATGAAGATGTTATTTTGAGCAGTACATTCTTATTGGATTTAACCATCCAACTATAGTCAGTGTGACTCCCATTTGTGATTGAGCAGTGAGCTCTAGCCGCTTGGCCTTTCTGCATGTGCAGACCCCATTTATGTACACTTAATATCTGCAGTAGTATCATCTGATTGTGGGTAAGGTTTCCCATCGTGGTTTTTCTCCTTACAGGGTTTCCACGTACAAATATTGGTGTTATGTGTTGTGGATGACTTTGTCTTTTTGTTTCATGCATTAATCTTTACCGATATTACACTTATCTGTTAAATCTGTCCACCAGTATAATTGACTGGTTCACCGGTATTAAGCAATAATTTGGTTTAAGTTGTTTTGGTTTAAATTCTTATTGGACAACTGATTCACCCCCTCCTCCCCTCCCCATTGACTGGTTCACCGGTATTAAGCAATAATTTGGTTTAAGTTGTTTTGGTTTAAATTCTTATTGGACAACTGATTCACCCCCCCCTCAGTTGCCTTCGGGACCTAACATAGATACGCACGTTTATAGAGATACATTATATATATATTTATATATATAGTTATCTTCTTGTATTCGTTCTTCTATTTTCAGCATACTATCCTTATGCATAGATTGTACTCCGTCAATAGGGAAGATTCTCAAATCCCTAAGGCCTTTTATCGAAGGAGTTTTCATCAAGAAGCTCCTTTAGCTCTGGGCTAGAAATGATATGCTCTGCTCTCTGCTTTATCTTTATTAAATTCCTATATCAAAATTCATACACATACACATACATATAGATACACACACACACACACACACACACACACACACACACACACACACATATAGGCATCTTCTGGTAATAACACTCTATTGGCAGGTTTTTATAAGCAAAGTGGTTTGTGTCTTATGAAAGGAAGGTTTTTCAAATTAAGATGGATTACCGCTATGATTTAGATCTGTGATGGTTGGTAGGTTTCTCTCTGTTTAAATCGTTTTTAGTGTTCTAAATGGGAGAACTGTCTGGAAACAAATGTCTGACCAGTCTTTTCAATAAAATTGTCTCTGATTGCATATCCTTCATTATTGGATGTGAAAATAGTGCTCTCAACTCTTAATCTATTCAGCGGATGTTTTGGTATAGGCTAGAAACTACGGATGGGGGTATATTTTCTGGCTAACACTTTTTGTAGTATTTTGTTGTATGGCAGGAATTAGGGTTCTTGCAGGTATTATCTCGACAAACTTTAAGTCTTGGTATCGGTTGAGGGAAGTTGTCTTTAATAATCAATTAGAAATTTATGTTTCAAGCTTTTGTCTTTTTAGAAGTTTGTTATTATTACAAACATTCTAACGTTGTTCTAGGCTGTAAGGTGCAATTAGGTTCTTATGCAGAACAATGGATTGGTTAGATCCAAACCGGGCAAAATAAGAATTCAAGTTTGAGCTGTGTGGATAATCATGATCGAGGGTATCATCTCTAGGGAAGGGCCGAAACACAACACTAAGGAAAAATATGGATGATCCTTTAGTATTCTTTCAAGAAGATTCACCTGAATTTGCACTATCCAGGGACTCATGTATCATGTTCTTTGTTATCAACTTTAATTTTATTATCAACTTTAATTTTTTGATCCATTAATGGATCTGGGCTAGACGAGAGGTTTTCTTCCCTCCATTCTTTCCTACCGATGCCCACACTGAATGTAGTTGTAATTATCATTTTTTATTAATAAAATCTCTCTGGCCTCGATCTTTTACCGATCAAAAAATAAAATAAAATATAAATTGTTAATTTAAATATTTGAAATAAATTACTATATAATTTATTATATTAAGCAAATATAATATATAAAAAAAAAAAAAATTAATTTTATAGACGATTTTTCATAGGCCAGCCTTAATGTTGAACCTCTTCCACTAATTATAATAAATTATAATTTTAAATTATAATTTTTCAAAACAATTCATTAACCAAACCCTCATAAAATTTCCATATAAGAAGCAGGGGTGACTGTAAAATTATGGCTCTGCGCAGATTAACCCTGACTTATCACATTTCAGAAGCTGAACAGAGTACTTTCATCTGTTCCAGTTGTTTACTATGGTCACAAAGGTGTGCAAAATGTGAATGGGAAGGCAGCCATTATGGTAGTGGAAGTACGACTAAATCTAATTCTAACTAAAGAAACATTCATTGACACGCTGAAATGGCTTCTCAAATTGAAGCATTGGTTCTTTGAAAGCTTCTCGCAATCCAGTTAATACTGGTGTATGTTGATGGAAGAAGAAGCTTTAGCAGTGAGCGTGATAGTTAGAAAAGAAGAGATTCCCAAACTATGTCCTCCTCTTCCTCCTTTTCATGAATTTCTTGCACAGGAGGAACGCTGTTGAACCAAATTTCGTCCCAGTCTTGCCACATAAAATTGGGGAGAAATTCAGGGTTCTTATCTTGGGATGCGCGAATCGGCGTTGAAGCGGCAGCGGCCGTGTCCGTTTCGAGCGATTCCTGCGGCAAATTCTCATCATCTTGCGTGGAATTGCAGGTAGGGTTTCTGAAACTGCTGCTTGTGAACCAAGAATTTTCTTTCGACTGCTGTTGCTGCTGCTGCTTCCGCTCTGGGAAAAGTTGGGGGAAATTGAGAAGTTTAGGGTCACCTCGCCAGCGGAAACAGGCCTGGTCATATGCCAAGGCAGCGCCTTCAGCTGTGTCGAAGGTGCCAAGCCAGACGCGCGATCGATTCCCCGGGAGTCGCATCTCGGCCGCCCATTTTCCCCACCGCCGCTGCCGAACTCCTCTGTAATTCTGCCCTTGCACGCGCTTCCCATCATGCTCCTCCCTCTTTTGCTCTTTGCCTGCTTGCGGCGCCATTCAAAATCCAAATCCTGTGAAGAAAAGTGTCCCGAATCAGAACAAGAAAACCGCATCTTTGCCAATTTTTAAATTTACATGGCCGTACAGTCGTATTTAAGCATTTTCGTAAAAAATATAGCTAAAATTTCAGGAAAAAGACTCTATCTCATGAAAGAGAAGGTTTGTCCTCAAAAACAATTATTATCTGAGGGTTTGATGCAGATGTTTTGAAATAATTTTTTAAAGTCTGGGTTTTATATTTATTTTGTAATATTTAAGTGTTATGTCTAAAAAATAATGGAGAACTTGAATAAAAAGAAACTGTCAATAGACTGTCAAGGCATAGCCATCATATAAACATTGTCTATTTGTCATAAAGGTGACAGTCAATAGCTAACAATATATAATATTACATAGAGTTGACAACCATCACATAAACATTGTCTTAATGTCATAATCAAGACAATAGTGACAATAGTTATGTGGAACAGTTGTTCAAATAGATAGGTTGAACTTTTGAAGAATTTTAGTCCCCACTTCTCTTATAAAGAAGGTAAAGTAATTATAGTGTACTTCTTCTTTTTATAAGATTTTTTAAGAAAAATTAACTAACAAGCCGATGAAAAAAGAGTTGATTGTATATAAAGACTAAGAGAGTAAAAATCTTATGTATATACTATTATTGCAGTTAATTTTGATGATCATATAATACTACAAAACTATTTAAAAAAAGATTTTTTTTTGACAAATCATAAAACATTATATATATAGCTTATGATTATTTCTTATAAATCCATAATTCACTCACAAAATTTGATCAAATTTCAAATTCACTATAAATTTAAGTTTATATATATAATTATAAAAAATAAAATCTAAAAGAAATTATTAAAATTATACCAAAAAAAAAAAAACAATATTAAATATAAATATAATTGTTCAAACTCTTGAATTAAAAATTAAAAAATTTAGAAATTAAACCCTGACCTATAATACCTGGATTTTCATTCAAAGATCCCTAGGGCACTGGCCATAAGTTTGAACATGAAAAATTAGAATTTAAACCCTGGGAGAGCATATAATTATTCAACAATAACCTAATTTTCCGTAACTTCAAGATTCAGACTTGAATTTCCGGCCAACAGACTTAAAGAACGAGCACAAATAAATCAACAGAAGATGAAAAATGGCAAAGAGCCGACGAATTTTCAACACAAAAGTAAAGAAGAAGAGAACTCACAAGAAAATTGCAGAGAAAAATTAGCGCGAGAAAATTGCAGAGAAAAAAAAGCGCGAGAGAATTGCAGAGAAAATCTTTTTGTTCCGCGAAATTTGTGTGAGACTTGGACATTCTGTTCTCCACCTGTTATATACTTTTTAGGTAAACTTAGGAAGCAGCAAAAACTGTGAAGGAATAGATCGGCCAATGGCGAACGGTGAATAGATTGAAGCGAACCTTCGTATCAGATTAAGTGATGGATGGTTGAGCAGATCAGAGAATCTTCTTTTTGTGCTCAGTGGAGACGAAACAATGACGCTTTAGTATCAAATACATGGTGCGCACAAGCCCAGGCCACGTGAAATCATCGTGACATAATCTTATCATCCAATAAACTGAGCGGTATCTTTGCTCCAAAAGTAAAGCTAAAAGGGAATATGATAAAGGCCTATGTTGAAACTCCTACCACGGAACCCCTAGAACTTTTTACTTTATTTTTTCTCTATCCTTCCTGAAGTGTTGCCCATATAGGCCTATTTGGTGGAAGGTTTGACATAAAGTACTACAACTTTTGTGTTTATGAGCTGTCTTACATCTATGTGGGGTATATTCAAGAAAATCAAGGCTGTTATCATTATCCAGGTTCTCCAATTATCTTCTCCAACTATCTGATTGGATTAGGTTTTCACATTGTTTTTTTATGGAAGAATCTTTATTCACAATGTCATTTTCTTCGCTATTCGATACAGGGGCACAAATCTTAGGTTGAAACTTCTTCGGTTAAGAGCCAAAGATTGAGGGTTGTTTATTCTACCAAATTTACCGGCATGCTTATCTAGTCAATTAGAAGCTTTCAAGAAAATTTTGGACCAATCCCTGATCAAATGAAAACTTTCTAAAAATAGTAACCTTATGTATATTGAAGCTTGAGACGCCATTTTTCTAACAAGCCTAAAGAGATATATGTCTCAAAATTCTAATAACAAATGTTAAACCACCAAACAAAAATTAAGGCAAAAAAACCTCTTTAATCTAAAATTAAGCTTTTCTATTAAATAGCCTAAAACTATAATTGTGCATTCTTAACATTGTATTGCAAGGTTGAGACACCTTTCATAACATTATTGTGTATAAGCTTGTTCTTTGAAATAACGAGTCTTGGTTGAAGGTCATCTAGGAGGAGAAATGGCCTTGGAAGAATATGGCACCTAGGATCTTGTGAGTTTGCTTATGTAAAATAAGGTCAACTATAGTGCTACCAACATCTAGTTGGAATAGAATCCCAATTTGGACACATGCCAACATTTTTTCACACCCAATCATTTTATAGATTTCTTCTAAAAAGTTAGTTCCACATATATAGCGAAAATTCAGTATACCAAGGTTTTGTCTTATACATTTCAAACACATCCCACCATATACAACAAAATAAGTAGAGGCATAATATGAAGCTCAGGGTAGCAACCATTGTTGATTGTAGTATGATCTAACAGTACATGCTCACCCATCCACTAATAGTTTCACTAAATGCTCTAAAGTAACAATGATAGTCAATTAAATTTTGATCAAGAAAGAGCATGTATTGGTGTAAAGTAAATTAGGGCCCTACAATATCTAAAATCATGTCATGAATTTGAGAGAGAGACACCAACAAATATTTAATTAGCATAGTATAGTATGGAAACTCCATCTTAGTTTAAATATCAAAGTTTAAGTGCCTTAGCTTTTTATACATCATTCATGGGGCTATGCTTGTGTGTTAAATTTGTAACATAATCCATACGATACATGTGGAAGGTGGTTGTGCACGAATAGAACGTTTGAGAGGTTGATTAAGGAGGCAAGGATTGCCTCTTTCTTCTTTGTGTCATTTTGTAGGGTTTTTCAATAATATAATTGTACTTGTGTGGAGACCATTTTGATTATTCACAAAATGCAATGTGTATAGTTTTTGTGTGATTCATGCTATGGAGAGATTATTTTGGATCACTACATGTGATATACTTTTCTCATCACTTATATGGATACCTTCAAATTCGTCAACTCAATTCTTAAGTTAGATAGACTATGAAATACATGAAAACTTAGGACAAAGGATTTTATTTTAGTTGATTTCAAGGCCAAAGTGAGACCTTGGGTTCCAGATGCAAAAGTAAAGGAGTGTATATTGAGAAGGGTTCATAGGGAGAGAAGAATATGATCTTATGTGATGGGTTAGAGGAGGGGTTAAATGATGTAGAAGAAGGCCTTGTTCAAAGACCAATTAAGGAGGTAATGACTCTATATAGGGAAATTCAAATTATGTAATCTCAAAAAGGAGAGGGAAATTCAAGTTATATACTCTTATTAAGGAGAGCTAGCTTTATCTAATCAAGATTTAGCTTTGTTTATCAATTGAATGCTATATGTTGGGCCTCTTCACCTTCTCAACTATCTTTAAAAGTAGAGTTACAAGCACCAATTCTATAAACGAAAGTCTAGTTAATGTCAAGTACAATAGTCGAACATAATATTAAACGACTAGATCTAAATATGTTTTAAACACAACATATTCAAATCCTTCTATATTCTATAAAAAAAAGTCACTTATCAACAAATTTGTTTATTTAATTATTTTTTCGAAAGATACCTTCTAAATAGTGGTTCTCTATACTTGTATTTTGGAAGTTTTTGTTTAGATTCTTGATAATTGTTCTATTACTTTTTATATACTATAAATTTATAATTCAAAGATAAAGGGCCCCGGTGGAACCCTTACCCATTCCAATAATTAAAAAATCATTTGGTCCTCCACTACTAAATTATGTGGAAAGTGACTAGTGGTGAGACCAATGCAAATTTTATCGTTTAGAAATTTTATCCGTCCTTCCCTTTTCCTTATTCTTTTTGCCTAAAAGGTCAAAGATATCATCCTCAAAGTCAATTTCAAGGTATTTTCATTAGAATATTTTTCCACTTTTCTAAGTCTTTTCTTTGTGTGAGCATACGAAAGGGAAGAGTTTTGGACCAGACACGTTGGTCGTAACATATGACGTGTACCTTTCCAAACTCTACTTATCACCTCAAACTTTTGTGCTTTGATATATATATATATATATATATATATATATATATTAAAAATGTTTAATTTATAAATTTAAACTTAAAAAACAACTAAAATTTATTGGTGCTTAATTACTTAGCGTAGTGATTGAGAAATGGATTAGAGAAAACTAAGAATTCGATGTAGTGTTAAATGTCCTTCCCAAAGATTTCCTTATGATAATCCTCCAACAGTTTGAAGAAAGGGAAAGGTAATAAATAATGGTCCTTGGAAGAAAGATGAATCGTTCCTTTATTTGCTAAGGTGGATACCCAATTTCTATCCTAGAAGGACTTAATTTGTAGAGGAACTGACATTGTTTGAGTTATACAACCTTCCATTGGAGTTCCAATCAACCGAGTGCTTAACAAAAATTGGGCTTGTGCTAAGAAAAACCTTGGAGATTGATATGTGCAAAACTAATTTATGCATAAATCCAAATTGATAGCAATCGTGGAAATTTTGACTCAAATTACAACAAATAGAAGTTAGTTACATGGGATTAAGAGAGAGATCCCAAAATCTTTTGCTTGAAATGCAAATGGCATTCTCACAATGAAGGCTCTTGCACTCGATGACCTCGCATGACCATGACACGATGGATCCCCAAAGATACATGTTGACAAGTCCCCAAAGATACATGTTGACAAGTCCTTTATCAATCCCTGACTCAAGAAGCACCTAAGGACAACACAAGGAAGCAAGAATTAGACTCCCATACCTTTTTGAATGTCATACCCTATGAAACAAAGGGAAATAATGTTGAACATGAAGAAACGGGGGACTCAAAATTAGAGGATGTCGATAAGAACGATGAGATGGACATCATTGATCCTATAAGGATCAATCAATTGATGACCAATCTTATCAATATTAGTAAAAATTTGTCAATATAAAAAAACAAATAAGCATAAAAGAGAAGAGGAAGCTTTAAATGATGATTAAGAAAACAATCTAATCAGATATAAAGGAGTCCCCTCCCTTAGAGAGCCATGAAGATCTTAAAATAGAATATTAGGGACTTAAATGCCCCTAATCAAACATCCAAACTACCAAGAGTAGATCTCTATCCACTCCAATAAAAATTTAGAACAAAGCAATAAATTACTTCAAAGATCTCTTGGGTAAGGAAAATTTAGTGGACACAATTAATAATGATATCCTAGAGAATGTACCAACCATAATAAAAAATGAAGAAAATGAATTATTGTCAGCACTTGTTACTCTCAACAAAGTGAAAAGTGTTTATCTTCTCCCAAAATTACAACATTGGTCCTTTGATCTATGTTGGAACTTCGATGTCCTCCCAAAAGCCAGAGCATTCACATGTTCAATGCTACACAACAGGATATTAATTGGGGATAGACCAATCAAAATAGGGTTCATTGGGCCTTTCCAATGCCCTTTTTGTGAACTCCACAAAGAAATGATGGATAATTTATTATTACAATGCCCCATTGCATTATCATAGGAATGTTGGGACTGGATGCGTAAAATGTTGAGGTTGATTGACTTTTATTTGGATTCATAGTTTGTTATCAAAGTAGTGGCTTCTCCAATCGCAATTAGTTGGAAAATAAAGATGTGGTTAAAATGAATTCATAATGTAGAGATCTAGCTTTGAATGATCTTCAAGTTTGACATAGATGAGGAAGGGAATGTAATCAAGGAAATCAATGGGAATATTCATCTACAACAGACTCAAATCCATGACGCAATCCTTTTGGAGATATTCTTATATACTATGGTGAGAATTATGAGGGATGACAAATGGGTGATTTCTGCAACTAACCACTATGTGGTTTCAAAACTAAGAAAGGAAGTGATCAGTGTCATTTCAACCTTAAGTATGGATCCTTATTTTGGAATTTTTAGCAAGTGGAATGAGGAAACTACATTTTGAAGTCTTAACCTCAATAAATCTTATTGTAGTCTTTATACTCTAGAGGACACAGTAAGGGAAATCATCAGATGTAGAAGTCAACAAAGATAGTAAATCATCCAATCATCAACACACATAAAGAACAATCATAACACAAGTAAATGGACCAGCAACAACATCATTGGTGTTTGAGTTGCTCCCTCTGGATGTGAGCTTGTTGTAGCTAACCATTCAACGCTTCTATCCTCATCTGCTCTTCTCCATCCATATCTGCCAATAGGTTGTACTTTGGGCCAGCCGAGGTTATCTGATCCTCCAACTGTAAAATTTGGTTTTTTATATTCTTCATTGTATTTGGCCATTGTACACAAAATGACTGACTCCATCTTGTAGGAACAAAGAATCTGAAATATTAAATTTTACAGTTGGAGGATCAGATAACATAGATTGGCCAAAAGTATAACTTGTAGGCGGATATGGATGGAGCAGAGTGGATGAGGATAAAAGTGTTGAATGGTCAACTACAACAAGCCCATATCCGAAGGGAGCAACTCAAGCGTTAAATCAATGAGCTCTGAGAGATAGTACACACACGTCTAATACATCTACAAAGACAACACTAATCCTGATAGATGACCAAGTTTCAATGATACAACAAGCCAAGACTAACTGGGAGAAGAACCCAAAACAACTAAAGACGGGTTAACTAAGACTCCTACCCTAAGTTTTATTTCTTGAGGACAAAACATCATTTTAAAGGGGGCAATTATGTTGGCAGGACAAAGGAGCAGGAACAAAGCTACCACATATAGTTTTTGGCATAGAAATAGAACTCTAGCCGACTCTAGGAGTGATATCACATCTTGGGAATTGTATATAACAACATTGGAATTGATATCAGGAATAGAGAATATAGAATATGAGATAGAGAATAGAAGAGAAAGAATAGAGAGAATTGATAGGACAACAAAGATTGATATTCAAAATCTGTAAGGTATTTTGAGATTAAAGATATGATATAATGATGTTTTAGATAGTCCATTTATTTGTGTTATGATTGTTATTTATGTATGTTGATGATTGGCTGATTTACAACCTTTGTCGACTTCCGCTTCTACTGCTTTTTCTTACTATTTCCTCTAGGGTATAAAGACTACAATAAGATATATTGGGTTACAAATCTCTAGACTATAGTTTCTCCATTTCTCTTGCTAATAAGAATCAATGGTGACACAATATGCATCACAATTGCAAGGAGAAACAAGGACATGGAAAAAAGCTACCACCTTCCAAGATATGGGTTAGTAAGAAATAACATGAAGACATATGACTTCTACAAGGCTCTGTTAGAAGTACGGTTGTTGTTGCACCAAAAGATCGACCTGTTAATGCCTGATATAACCACTAGACTTATAGAATCCATAGGAGGCAGTTAAGTCATGTCACAAACCCGAGCGTTGCGTTGCACAACACAAGGAGACCAAGGGCACGCACCTTGCAACAATCCCCCCCAACGCAAGCGAGGGGGTTTGAATCCATGACCTAGGCTTTGATACCACTTGTTAGAAGTATGTTTGTCATTACACCAAATGATCGACATGTTAATACTCGATACAACCACTAGACTTATAGAATCCATAGGAGGTGGTTAAACCATGTCACAAACACGAGCACTGCGTTGCACAACACAAGGAGACCAAGGGCACACACCTTGCAACATGCTCACTAGGACAACCTCCTCACCCTAGGATAGATTGAATGTCTACAAGAAGTGATCACTGGATTACATACTTTGCTACATCATTGAACTCTTTGTTCAAGCTCATGTCTATGTAATTTTTTAATGCATTTTAATATAATATATGTTATGTGCTACTTATTTTAGAATTATTATGTTATAATTGAATATTAATATTTTGACACATAAATATTTGTCAAATTTAAGGTACAAGGTAAGAATTTTTGTTAACACAATCGCGTATTACACTCCACCCCTTACTACCATTACTATAAGAAAGGGCTTATGTTAGAAGTCCAATAGCATTGATAACTTGTCTCGTCACAATCTAAAATAGATATTATTTTCTTACATGTTCTAAATATTGTCTTTGTTCATAAATCGGATTCAAAATAGTTGATTGACATTGGATATAGTTTATTTGTCACATGAACATGTTTTATAAACAAGTGGTTCAAAATTTTCATGAATAGAATTTTGATTATGGAAAAAGATTGTTTAAAATGTGATGTTTATTTTTGTTCATTGTTAGGTATTTGTGTGTGTGTAAAATAGTGCAAATAAAACCAATTTTAACATTAATTACCTAATTAATGAGAGTTGGGACTGATTTTTCATAAGATAATGAATAAACAAAATTAAAGTGGGATTTTCTTTTAAGTGGAAGTGCAAAATTGTAAGCAAATGACTAAAAGAGAAAAAAATTTGAAAAGGTAGATCTATATGCACCTTGGTAAAGAAGTGGTCATATTGAAAAAGCTCAAGAATGATACTATGTTGTTTATCAATTTTTTGAACTTTTAAAACATGAGGACATTTTATATCGTGCATTTAAGAGGGTAATTTTGTCCTCACCTTACACCCAACACTCCACAATAGTCCAAGGATGGTTAGCTTGTCCTAGAAAATGGTACAACCCTAAAACTTAATAGAGTGGTTAATAATAATGTATAAGGGCTTATAATAAGTGCATATATGTTCATCTATGGAATTTGTTTGAAACAAATAAAACAATGGCATGCAATTACATTTAATTAGAATCCCAAAAATGGAAAAAGATGAATGATTTCACCTAATTTATAGTGGTACACGTGTAAATAAATTCAAGGATGATGATGAATATATATAATAGACTTTTCCAATATTAGTGCCTATTTATGCATAGAAATGGAAGTGAAATTAATAGAAAAACTATGCTTAACTATGAGAGAAATGATGAAAAATAGAATAAAAAAGAAAAGAAAAGAAAAGATTTCACATGATTTTCTATTCTTGTATCAATTGATCTAAGTTTTGGGAACAAATTTAAAGTCCTAATATATAAATATGTGTAAAAACTTGATAGGACAAGATAAATAAATAATCTAGCATCCTACTTGGTGGCCTAGTCCAATATTCTAGAACAACCTAACGATTGATATGAAGATTCCCCAGGCTATTTTAAGAAAAAATTGCTCTTAGAAATTTTTCAAATTCCTCATCATTTTTTTCATATTTGATCTACAATCATAACATATATATGTAAAACCTTATAAAACAAAGTGGTTAAGGAGGACTCTAGCTCACTTAGTCTCCTCATGGTATTTTAAGAAGATTGATAATATCATAGATGAGAGTATAATCAAATTGCTACCTAATGTATCAATGAGAATTTAAGTATCTAGGTCCACTTGTAGGGTTGATAACACACTTCAAATCTTTTAGTTAGGAAATGATTTTATGTTGTGTTGATTGATATTAGCTTGGTTAAGTGAGTGTCATGATAATAAAAATCACAAGAATCAATGAAATTAGAAACATCAAAATTATTGCAAAGACAAGGAATATGAACCATGAAAGAGTTAATAATTAGGGTAAAATGAAGTAAATTAGCACTAGGATATGTACCATATGAACTATCATGAGAAGGGGGCATTAAAAAATGGACAAAGACAAAGAGGACATACCTTGAACTCCAAAATTTAATTTAATATAATTTAATTTAATTTTGACAAATTGCTACCAAAGGGTAGCCCCCATTGCATCAATCACAAAGAAAACAAGATACATGATTTTAACAGCATAAAGTAATCAAGACCCTTATGACTTCTTGGGATATTCCCAACTACTCAGGAGGAAACAAATCCCCATTTAGGACCATCATGTACTCACTGGTTTCAAGATTGTTTCTGCTCAAACCATCTCTCAAAGCCATTAAGGTATCATGTATCTCCTTGTTTTTCAGAATCACCTCTATGTCAAAGGCATTGACAACTAGACCATTAAAGGCCTCATACTTAAGCCTCTTTAGGGCCTTCACAAACGGTTCCTCTTGAGAGCTTTGTTTACATACTGGCACAAACTACTAGGAACCAAGAGACAGTGGAAAAGGCTATCAAGCGCATTCTTCCCCAATATATTCTTCATCGCTTCCTCTGCCTCCTCCCCATCCAAATAAAAAATCTCCTTCAATCGTGCCTCAACCAAAGCTTGGTTGCAACCACATTTGCATTCAGGGATATCACGACATCCAACTCCTCAGACGCCAACCCTGCCATTCTCTACTCCAGAATGTTTACACCTTCAGCTGCATGATCGGCTTTTATAGTCAAAGGCTATCTTTGGCAACTTCTCATAAGAATTGTCTCTTCAACTTAAGAATCTTGAGACCAATCTCTGGATAAGGCTTTGCAAGATTTGTATAGATCCCCCAGACATCTTCTTTTATACTATCTATAATAGTTGTATCTTGATGAGGATGTTCTCAAAACTGTTTGCTTCAGAGTGCATCAAAAGAGGCGCCCATGAACAGGACGTAGTCACTGAGGCTTAGACCAGTCCAAGCCATGATATCATTGGAAATGATAACTTGGTTTGTCTGATCTATGGCATGATTAGATAGGAAATCTACCTCTTGGTTTGCTTCACGATACACATGTTTTATCAAGAAATCCATTCCTTTCAGAATCTCCCAGATACCATTGACCCATATATTAGATTTCCAATTGGGGCGTTTCCAGAACTAACAACCCGAACCACATTTAGGGAATCTCCTTCAATATCAATATTGAGGAGATTTTTTTCCTTACATAATCTTAGGCCACCAAGGAGGGCCGCAAATTCGGTATCGTTGTTGGTGCAAAATTCAAATTTTTATAGTTACACAATGTTGTCTTATTTATTTTTTTGCTTCACACTCCAAAATTTGAGTTCTTTTATTAACTTCCTTAGTATGATGTTCAATTCTATATCAATCTAATATAATTATTATAAAATGTGAAAAAAATTTGATTACATGTCATCAAATTCAAAGACAAAATATGAAAATAATAGTTGATACTACCAAGTTCAATCTAAACATGCAATTTGATTTTTGTATGTTGATAAAATAAGAAAAGCTGGTCTAAATGTTAAACACCGGTATTTTGATGACATCATGAAAAGTGTTTTAGTATGTTAGATAACACATAGATCATAGGGTAAAACATAACTTTTGGTTCTAAAATCATGGGTTCCAGATGCCCTTTTACCATTTTTTAGATTGCTTTCTCTAAAAATGTGAGCACATTATAACATGCTAGTGTTATAATGTGAGTAAACTACAATGAGCCCATGTTTAAATGCTTACCTTGGGTATTGAGAGAGAGAGAGAGAGAGAGAGAGAGAGAGAGAGAGAGAGAGAGAGAGAGAGAGAGAGAGAGAGAGAGAGAGAGAGAGAGAGAGAGAGAGAACCTTAGAAATATGGAGATATAGAGATGGGGGAGAGATAGAGAGGAAAATAGAGATATTGATGTAAAGGTCTTTGAAGAGGGAGAGGGAGAGGGAGATAGAGAGGAAGAGGGAGGTAGAGATGAAGATAAAGGGAGGAGGGAGAGGGAGAGAAACAAATAGAGAGATAAAGAGAGGTAGTGGTAGAGTTAGGAATAAAGAAATAGAGAGAGATAGAGAGATATAGAAGAAGAGGAAAAGGTGTTGGAAATCAAGGTGAAACTACTGCAATATTGACTGTAAACAAAGTGAAGCAAATTTGAAAATAGATTTCCAAGATTACGTACATTTAACAAAAAAAGAAAGTGATACCACAAGTGACACAAAATTTATGTGGAGAAACCCTTGCAAAAAAACTCCACATTGAACATTGAAAGAGACTCAATTCTTAGTTTAATCTTTTAAAATAATACATCAATACAACATCTCTCTTTGATAGTATTCCAACAACACTTTGCTACTTCAACAACCTACAAAACATGATATAAAAATATTAACCAAAGGCACCAATTTATAAAAGAGTTGAATGAGAGAATTCCACTATGGTATCTCAAAACAGGTGGTAAAACTACCTACAAAAATCATATGAATACCATAGTGGACAACTTGTAAACTTCGTAAATTACAATAAATCATCACATGAACTTTACGTGGGTGCAAACCCATAGCCAATGAGAATAGCTCAACTTCGAGTCCTTCATTACTCCTTGATGGCTTTGATGGCTAATATGCACAATATACAAACCTAGGCACCCAAATTTGGGTAACCTGTAAATGGCATGTCAACATGTGTAGACATGCAAGTTCAAATATACCCCACTCCCAAAGTGAATGCCTAAAAGTCCAATATTCTTCCAATATGCTTTATGATTGTCATTTATGACTAGAACCACCTTTATGAATGCAAAGATTATTTTTCATAGGTGTAACATCATAAATTACACCCCATGCCATTTCATGCTACATGAGCCTCTCTATAGTTGAGCTAAAGACAATATCAAGCCTTAGACCGTAATCCCTAATCCACCAAGTATCCTTGCCACCTGTCATATCTAATTTGCCAACTGTTAGGTCTGGATTGCACACAGACATATGCATGTTGAAGAGAAGTTTGTGTGCCACACAGTTGTCCTCTGAATATCTGTGATTGAAGGTGGTTGTTGGGACGATACACTTTCTAATTTTGGTAGTGTAATGCCCCTCTATGCTAGCACCGATGTCGAGATTATTGCCTGTTAGTATTTCTTGTCTTTTTGGCTTCATTCTTCCTTTTTTATTCTCCTTACATTATAAAAGCATTCTCTTGGCTATTCTTGCATTTACTAAGCATTTCTACAATAGACTAGACCTTCATTATTACATTTATCCTCACAATATTGTCACTCTGCCATCCACCATTGTCATCCAATGAAGCTATGCCAACTTGGGGATTGTTTCCTTTCCTCATTCTAGCATGTAACTTCACTTCTGGTTTCAAAGGGGGCTAACTATCTAGGTTATATTGCGTTTTTTAATTTTTTTTGCACTAACATATCATTTATTTCATTTATATCTATTTTGTCTGTATACTATCCATAGGTTGTTTGTGGAGGTGAGAACAACAAAGCAGGGGTTTGAATGAGGCAAACCTCTTAACACAATTGCCCTAATATTTTGTCCTTTGTCTTATTTATGTAGGTTTCAGTGAATTTGGTTGGAGCTTTATTTGTGGTTAATGATATCATTCCTTTGCTTCCTCTTAGTCTCTCTTGTCATTTTATTTAAGTTTGGTACTTTCCATATTATGTATTTTCGTCACATTTAGCTTACAGAACATAGTACATCTTGCTCTGTACTTTTTGGTATGGTCTTTTGTGTTTTGTTTGTATCAAACCTTTGTCTGTCGCTTTGTCATCCTCGACCCATGCATGTATCCTAGATAGAGAGCTCACAAAGCTATCTAGATGGTCTCTGTGACTTGTACTTTTGCCTTTTGTGAACTAAATAGTTTAGCTAATTAATTTAGTTGGTTAAACTCTCATCTCCTTTAGTAGTGAACAAACTCAAAGGTCATAGTTACTCGAGGGTTTGTTCCAAATGGAGAGTTAGGATTTATATCATTGAAGAGTTTATTACCCTTCGTAGTGGTTCATTTTTCACACTCTACAATAGGTAAATACATATTAAATATATTTATCTAGCATCTCCTTAGGCATTAAAGTACACCTCCTAAGGATCATGGAGACATATGAAAATGACAGGACTATGAGGTTAATGTCACCTTATCCTAACATTCTCCCATTTGAAATTATACATTTTAATTACATCCATAAGTTATATAAAAATAATAATTAAGTACAGTGATCAAGGTCCATGACCTTTTATAGCAAGAAAACTTATCTGGGGTTACTAGTTTTGTTAGAGTATCTACAACAATATGTAAATTGTCAACTTTCTCTAACAATACATTACCATTCTCAAATATTTCTTGGACAAAGTGATACTAAACATCAACATGATTAGTACAAGCATGATACATAAGATTGTTAGAAAACATATGGTACTCTGACTATCACATTTGATCTTCACAATCTTGCAATCAAAACAAATACCTAAATACCAAGTTTTTATAACCATACCACCTTCTTAGAAGCATTTGTAGCAGCAATATACTCTACTTTTGTGGTGGAAAAAGCAAATATAGGTTGTATTTTACTCATCCAACTCAATAGGCCTCCTCCAAACAAAGAAAACATTACCACTACTAGACCTTTTACTATCCAAGTCACCTGCCAAACCTACATCAACAAAATCTTGTCCAATGACTTAAATATTTCTTTTCTAAATTGTCCAAACCATTCTCAAATGTTTCTTGGACAAAGTGATACTAAACATCAACATGATTAGTACAAGCACGATACATAAGATTATTAGAAAACACATGGCACTTTGACTATCACATTCGATCTTCACAATCTTGCAATTAAAACAAATACATAAATACCAAGTTTCTATAACCATACCACCTCGTTAGAGGCATTTTTAGAAGCCATAAACTCTACTTTTATGGTGGAAAAATAAAATATAGTTTGTATTTTACTCATCCAACCCATTGGGCCTCCAAACAAAGAGAAATCATAGCCACTAGTGGACGTTTTACTATCCAAGTCACTAGTAAAACCTACATCAACAAAATCTTGTCCAATGAATTAACCTCATTGCTAGAACCATAATAAACTAAACAATAATTAAAATTTACGTTAAAATATATGAACGCTTGTTAATAGAAGTCTAATGCTCTTTACCAAGGTTAGACATAAACCTACTCAGAACTCCCACTACTTGGACAATATCTGGCCTAGTGCAAACCATTGCATACATCAAACTACCATTGACACTAGCATAAGGAACCTTAGACATTTCTTCAAAATAATCATCAAAATTAAAGTACATGTCTAATTTAAGCTTAGTACTAATAAAAATGGAATAATTACTAGCTTACAATGCTATATATTAAATATTTGCAAAATCATATCAATATACTTACTCTAACTTAATCCAAGGTTTCTATGTATTCGATCCATGCTGATCTCCAACCTAAGAATAAGTTTACTAGCCCCCAATTCCTTCATATCAAAAGTGCCAAATAATTAGAGTCTAGACCTTCCTAGGAAATCATCACCTTCATGTTACCCATAAACAACATGTCATCAAAATAGAAGACATAATTAGTATCTAATCATCAATATTAGAGTTCAAATTCAACATACACATTTTGGAACACCCGGTGGGACTCTTGTCCCTTGTTTCCAAAATTTTCTTTGAGTTTTTAGTGTTTTCATAATTGCAGGCTAAAGTTTGTGTCAATTTCTGAATGATTTCGCGTTTTTGGCAATTTTTGTTGCATTTATGTATCTTTTGTCAGATTCTATTTTTTACCATGTTTCTGGGCATTATTATTGCGTCTGCAGTTGTTATTAGCACGTATACGACACATTGTTGCATTTTTGGTTTTCTATAATTTTGTTTTGACACATTTTTGGTGTTTTCTGTTGTGTCTGTCGCAGATCCAAGAGCATTTGTGGTGCATATTGATGCGTATCTGGTTAAATTAGGGTTTCTCTACTTTGTGATTTTTCTACTTTTGTCATGTATATGGTAGTTATTAGCGCATATTTGGTATACGATTTTATTCTGATGTGTCTATAGTAAATCCTAACACATTTTTAGTATGTATTGCTGCAACTATGATTTTGCAAGGATCCTGTATTTTTGGAGTTTATTCTCGTTTGTTGAAGGCCCCATTTCATTACTTGTTATTATTATCTTTCTCTAATATTTGTGTTTTCAGGTTGGGGATTAATATTGAAACTACTAATCCATTTTATTTGCAGGGGTAGCTAGGTGCGTGTTTGTGATTTCATAGGATAGCTCACATTTCAGTTTGGTGTATTAAAAAGAACTCTTGTTTGAAGTGTCTTGTACACTTGCACACTTTATGTTGTAAAACCCTAAGGTGTTTGTGAAAGTATCCTCTCCCCTCACCTTTTTGGACCTTGGGTGTAAGAGAAATCACTAAACATCTTCTTTTTTCTTTTTAGAGGGCTTGCCTTTGGAGAAGTGATCACTCCAAGGGGGATGACCCAAAGCGAGTTTTCCTTTGAGACACTATATAAAAGCTTAAGGAAAAAGCCAAGGTCAAACTAGTGAGTACCTTGCCAATGTGAAAGGGGAAGTATCCAAATTTATGTGAGCTACATCTCCTAGTAGGGTTGGTTAAAGTCTTAATTAGTGGCTTGTTGGGTGCTAGCAAGGCATTAAGTCTCGAACAATGACTAGAAACTTTATTTTAGAGGCCTACCCTATTGAGCTTTGTTGGTGTCATTCTTAGTGCAAAGGTGTAGCATCACACCTTGAAGTTACTCACCATATGGCTCCCTTGAAATGAGATAAAAATCCCCAATTTTTCATAAGCTATACATAGATTTTTGAGGAGAGGGTGATTGGGTCATCCTTCCAGTCTTTGAGGCCCCTACCTATTCTCTCTTGCAAAGACAAGATTGCAAAGCACCCCTTTAGGTGTTGTGCTTTTGAGTTGAAGGAGATTCCAAGTGTGGGCCTGAGTTTTCTGCCATTAGACTTGACCTTAGGAATAGGAAGTCTTTGGAGTGTCGTCTTTTGTGATGAGACCAATGCAAATTTGGGCTTTAAGGAGCCTAGGCCATACCCTTGTTATCATTAATCACACAACCATTGTGTCATCTTGTTAGAAGTATTTTCTTGCCACAATAATCATCAAATAATTAGATTTGGTCACATTGATACTCAAAAATAAAATTTAAATTTGGACAAACATTAGGAAAAACACATTTTTTACCAGAAATGCATATTTGGACATTATTGTCACATATTTGACACTTTTTGTCACGTATTTGAGACATGTTGTCATGTATCTAAGACACTGTTGCATATTTGAAACATATTGTCATGTTTGTGGTTCTAGAAAACCATGTATTTGAACATTATTAATGCATATTTGGACATTATTGGCATGCATATGGATCTTTATAATGCATATGTGACATATGTTATCACGTACCTAGTATATTTCCTCATATTTGGTCATAGAGATTGAAAGAACTTCCTGATTGATTCCTTAGGATTCCTAGTCAGTCAACCATCAGGTCACCGTTGCTGGCTTTCCATTTTCAGCCTTTTCAGACCTTCATTTATCCAAAAACATCAACATTTCCAAAATCAAAAAGTTGTCTTGTTCTCTTTATCTTGCATTAAAAATTTATTATGACTAGGTTGATTCCCTCTTAGATCTATCATTTACGGTTCCATTATAGTCTCTTGAGTTAGGATACCTTACCTTTGGAATTTTTCATCTCCTAGGAAGTCATATCTTGCTTGAGCTATCAATTTGTGGCTATCTATCATAGTCCTAATCTTATCATCATTTGGAACCTCATTATAGGACCGTTGCAAGGCAAACTCTCAACTTTTGGTCATTGTCATATCTTTTCCTCATCCATCTCCTTTGCCATCCTTTCATTCACACAAAGTCAAACATTCTCCTAATACAGTTGAAACCAAAGCTCAAAGACTTAGAAGAGAAGCCCAAGAAGCTCTAAGATCTCAAGGCATGGATACTTACGCTTTTGATGAAGAAGAGTTTTACAATACCAGGACTTTTGAAAATCATAGTATTGTACAAAATTCAGATGATGAGTCATTAACCTTAGCAAAACTTCAAGATTTTTTGTCTAATTAAAAGTTCAACAAGTTGTTTGAGATAATTTTATGCAAGAATCTACAACGTTACTTCATGATGCTTGCCCAAGAGGGTATCAAGTTACCTCCCAATTTTAATGTATCTCAACTTGTGGAGGACAATCCAAATGATGTTTGTACTAGCTAAAATAGACATGAGATATCTTTGAGTCTGAGTCACCTTCATCCTTTTTGCAAAAACCAAATATTTCTATCTGAATGCATACCTGACAAACCCATGTGCAATCTCATACTAATGATCTTCATGGTTGAAGAACTACCAATGCACATACTAATGACCAACAATATGATCAACATCAAGATACCAATCAAGTTCATAACCATAGTCATGCTTCCATTAGACAACCTCATACTATCTTTGATGAGCACCACTAAGACCATACTCAAGGCCAACATCAAGATACCCACCAAGGCCATAATCATGGTCATCATTATACTAGAAAACCTTATGTTACATTTGAAGATCAAAACCAAGGTCATGCTTTCAATGCCAACCATACTTATGGTCATGACGCTCACACTCATCCAAGGACTTATGCTCAATACCAAAATTATGACCCATATAGCTACATTCCTCCACATGGCACCTAATATCTCAGTTATATTTCTCCTCTTGATAGTCATCATAATTATTTTATCCCCCCTCCTCCTCCACTTAGTGGCTTAGACATGGTTGAAGGAATACAACGCCTCCTAAGGATGATTTTCAATAAAAAGTAAAGAAATTACAACAACAAATGGCTAGTATCCATACACCTATCAAGAATTACACACTTCAAGACATTTGTCCTTATCCTTTTGACAAGACTATACCCATGCCACCCTTTCCCCCTAATTTTGATGTGCCTAAATTTGACAAGGGAAAGGGTGATTCTAAGGAACACATTAGAGAATTATTCAACACTTGTATAAATGTTTCCCATGAGGATTATTACTTAATTTGCCTCTTCCCTCATAGTCTAAAGGAACAAGCTATGGAATGGATTTCACGATTACCACCTAGGATTCATTCTTGGGGTGACTTGGATAAGAAATTCATTCAATACTTCTCTTACAATATTGAGCATGAGGTTTTAGTTACAACCTTATGTACCAACAAACAACACAATGAAGAATCCTTTTTGTCATTTTTACAAGCATGGATAGTTTTGGCTAGTCGTTGCTCTTGTCATGTTCCACAAAAATTATTGGTTAAGATATTCACACATACCCTAAATCGAGAAATTGGATATGAAATTCACAAGTTATGGTTGACCACATTTCAAGAAGTTGTTGAAAAAGGTCTTTCTGTTGAAAAGGTTATTCTTAAGAAAGGTCTTATCAATTTTTTGAAAGAGAACAAAGAGCATCCTATTACAAAGGAAAAGCCTCACTTTTGGATCAAGAACAAGAATACCATCAATGATGGGGTTGTGAATGAAAATATGGCAAAACCTTTGGTATGTTTTCTTGAAATTAGCTCATCAATAAATCAAGTGAATACCCAAAGGGTAATGAGGCCTATGACACAAAGGAAATACACACCTTTGTAAGAACCGATTGAGTCAACATTACAAAAGTTGGTTGCAATTAAGCTCATTATTTTACCATAAATTGACCTTTTGAGCGAAAGGTTAAGCCAACATGGTGAAATGATAATAAATTTTATAAATGTCGTAGAAACAAAAGGCACAAGACTAGAAATTGTCATAAGATTAAGAATCTTATTCAATATCTCATTGAGAATTGGTGCAATAGAAGTTGAGGGCCATTCATCCAATGAAGAACATGCAATGTTTAAGGATCCTTTCCCTAAACATGATAAAGAAAAGGCTCCTAAGATCACTTCCAATGCCAATACCAATTATGCAAATGTTTCTTAAGAATATAATATCAGCCACATTTCTAAGATGGACCATCATGCGTCTACCATAACTATTAAGGACAAAACCCGTAAATGTAATGTAACAATGCATTGGGGTAAAGTCACCCTACAAGGAACCACACCCAAACCCTCTTCATCCTCTAACTAGTATGACCTTGTTGAGAAACTTGGAAAAGCACCAGCCCGTGCATATCCATTATTGAGCTTTTACGCATATCCCCTTCACATATGGCTATCTTAGACAAAAATTTGCAAGAAACCTCTATACCCATCGACCTAAATGTGGATCAATTTCAAGCCATGGTGGGACACTTATTTTCACCACATCACCTTACCTTCATTGAGCAAGATGATACATCTCTCTAACAACCTCACAACACACCCCTTCCTATTGAAGCTTTTGTCGATAAACATCGAATAAAGTGAGTCTTGATAGATGGAGGAGTAGGTCTAAATATTTTCACTTTCAAAGTTGTTTTAGTATTGGGATTCTCTAAAGGGGCCATAGATTCAAAGAAAAAGATAAGAATCAAAGCCTATGACATTGGAGAACGCTCATGCAAAGGAACAATCACCTTACTAATTAGAGTTGGTCCAGTAGTAGAAGACGTGGTCTGCCAAGTTTTAGACCTTGATCTCACCTATAACATCCTCTTCGGCCATCCTTGGATGCATGACATGCGAGCAATTCCTTCTATATATCATTAATGTATCAAATTCCCACACCGGAATAGAGATTATTGTTTCCACTAATCCAAATCCATATATGTATTGCAATAAAATTCATCCTAAGCCAAAAGAAACAATACCTATTAATTGAGAGGTCAGTTCATCTTCATCTTATGTTGATCTCGAGTCATTAAAAGCTTCTACTTCCAAGCAACTTGATATCAATTCTAAGGTCAAGAACAACAGAATGGGAGAATATAGTTTGCAATAATCCATGGATCTTACACAACTTATGGGCTCCCCTAAGATTTATGGCAAACCGCATTCTTCACAACCTATGATGGTAGTTTTTATCAAATAGGATCCCACAACTTTTACTAAATGGGGTAAAATAGAAGGTGAATAATTTTTCAAAATGCTATTTAAGGACCCAGAAGAACATTCAGATCATGGTAATATTAGAATACCTATTGAGAAATATGGAAAAGGCTTCAAATTCCTACAAAAGATGGGATATGATGGAAAAGGTCCTCTTGGCTTGGAAAAACAAGGAATCATTGAACCTATCCAACCTGAATTAGTACATAAGAAACAAATGACCAAAGGACTAGGACATGCACCCTTGAGGTTACGTGGCCCTAGATCTCCAGAAACATTACACATTGGTCCTTGAAGTTCCACTAATGATAATACACTACCTGAAGAACATCATCCATCAATAGATTCAAATGAATGGGAATGGGACTTAGATATGTCATCCAATGACTATGATCTTGAGGAAACTTTTAGAGAGTCTGGTGAGCCTACTTTTGAAGAAAAAATTAGAGTGGGACAAACATCAACAAGTCAGAACAAAGAAACACCCCAAGATAAGAATTCTAGTGGTGAAGCATGGATAAAAACCTTTTGGGATCTTGAACACTCTATGTCTTGAGGCTCAAGGTCTAAACTATGAAAAGTGAGCACTCTCGTTTCTAAGTGTCCTAGTAGTGTCAGTCAAACTTCTTTCATTATCAAAGCTAATGAGAGTACCAATGATGACCCTGATGATACCATTGGCATATATATATACTCATGTGTCTTTACCCTTACCACTTCTGATCTTGACAAAACCAATGGCCTTCCACTTGTGCACCCTCAACTCATAGACTGGAACCAACAAGGGCCTCCACAAATTGATACACTCCAAAACAACGAGGCTATCATTGATTACCTAGGTCTAAGAGATGATCTTCCTATCGGGGACCCTAGAGTAGGATTCATCATTGAAATTGACATTGGGACTTAGTTTGGAGAGGGAGCCAAGCCTTTCAGTTGCAACAATATAAAAAAATAAATAATAATAGGTCTTCTAGTGAAAATCGTGTTGGCATTTCAATAAGTTTGTTGGTATAAGGATATTGAGAAGGTTGTTGGACATTATTGATATAATTGATAAAGGATAATTACTGTCTTAATAATATTATATTGTCATTGATGTCAAGAAATTGATTTTCTAATTCAGTATGATGTTGCCATATCTTAAGAAGTATGTTTTGATGAGTATAAAGATGTCGGTAAGTGACACAGAATGAATGTGAAAATGAAGGGGAATAATAAGTTATTCAATGGGCAACTATTACCGAGTTAGACAGTGATGAGATTTTGTTGTTTTGATTGTTTTGATATCCTATATATGTGTACTCATTGACTGAATAAGAATAAGAAAAGATTTCATTCAGTACATGAATATAGGTTTAATACTGTTCTATGTTACCGAGCTATGAAGCTAGTCGGTAAACCCCAAGGTTATCGATATCGGTTAAAGAAGGCAGAATGTCTACCGAGTGAAGTTCAGTATTAACCGAGTAAAAAACAAGCAGTAACAGAACGCATTGGATGAATAAAAGAATTATTAAATGAAGGATGCCAATGAGTTGGAAATGTATAGATGATTGGTATGTCATGCAAAAAGTTTGTTGAGGATCTACGACAATGAAAATACAAGAGTTGGATCTACAGTGCAGATTAAACAGCCATAACCTAGCACAAGTACCAAGGAAGGAATACAAGTTCCAAGGCAAGATAAAACATTTTTCAGATCGAAGGATTCAAAGAACCCAGTCAAGTTTGATGATCTGATGGCTAAGATTAATCATGGGAAATGTGATCAAGGAGATTAAGCGGTTAGGAATTGTTTATAAATAAGGAATTGTTGATGAACAATGCATGTGGGCAAATAGAAGAACGGTGATGCTTCTGTAGTGATCACCGAGCACAGAAGATTGAAGATCTGATTGAAAAACTGATTGAGAAGCCCAGCAAGGAGGAAGATAAGTCTTATGACAAGATTATTTTGAGCACATAGAGTCTACTTTAGCATTTTAGATGTGAAGTTGCAGATATATTTTATTACTGTTATTTTATTTTGTAAGTGACAGAAAATCTCTTAACTGAGTGGACCTAACAATCTTATTTGTAAATCCTCTAGCAAGGTAACATTCTAGTTGAGTGTTTGAAATCCTCTGACAAGGTCACTTCTAACAAAGTGCAAGATTCTAACAGATCTGAGGGAAATCCCTTAACTGGGTCACATCTAGCAATGTGTTTATGTAATCTGTAATAGGATTGGCTTTTAACTAAGCATACTCTAGAAGGGTATATTTCTTAATGGGTCTGAAATCCCATAGTGGTTTTTCCCTATTTGGGTTTCCACGTTAAATCTGGTGTTAAATGTGTTGTGATGTTTTAAGGTTATCAGTTTATGAGTTTGAATGATTTACAGTCTACGTTGCATATTAAAGTAAAGGCTACCAAGGTTGAATCTATTGAATATATTGAATTGTGAGTTTATATGATTCAGTCCCCCCCCCCTCTCATCTTACTAACAAATCGCAGTATGACGCTTTTAGACCATGAGATAGTAAAAGGAAAGGACATATCCAATGGTGAAAACCTCTCTGATGCACCAGAGGATGGAAGGCTTGATACTCTCCCCTTAACATGATATCATGAGACATCCCCTGTGTTGATGGAAGAGAGAATACAAACTAATCTTGAGATGAAAAAAGAACCGCATAACATCTATCTTGTTGTATCATTGACCTAGAACAAGAGAGTCCCAATTTTAACAAAAGTTTCAAAAAATTTCATATTGATTTTGCATGGTCATATGCTGATATGCCCAGCTTAGATCCTAATCTTTTCATGCATCATCTCATGGTAGCACTGGGTGCAAAACTAGTAAAATAGAAATTGAGTAAAATGCATCTACAAGTGGTACTTTTAGTCAAATTTGAGCTTGAGAAATTACTAGATGTTGGTTTCTTTAGACCTAGTGATTACTTGGAATGGATTTCAAATCTTGTACCCATGGGCAAACCAAATGGTCGTATTTGAGTATGTATAGACTTCAAAGATATCAACAAAGATTGTCCTAAAGATGATTTTCCAATACCCAACATAAACTTAATTGTCTATCTTCTAGCTGGACACACAATTTTATCACTCATGGATGGATTTTCCAGCTATAATTAGATAAAGATCGCACCCGAGGACGAACAAAAGAGTGCTTTCAGTTGTCCTTGGGGAACATTTTGTTGGAATGTCATGCCTTTTATCTCAAAGAATACTAGTGCTACCTATCAAAGAGTTATGACCATAACATTTCATGAAATGATGCATACCTTGATGGAAGACTATGTAGATGACCTCTTGGGATAATCACTCACAAGAGAAAACCATTTGGATGTTCTAGACAAAATCTTCACTTGATTGGAAAAGTACAAAGTGTGATGAAATCCCAAGAAATTTGTCTTCAGGGTAACCTTTGGGAAGCTCCTAGGATACATTTTGTCACAATGAGGTATTGAATTTGATCTAGTGAAAGTCAAAGCTATTCTAGAGATTCCTCCACCAAAGAATATCAGTTAGCTAAGATCATTACAAGGGAATTTAAAGTCAATCAAAAGATCCATTGCTCAACTTACAAACACATGTCATCCATTTACACATTTGTTACACACAAACATCATATTCAAATGTGATGAGAAGTACCAACCAACTTTTCAATTACTCAAATATTATCTCATGAATCCTCCTGTTCTCATGCCACCAATCAAAGGAAAGCCCCTACTTCTCCACATATTAGCACCAACAGAATAACTGGGAGCACTTTTAGCACAACCAAACTACAAAGGAAAAGAAAGCCATCTATTACATCAGTCACACATTAGTGGAATATGAGATAAATTACACTCCTATCAAGCGTGTGTCTCTTCCTGTAGTTTTTGCATCATATAAATTACCACTGCTACATGATCACTCACAAAATAAAGCTCATAGCAAATATAAATCCTCTAAAATACTTGCTCAACAAAGTAGATCTTACAAGAAGATTGGCCAAATGGGTAATGATTCTAAATGAATTTGATATTGAATATGTTGATAGAAAATCCATCAAAAGATAAGTCATTGCAGATCAGTTAACATATGCACCTATGATAGATGACCACCCATTGATTTCATAATTTCTAGATGAATCCATCCTAGTAGTTACACATTCAAGATTATGGAAAATTCACTTTGATGCATTATTCACACAACATGGAGTAGGTGTAGACATTCTTTTTGTCAAACCACAGGGAGATTGCATTCTGAAATCATATAGGCTATCATTCCCTTGTATGAATAACATATCAGAATATGAGGCACTTACTATAGGTCTACAGATTGTAGTTCAATGGAGGATCCAAGATCTTCATATTTTTGGTGATTCCCAATTAGTTATTTGACAAAAAAACAATGACTATCAGACAAAAGATGAAAATTTGATTGCTTATAAGTAGATGGTTGATGACTTCAAAAAATACTTTATAGAAATAACCTTTGAGCAAATTCCTAAAGATAACAACAAAGTTGTTGATGCGATGGCCACTATTGCTTCTTTGATCGACATGACACAAAATACAACCTGTTGTGAGTTCTTGCTGGATAATCTCTTGGTTACAGCATATGAGATCCCTCTATTTGAGCTTATATGCATTATTGGTTCAGATTCCCCTTGGTACAGTGACATCTTCACTTACCTTCACAACAACACCCTTCCACTAAACATTTCCAACAACCAATGTCGTACCTTTATTTGCCAAACCTCTCACTACATAATCATTACTGAAACCCTTTACCACAAAGGTCTTGATGGTACTCTCCTTAGATGTCTAGAGCACGAGAAAGTCCAAACCGCGTTGCGTGATGTACACGAAGGTATATGTGGGGCTCACTCTAGTGGTCCAACCTTAATTAAGAAACTAATGAGGACTTATTACTATTGGCTCACTATGGAGAAATGTTCCTATCATTTTGTCAAAAAATTCAAGTAGTGTTAGATTCATAAAGACTCGATACATGCGCCAACACAAGAACTACAACCGATCACAACACCTTGGCCCTTTTGTTAATGGGGACTTGATCTCATGGGTAAGATTCACTCTCCATCCTCCAATGGCCATAAGTTCATAATAACCACCTCTAAGTACTTCACGAAATGGATTGAATCCATTCCCCTCACACAACTTACCATTAAATAGATCACCACATTTATCCTCAATTACATTATATGCTGGAATGGTGTTCCTCTTTCCATCATCACGAATAACGAGCATCCTTTCAAAAATCAAGATGTTCTTGAGATCTGTGAGAAATTCCATATCCAACACCATTTCTCCACTCCATACTATCTTGAAGGAAATGGTCAAGTTGAGGCGTCTAACAAAACTATCTTGAAAATCCTCAAGAAGATAGTCAATGATGCTATTCTTGACTGGTACACACAACTTAATCCTTCCTTGTGGACCTATCCACAAGTCTTCACACTTCCATTAGAACCACACTATACTCACTTGTCTATGCCCCTAAATCTATCTTACCCATTGACATCGAGTTGCCATCCCTATGGGTCTCCTTGCACAATCTTATAAGTGATGAGGATTACAGAGTCTCCCGACTTCAAGATCTCAAACTATTGGATGAGCATAGAGAAAATGCTTTCAATCATCTTAGAGGATACCAACAACACATGAGTCAAAGATGCAATCATAAGGTTAAGCCTCACACATTTGAGGTAGGTGACTTGGTTCTCAAAATCAATACGAAGAATCAACAAGATCAAGAGAAACAAGGAAAATTTGAACCTAATTGGCTTGGCCCCTACATTGTCACAACAATCTATGGCTCTGGAGCATATCAGCTATCTACCCCTGAAGGTGAACTGCTTCAAGATCCTATCAACAACATGCACCTTTAGAAGTTCTACATGTAATCCTTCAAAGAATCCCTTAAAAATACAAAACACATAAAAAATATCAAAATACATAAAAGAAAGAAAAAAAAGTAAAAAATTGAAAAAAAGTAAAGAGAAATAAATTTGTCCAACGGTGAAAACCATTTTAGTGGCACCCTAGGAAAGTACCATGGTGAAAACTAGACAATCGACACCATGTGTAGGGACTTTTCTCCTCTCTCCTTCAGGATTTCCCATCATTCCTTTCACTGTGCACACACTCACCACCTATTTTTTCATAATAAAATTTTCATCTTCATCATGGCTTGCTATTGTTCTACAAAGGTCACTTGCCTTCTACAATAATATTTTTTGTCACCTATGCTTCATCCATAGTAATGAGGTCATTTCCCTAACTAGGGGCATCTCCTCAACCTAGTGATGAGATTGGATCCTTTGCATCACATATTATGAGGAACATCGCTTTTATACCCTCCTTCTTATGCTCACAATCCACAATAAAGTTTCAATTGTATGGCTAATCCATAATAGAAGTTTATGTTTTTCTTCGCAATAAGCGTTTGTTTCATGGAGTGAGGCTATTTCAGGTGATACATGAGAAACATTTGTGCTTCAACCAAATCAATCTTTTGAGTAGATTGACATACTAGCACGTCTGATGATCCTATTTTCCTAAACACTATCTATCCTTTATCAGGATACTACCAAAATTGTGACCAAATAAAAATCTACAAACTTGTGGCAAGAAATATATATGGCATGACGATTTCATTAATTTGTTGGTGTTAGGGTTTTTCTTTTTCTTTGATTGATCTTTTGGTGACATGCTTATTATGCTTCTCAAGGATGTCTATGGACTAGAATGGTTGGGATGGGGCATTGTCACATGATTGTGACTTGTAGATTGTTCTCTTGTAATTCTATGGCTTGTCTGAGGATATGATGGCCTATGACCATCAAGGATATAATGATTCTTGTTTAAACAGGGGAATTCCTTGTTTGAAAGTGTCTTATCTCAATGCAAATGGCACATTGACTATCTAGGTCAAAATCATATATAGATGGTCACAATTATTTGCCATAATAAGCTCAATGATGATAAATGCACAAGAGCTCATCACCTTCATATTTTCTATCTTCCATAATTCCTTCTATCTCCTCAATTTAGCCTTCATCCCAAGTAGTCCTGCATTATTCGACTAAGTATAATGACACACCAAAAATACTAGGGGCATGAATTGCATTAGCATCTATCTTGTATCACCACATGTTAGTCATACATATATAAGCATATTATATAACATACATCCTACATCCACATAGGTTAGCACATAATCATCATAATTCATCATCATTCGTACATATTGTAAATAGAAGCATCATAGGTCAATATACATATCCACATTAAATTATTATGTATCCATCATGATATAATCATACATATAAAAAATCATTATATCATAAAGAACCATATAAAATCATGTCATAAATGCATCTCATCATAAGCATCATAGAACATAAATCATAACTACATCACATAGTACATCATTCAAAATCCATCATCATAGGAAGCATATAGAATCATCGCATCATATTAAACATCATATAGGAACACATGCTTATAGTTGTTTCCAAGAATAGATTTCATCTCATCTATATATCAAAACAAATGTGTCATATACAATGATACCAAAATTATAATGGCTATTGGGAGCCCCAAAATCACCCTAGGTTTCTACATATCATCATACAAAACTGATACTAAATATAGACTAAATAGGGCTATGGTGAGTTATCGCCCTCGGAACCAATCGACCTCAAATGTCTCTGAGCCTTGGAAGGTCCTATGTCTCCTATCCTTGAGGGTGGTGGTCCCCCTCTTGATCCTCCTAATAGTGCCCTAGGTGGCCCCATAACCCCTCTACTATTTGTTTGTTGTCTATGCGATCTACCCTGTCAGATTATCGCGAAGCTCCCTACCCTCTATTATGTTGTTATTTCAACCTCATATAATTTCCACCAGTATGCTATCTCCTGGGCTGCATTGAAAAAAAATCCCATCCCTGAGTTTGTTGGCAAGAGACACTGTTCTGGTGAAGATCGATGCATGAGAAATGCTTAGGAATTGTCATTGATGGCAACTCAGTTCTGAAATCATATCCGGTACATGTAGATTTGATTTACCAGAAGTTGTATTATCATTTGGCATAAGTCTAGAAGGTGGAATAGAATAACTGACAAAGTATGAATTTAGTGTGTAGATCTTGATTTTGGTTGCATAAATTTGGTTGCGGTAATAGAGGTAGATGATTCGAGGTTTGAGTCAGCTTATTCTATAATCCTAATATCTGGTGTTGATTCATGAGCGAGATTGAAGGTCCGGTAACCAGTAATCTAGGTAGAACATAACTATTTTGGTGTAATGTGTGATCTGGAATCCTCTGGATGATTTCAGTGATTGGTTTCGAGTTTGAGGAGATTGGTCCAACATGTTTGAATCTTGTTATCATCTTGTTTAGGTCTGCATATGGATTTCTGGACGGATTGAGCTGACTTGTTGGTTACACGTTTCATGTTGCGTGTTATGTGGTTTTTGGAAGCCGACATGAGAATTGATTTGTTTTGTTGATGCAGATATATAAGATCGACTTGTATGATCATTTTGGTAATTGATGTGTGGTTGATGTGAGAATTTCAATGTGTGATGAGCGAATGAGCATCAGTGTGCAGATTTGGTGCTTCGATATATGATTGTGCAACAAAATAGAGTAGATAAGTAGAGCAGAGGAAGATAGTCAGATCATGCTTAACTGAAATTGCTATTTGGCATTAGTAGATGCTATTCTTCAGTTCAGACACTATTGTAATCTTTTGTAATCATTTGTAGGATAGTGAGTCTTCCGAGTTGTAGTCTTGTTTTGTAATTGAGCAGTGAGCTCTAGGCAGTGAGCCTGAATGCAAGTGCATTTCTCTTTTTGTAATATTATCATACTCCTGATCAAAGTACAATAATATTGTGAGTTCAAATCCTACTGTGGTTTTTCCCTTTCCAGTTTTCCATGTAAAAATATTGGTGTTATGGTTTTGTGGTTGATTGGTTTATGTTTTTGCACTTTACTTTTATTCTTATGCATCCAGTGGTTTAAGAATCAATTTGATAAGTTTGTGAATTATATAAAACTGATTCATCCCTCCTCTCAGTGTTCATTGATTCCAATAGAGTTGGCATTTCCCTATTATGTGGCTCTCACCCACTTGAAGACCTCCTCTGCCCTAGTATATCATGATAAACTTATAAGGAACTGAGAGGCGGGGGGGGTGAATCAGTGCAAACAAAAACAATATGAATCTGATCACCAACTTAAACAACTTAAAACTTAACAAGAATAAGAGGAATATCACCACTTAAGCTAATGCCCAATAAAACAAATTCCACATAACACAAGAATTGTGAGATGTTTGCCCCATCTTGTTAAACTAGATAATGTGCTAGGTAAGGACTGTCAGATGGGTAAGATGACTTCTATATCTTTTAAGAGTAAGTCTTTCTCTTTAGAAAATTATAGATTTGGTTCATACCGATTTTTGTGGTCCTATGAGGACTAAGAGCTATTATGGTGATAGATATTTCATGATTTTCACTGATGATTTTTCCAAGATGATGTGGGTAATTTTTCTAAGAGAAAAGTTTGAGGAATTTAGTAAATTCAAAGCATTCAAAGCTTTAGTTCAAAAAGAAACCGAGAAGAATTTGAAATGTTTGAGATCTGACCGGGGAGGAGAATTTACTTCTGATGAGTTTGTGAAGTTTTCTGATGAATAGGGAATCAAGCTGCTAGAACTCCACAATAGAATGGGATAGCAGAGAGAATGAATAGAACAATTGTTGAAGCTGCTAGAACCATGTTGATTCAAGGTGAAGTACCAAAAATATTTTGGAGAGAAGTAGTTAGCACTGTTGTTTACACTTTGAATCACATACTTATCAAGAGAGGTAACAAAAAAACACCTTATGAATTATGGCATAGAAAGACTCCTAATGTAAGTTACTTTAAAAATTTTGGGAGTAAATGTTTCATTAAACGTGATGATTTCACTGAAAAGTTTGATGCAAAGTGTGATGAAGGTATTTTTCTTGGTTACTCTAGAAAGAGTAAGGCTTTCAAATCTTATAACAAGAGAGAAAAAAGGATCATTAAGAGTGCAAATGTGAAGGTAGATGAACTCTCTGAGAAATATGATAAGACCAATAGATCTGAACCTAAGAAAGATGAAGAAAAATTTGTGTTTATTGAACCGGAAGTACAAAAGAATGATGACCAGGAAGATGCAGAAATAGGTGCTCAACCGGTAAATGAAGAAAGCAATGAAGAACATGAAACAAAATGCACAACACTAGAACCGGTAATGCCAAGGTATGTTAGATAAATTCATTCAGAAGAACAAATTATAGGAGATAAAAATGCTGGTGTACAAACAAGAAGGAAAATCAGAGAAAACTTTTGTTTGATTTCTACTATTGAGCCTAAAATAGTAAGAGAGGCATTGAAGGATTATGATTGGATTAATGCTATGAATGAGGAATTGGATCAGATGGAGAAGAACAAGACATGGACACTTGTTCCCAGATCGGAAGACGAGAATGTGATTGGCACTAAATGGGCCTTTAGAAACAAGTTGAATGAAGAAGACAAGGTTGTGAGGAATAAAGCAAGGTTGGTATGCAAAAGCTATGCACAAGAAGGAGAAGATTATGGAGAAAAATTTGCACTGGTAGCAAGATTGGAATGAGTAAGACTGTTACTTTCTTATGCTACATTTAAAGGATTTAAGGTCTACCAGATGGATGTTAAATCTGCTTTTGTTAATGGCATCCTTGAGGAAGAAGTGTACATAGAAAAAATAGATGGATTTTCTTTGTTTGAGGATAAAGATATGGTTTGCAAGTTACATAAGACACTGTATGGATTGAAGCAGGCACCGAGAGAATGGTATGAAAGATTGTATGCACACTTGATCAAGATAGGATTCCAGCGTACCAGTGAGGACGGTAACATATATCTTAAGACTGATGGAGACAGAGTGTTGGTAGCTGAAGTATTTGTAGATGATATAATTTTTGGAGGTGATGATGGTTTATGTATGGATTTTTCCAAGGAGATGAAGAAAGAATTTGAGATGTCTCTTAGGTGAGATTAAGTTTTTCATTGGGTTGCAGGTCCAGCAATTGGATGGTGGAATATTTATCTGTCAGAGTAAGTATGTAAAGGAAGTGTTGAAAACATTTCGCATGGAGGATTGTAAACCAGTTGGTACTCCGATGGTGATAGGTTGTAAATTGTCTAAACATGATGATTCACCCTTTGTTGATGAAAAATAATATAGGTCCATGATTGGTAAGTTGCATTGTGTTATTCACGGTAGGCCTGATATTGCACATGATGTTGGTTTGGTTGCTAGATTTTAGAAGGATCCTAAGGAGACTCACTTGGTAGCAGTGAAAAGGATATTCATATATCTGAAAGGCACAATGGATTATGGCTTATGGTATCCTTATAAAAATGGTTTTTCTTTGGAAGTGTTTACAGATGCAGATTGGGCAAGCAACGTTGATGACCGGAAAAGAACTACTAGTGGAGATTTTCTTCTTGGAGGTAGATTGGTTTCTTGGACAAGTAAGAAGCAAACATGTGTATCACAATCAATAGCTGAAGCAGAATATGTTAAAGCATCTATGAATGGCACACATGCAATCTGGATAAGACATGTGTTGGAAGGTTTTAAGCAAGATATGTCTGAATTGGTGATTACTTATTTTGACAATACAACTGCAATTAATATTACAAAAAATCCTATATACATGCAAGAACTAAACACATAGAATTGAAATATCACTTTCTGAGGGAGAGAGTACAGGAAAAACAAGTCAAAATGGAGTATGTGACGAGTAAAGAGAAACTAGTAGACATTTTCACAAAACCATTGCTGAAGACTACCTTTGAGTACCTCAGAGGTAAATTAGGGGTCAAACCCCTATACAAGAAAAACTAGGATGCGGGAGATGCATCAATCCAATATTCTTATTGAACACTTTTCACTATGGATTGATGAGATGATGCCTACTCCACAGGGGGAGCAACTTAGATGAGATTTGCAAAGATGTTGAAGACAACACCAGCAGATTTGATGGTCGGTGATGCATATGCACCTTTAGCATTGATGTCAAAGGGAGAGAATAAGAAATATGATTGGGGAGAAGAAATATATTAGCCTAAGGAGGAGAAGATGTGTAACAAAAGAGGGGAGAAGAAATGAAGATTTAGTTCCAGGTGGAGAAGAGAAGAACCGATAGAAGAGTGAAGTGCAACAGAGAAGTTCCAAAACTGAGCAACATGATTTTAGTTGAATATGTTGGTGTTTCCATCAATGCTAAAGGGCGATAATGTTGGCATGATTGGCATAACTGATGCAAATGAAGAATGATGACTGAACTCGTGAAGGACTGTTTCTGATGACATTGTGATGAAGAGATTGAGATTGCATGATTGGATGACTTTGATCAGTTATTTGTGTTGTCAATGATGGAAACTAATGTTTACTATGTTGCATTTTGTAGGTGGAGTCGGATGGGAAGCTAGCTTTAAAGCCCATTCGCATTTTGGCACGTCGGACGCTGGCCCTTCGAGGTCGAGAGCTGGACCAGGTTAGGGTCCAGTAGGATTGCTATGATGAGGTTACGGCTTCATGGGAGGACGCAGCACGTATGAGATCAGAGTACCCCCACCTCTTTGATGAACTCCAGGAGGAAGTTCATGCGTAGAGGGGGAGGGTATGAGGCCTCACCTCGACTCAGTCTAACATTGCAGTGATTTTTATATATTGACTATTATGGATACTTTATTTTGATGCATTTTGAAACTTAGAACTTATATGATTTCAGGATTTGGATAACATTGCTATATTTTGGTGATTTACTTATATGCTTTATGAGAGAGAACACTACATGATTGTTAGATAAGATGATATTGCGATGACAGATGTCGTTATTGAATTTGCAAGACTTTACTACGATAATAGAATTTTGATGTATGTTTAAGTTTATGAGAATTAGGATGAATTGCTTATGTGAAATTGCTTGGATAAAAGATGTATTTAATTTGTTCAGATGTAAATTGTATGCAAGTGATGATGTGTATTATTATTCCTTTGAATTATATTATATGTGGACATTTGAAAGTACTAATGTGTAAATTGAGATGCGCAGGAAGTTATCCATGTGACCATGGAAATTTACGGAGAACCAAACCTAGACTTATGTATGTTCGTAAGCCAGGGGTTGTCTATCTGGAGAGACAACACCCCGTTTGTGTTGTATTTTATTCGTAAAAGTATATGTTGCATGTGTGTTAAGTGTTATTTAAATTTATTGTATAAAATCCACAAGAGATGATTTCATGTTTTAAATTTTAAAAGTGTTTTATTTGTGTCACTTGACACATGTGTGGATTTAAGTTTAAATGTTTTATTTTTGTTTCTTGGTGGGAAAGTGTTCAACTATAGCTTTTTCAATTAATGTAACGTGATGTCATAAATTCCTTGGGAAAAGAATCCTTGGAGAGGTCAACATATGTTTGACCCGAAAATAAACTTCAGAGGGGTTTAAAATGGGTTAAATGAACACCTAGGGGTAGTTTAATAGGGTTTCCTAAAGCCCATAAGGTATACCTAAGGGTTAGGGGTAATTTTAGGCAAGTTTCTACTCCTAAGTGACCTTTTAGACACTCTAAAAGTTGGCTTTTCTGAGTTCTGCGAAAATTGAAATTAGAAGTTTGAACCTAGTTGTAAACTTTCCTATTCGAATGAGAGTTCTCTTTCCCATTCTGTCTTACCTTCCTCTTTAGTTTTTAGAAACTTGTGAGAACTGAGAGAATGAGCTTCTTAAGCAAGAATTTGAAAATTTGAGGGTAATCACCCACTCTCCATTTTTGGAGACAAGAGAATTTTTGAAAAGAATAGAATAGATCTGGAATAGTATAATTTGGCTAAGGGTAGAAGGAGAAGATCCGTGGAATTGGGCAGCTCTTCCTCAAATACTATCCTACCTTTGGGCAGATTAAGGTTGGTCACATTCTTCTTTAAAATGACTTCTTTTCTTTGCATTTGTTTGAAAGTATGTTGGTGTAAGAAATCTGTTTTCTTGTATGTCCTTTTTGGGAATTTCATTTGGTATTTTGCATTATGTTTTGTCTGTGTTTTTGGGAGTTTCTCAAGACCTCTTACTCTTGGGAGAGAGGAGGATCTTGTGGGTGGTAGCAGTGACAACCCTCGAGTGAGAGACTCTCGTTTTAAGAGCGATCACAAGAGATTTTTGTGTGACCCTTTCTACATGGCCTGTTTGTGCAATGGGGGTCATAAGGAGGGATATAAGGCTAGAATGCCTTGGGGGGCATAAGGAATAAGGGGTTGAAATTCTTGATGTATTTGTTGTGCCATGAGGTGGCTACATGTTTTCCATACTTGCAGTTCTCCTCAGGGTATTGGTCCACTACCACCCTTGAAAAGGTCATCACCAAAGTGTGGTGCAGTGTAGCCAAGTTGGGAGTGTGTTTCTGTCTTCTATGTGTTTGCATGTTTGTTACCCATCTAGGGCTTGGTTCTCCGGGCTCGGGGGTGGCTACCAGTTAGCCTAGGCTGGGAGGTGAGCACTCCATGGTCATATTTGTTATTTATTATGCAGGATTGTCGGGAGAAAAGTATAGGACAAGTGAAGAGTTGCAGGAGATTTTTGTTGCAGAAATTTAATTTGCAGTTGTATTTATTAGTTTAAAAAAAAAAATTATATATATATATATATATATACCCTCATTCGTTGAAATGAGAGGCAAATTGTTAATTTGAAATATAGACATGAGATTAGTTATTATATTTTAATAAAGAAACATCTTGTAAACTTTGCATAATATCTTTAATATTGTAAAAAGCTAGATTTATTCCTATTTTCTGTTTGAAAATAATTACCTTTGAATTGCATACAATAGTCATTGAAATATGAAAAAAATCAGTTTTATTTAATTCTGTGTTTTTCTTTTATCTGTAAATTTGTATTCATTTTAATTGCAGAAAGTTGAGTTGAAGTTGTTGTTAGATTTTAAATAAAAATATCTATTCTATTGCAGTAGAAATTGCAGAATCAGTAAATGTATTTATTGCAAAAAAAATAATGTATTCCTAAATTAGTATTCCCTAAGTTCAGAAAAAAAAATATATATCCGATGTGTTATGATAAATAGTCTACCAGGAAATTTATTCCATTCTTAGGCATTTAAATTATTAAATAGAAAAGGCAATAAATATATTTGCATGCATATTGTAGATAAAAAAGTAAATTTTATAACTCTGTTTTCTGTAAAACAATAAAGTACAATATAGTTCTAGAAAATATCCTTCCATTAAACAAACTTATTACTATACTTCCTTTCCTACAATTGTAAATTAAAATCTTCCAGGATTTCGGTGTTATTTTAGAAAAGAAATAATAATATAAGTTATAAATAAATATATATATATTTATATACATGTAGAATTCATGTATATATTTATATATACTTATATATAAAACATATCATAAAAATACCCTGCAAAACAAACGAAGATGTAAACCTAAATATATATATATATATATATATAGATTTATTTAACTTAATGAATTACCTTTGTTCTTTATTTAAAAAAAAAATTGCATGTAAAATATATTGGAAAATATATATATATATATATTAAATAATCAAAAAAATAATAATATAAAATATTAAAAAAAAAAAATGGGGGGAAAGGGGCCGAGCACTGTGCATTGCACAGTGATCGATGGGCAAGCCACGCACTGTGCAATGCACAGTGGCCGGTGGAGCCGTGCACTGTGCAATGCACAGTGGATGCCGGTGCCGCACATTGTGCAGTGCACAGTGGACGACGGGGCCGCACACTGTGCGCTGCACAGTGGGCGGCAAGGCCGAACACTGTGCAATGCACAGTGGGCGGCCATGGCCGAGCTGCCTCCAAGAAACCCCTCGCCTCTCCTTGATCCGCCACTACGCCGCTAAATCTCCCTCAACTCGGCCCTACATCATAGTGTTAAGCAAAAAAATATATATATTAAACCCTGGCCCGGGTAGGGCAAGGGTAATAAATAAATCAAATAAAATGGTAACTCATTTAGATTAGGGCCATTTTATAATTGAAAATCCCTAATTAGGGTTTGAAGGGCTTAATTTCTATTAAGTTGGGAAATCTTTTATGAAGGCTTATATATATATATATTTGGGAAGTATTTTTATGTAGATACAAATATTTAAATACCCATATATGATATTTAATAGGAAGTTGGGGAAAATTTAAAGAATAAAGCCTAACCTTATATTTTAAAATTTGTTTAGTATGGTAAATACTTAATTGTGCCTTAGTTAATCTAATTAGAGTATTTACTTTTAAGTTAGGTTTTTAAAGGGATTAATTTAAGCACCTTTCATTTTGAGGTTAGAATGGATGCTAGAAAAATAATTTTTAATTAGCTTTCTAAAGTCGATTAATAGCTACCCGTAATTAATTTTGCCCATGTAAATTAATTATCTAAATTATTTGACACTTTAATCGATTTTTATAATTATTGATTTAAAAATAAATTTTGGACAATATAGTCTTATTAGAGATTAATTTTATCTTCATCTACTATTTTTAATGAATTTGATTTAATTAAACTATTGACTATGTTTGATGAGAAAATAAATTAAATCATTTAGTTTCCGCAAATAAATTTTAATTAATTTCGTTAATTAGTTTAGTATCAGAGTTAGCTCAAATATAGATATGGCAAACATGTTAGTGCAAGTCGAGTTAGCGAACTTTGTTATTTAATTAGTATTTTAAAAAAAAAAATCATCCCATTTTTGCCCTAAATTTTGGGCATGACATTTTGGTATCAGAGCTAGGTTTCCACACTAGGAACCTTACTCCACTTATGTTTCGCCTTAGATTATTTGATTATTCTTGTTAAATCAGTTTTATAAGACATTTAAATTTAATTGAATTAATATTATTCTAAAAGAAATTCATTATTTATTTTGCCTTATTTTCCTCTTAGGATGCCTCCGACAACGCGACAAGCTCGTAAACGCGGATAGGGTCCTAGACATGTGCGCATAGCACGCGAAGAGGTAGTAAGGGAGGCATCGGTTCTAGAAGAGAACCCAGGAGCACCTCCTGAATAACCAAATGAACCTAACCAAGACCTCTTAGCAGCAATACAGAATCTTATTGGCATAGTTCAGGAAAGGAACCCAACAGAGAACCCTCAGGTTAGAAGTCATGACTCTGGGAGTCATAGATCTGTTGATAGAGAACGAAGCAGGAGCCCAACTCCTATTCCTATAGAGAGTCAAGGTGGAAATGAGACAGAGTCTGTGCATATGCCAGGACCACCTCCAGCGGTGGAACCAGTTTATTTTGAGAGAGCTCGTCAGGATCCAAGAGATCTTATCAGGGAGGTCATGCACCTCCAGCCACCATCCTTCGGAGGGTCTACCGATGGGGTAGAGGCCAAGGCATATATTTTGAGTCTTGAGAGGTGCTTTGCGTTGCGTTCTTATGAGAGCAACCTGAAAGCACGTATCGCAGTTCATCTGTTGAGAGGGTCGGCCTCCACTTGGTGGAGACAGGAAGAGTACAAATGCGGATTAGTTCCTGCTACTCTCACTTGGGAGATATTCACAGAGAGGTTCCGTGAGAGGTACCTATCAGAACACTTCAGGCAGCATCGTGTAGACGAATTTCATGATCTCCAACAAAAAGGCTTGTCAGTAACCCAATATGAGAGTAAATTCTTTGAGTTGTTGCCTTATGTAGATTATCTAAAGGATGAGAAACTTCTTGTAAACCGCTTCATCAGAGGGTTAAATCCTGGTATAGCCGGACCTATTAGGATGTCCGCTCCAGAGAGCCTTCAGGTTGCTGTGGAGAAGGCACTGATTGCCGAGGAAATTTAGGTCAGACCACAGGACAATAGGAATCAGTTTCAGAACCGAAATCCCACACCTCAGACTTATGGATTCCAGAAACCACATTGGAAAGGAAACAACCAAAATTCTCAGGGGTTCTCCAAACCCCCTCCTCCGCAACAAACACCACAGAACCAGAGGCAGAAGCCTCCACAGTATCAGCAGAGCTCCAAGCCCAAACAGTGGCAGACTCAGGGACAAAGACGTGATCAGAGAGCATAGGGGCAGTACATACAGCCGGCGAGGACTCAGCAGTCCTCTAGGGGTGGGTACAGTGGATCCAGTAGGATAGAAGGTCAAGCTTTCTCTAGGCCTCAGGGCGCCCAGTTTCAGGCACGGGGTGCTTTCTTTACGTGTGGAGCCATGGGGCATATGGCGAGGGATTTCCCTCAACATCAGGTGGCAGGGAATCAGCAGATGGCCACTTCAGAGCCGACAATTGGTGATATGGGCAGGTTCCATAGAGTATTCACAGCTATTGACAACCACCAGGCTGAGCATCAGGCCACGGTTATCAAATCTATAGGTATGATCAAAGGTAACAATGTATCTATTTTGTTTGATTCAGGAGCTACTGACTCCTTTATATCTCCATTGGTTGTGGAGCGTTGCGGGCTAGTGGCAACTAGATAGGGTGACAGTTGGAAGTGGAATTAGCTTCAGGGGCTAAAGTGTCAGTGGAATCAGAGGTTAGGGCATGTCAGCTGCAGATTGGCAAGACCAATAGATCTTAGAGTGAATCCACTTGGATCTTACAAAATTGTACTTGGCATGGATTGGCTTTATGCCCACAGAGCCAAGATGGATTGCCACCTGAAAAAGGTCAAGTGTGAGGATGATCATGGTTCACCCATGGTTATTACCAGGATCCAAAGGCCTGTGTCTCTTCATATGATCTCCACAATGCAGCTTAAGCGGAGCATGCGAAAGGGATGTCAACTTTTTGCTATCACTATCAGTGACAGAGGAGAAGAGGAAGAAAAAGAAACATTGCTTGACAACCATCCTATCCTTAAGGGATATTCAGATGTATTTCCTTCAGAGTTGCCGGGAATGCCGCCCCGTAGAGAGATTGATTTTCATATAGACCTACTACTAGGAGCTGAGCCAGTTTCCAGAGCACCTTATAGGATGACCACAAATTAGCTTAATGAACTCAAAATATAGCTTGAGGAACTTCTTGAGAAGGGTCATATTCGTCCTAGCGTATCCCCTTGGGGTGCACTAGTCATCTTCATTAAGAAGAAGGACGGATCTCTCCGATTATGTATGGATTATCAATAGCTAAATAAAGTAACCATCAAGAACCGATATCCTTTGCCCAGAATTGATGATTTATTCGACTAGCTTCAGGGTGCCAAAGTCTTTTCCAAAATAGATCTGAAGTTAGGATACCATTAGCTGAGAATAGTGGAGAGTGATATCCACAAGACCGCATTTCGCACTAGATATGGTCACTATGAGTTCACTGTAGTCCCATTCGGACTTACGAATGCCCCAGTAGTTTTTATGAGCCTCATGAATGGGGTCTTCTGTACATTTCTGGACCGTTTTGTTATTGTGTTTCTCGATGATATACTGATATATTCTCGGAATGAGAAGGAGTATGAGGAGCACCTGAAACAGGTATTGCAGTGTTTGCAGGATAACCAGTTGTTTGGCAGTTTGTCAAAGTGTGCTTTCTTTCGGTCAGAGGTCAAGTACCTTGGGCACGTTATTTCTGGTGATGGGATCTCAGTTGACCCATCAAAGATTAGGGCTATTATGGATTGGCCAATGCCAACCAGTGTGACAGAGGTCAGGAGTTTCATGGGCTTAGCAGGGTATTACCGACGTTTTGTTGAGGGATTCTCCAGAGTCGCACACCCTATTACTTCTCTTCAGCGTAAAGGGAAGAAATTTGAGTGGACAGAGAAGTGCGAGAAGGGCTTTCAGGAACTCAAAAAGGCACTTACTAGCGCTCCTATCCTTGTTGTACCAAATCCCACAACTAACTTCATGGTTTGTACAGATGCTTCTCTAGAGGGTTTAGGAGCAGTTCTTATGTAGGATGGTAGGGCCATAGCTTTCGAGTCTAGGAAACTTAAGACTCATGAACTTAATTATCCCACTCACGACCTTGAGCTCGCAACAGTAGTGCATGCACTTGTGAGGTGGAGACACTTCCTTTTAGGTCATCACTTCGAGTTGCATTTAGATCATCAGAGTCTTCAGTACATCTTCACTCAGCCGAACCTTAATGCACGTCAGAGAAGATGGATGGAGTTCTTGTGTGAATATGATTTTGACGTTCACTACATCAAAGGAAAGGAAAACGTAGTTGTAGATGCTTTGAGTAGGAGATGTCATGAGGTTTACACCATATCTATGGGCACAGATTTGAGAGACCGTATACTACATCACTTGCCAGAGGATGGATGGTATGCAGAGGTTGGTCAGGTAATATGATCTTAGGTTACTCTAGAAGGGAAATATGTAGATTATTCTTTGGAGTCCGATGGACTGTTATTCCACAGAGGGCACATTTATGTACCTTCCTCCGAAGGGTTGCGAGAGTTCATTGTCACGGAGGCTCATAGAGCTCCTTATGCAGCGCATCCTGGAGTTAAAAAGTTGCATGCTGACTTGAGGCAGTTATATCATTGGTCGAGAATGCGGCAGCTCATTGCTGAGATAGTAGCTCGATGCCTTGAGTGTCAGAGAGTAAAGGCAGAGCACCCCCATCCAGGTGGGTTGCTCCAGTCTCATGCTATACCAGAGTGGAAGTGGGATACTATATCCATGGATTTCATCATTGGTCTCCCTATGTCTTCTCGTCGCCATGATGCTATCTTGGTGACAGTTGACAAGCTGACCAAAGTAGCTCACTTTTCACCAGTCCGTACTACATTCATAGCTCCAGCAGTAGCATAGGTGTTCTTGCGAGACATTGTTAGAATTCATGGTGTGCCCCACAAGATTATTTCTGACAGGGATTCTCTTTTTACTTCTTCCTTTTGGAAGTCATTACAGGCAGCTATGGGCACTAAGCTCAATTTCAGTACAGCCTATCACCCGGAAATAGATGGTTAGATAGAGAGGGTCAATTAGGTCTTAGAGGATATGCTTCGCATGTACGTCATGGATCATCAGACCCAGTGGGAGGAGTATCTTCCCTTAGTGGATTTTTCCTATAACAATGGGCATCACACTTCTTTGGGGATGCCACCCTATCAAGCATTATACGGCAGGCCTTGCAGGATGCCCTTGAGTTGGGATTGCATAGAGGACAGAGTTGCTATTGGTCCTGAGATAGTTCAGGATATGGAATAGCAGGTGGATTTGATTAGGTAGCGTCTCAAAGAGGCTCAGGATAGACAAAAGAAATATGCTGATGCAAAGAGGATAGATCGTAGCTACTTGGTTGGAGACAAAGTCTTCTTGAGAGTGTGACCGCATAAGAGTCCAATCATTACGGAAAGGGTTCTAAGATCGCACCTCGCTTTGTAGGACCTTTTGAGATTCTTGAGAGGATAGGCCCAGTTGCCTACCGTTTAGCATTGCCACCTAGCCTATCGCGCATCCACGATGTGTTTCATGTATCAGTTTTGAGAAAATATATCTATGACGAGTCTCACATTTTAGATTGGGATGCCTTGTAGGTGGAGTCGGATGGGAAGCTAGCTTTAAAGCCCATTCGCATTTTGGCATGTCGGACGCTGGCCCTTCGAGGTCGAGAGCTGGACCAGGTTAGGGTCCAGTAGGATTGCTATGATGAGGTTACGGCTTCATGGGAGGACGCAGCACGTATGAGATCAGAGTACCCCCACCTCTTTGATGAACTCCAGGAGGAAGTTCATGCCTAGAGGGGGAGGGTGTGAGGCCTCACCTCGACTCAGTCTGACATTGCAGTGATTTTTATATATTGACTATTATGGATACTTTATTTTGATGCATTTTGAAACTTAGAACTTATATGATTTCAGGATTTGGATAACATTGCTATATTTTGGTGATTTACTTATATGCTTTATGAGAGAGAACACTACATGATTGTTAGATAAGATGATATTGCGATGACAGATGTCGTTATTGAATTTGCAAGACTTTACTACGATAATAGAATTTTGATGTATGTTTAAGTTTATGAGAATTAGGATGAATTGCTTATGTGAAATTGCTTAGATAAAAGATGTATTTAATTTGTTCAGATGTAAATTGCATGCAAGTGATGATGTGTATTATTATTCCTTTGAATTATATTATATGTGGACATTTGAAAGTACTAATGTGTAAATTGAGATGCGCAGGAAGTTATCCATGTGACCATGGAAATTTACGGAGAACCAAACCTAGACTTATGTATGTTCGTAAGCCACGGGTTGTCTATTTGGAGAGACAACACCCCGTTTGTGTTGTATTTTATTCGTAACAGTATATGCTGCATGTGTGTTAAGTGTTATTTAAATTTATTGTGTAAAATCCACAAGAGACGATTTCATGTTTTAAATTGTAAAAGTGTTTTATTTGTGTCACTTGACACGTGTGGATTTAAGTTTAAATGTTTTATTTTTGTCTCTTGGTGGGAAAGTGTTCAACTATAGAATTTTCAATTAATGTAACGTGATGTCATAAATTCCTTGGGAAAAGAATCCTTGGAAAGGTCAACATATGTTTGACCCGAAAATAAACTTCAGAGGGGTTTAAAATGGGTTAAATGAACACCTAGGGGTAGTTTAATAGGGTTCCTAAAGCCCATAAGGTATACCTAAGGGTTAGAGGTAATTTTAGGCAAGTTTCTACTCCTAAGTGACCTTCTAGACACTCTAAAAGTTGGCTTTTCTGAGTTGTGCAAAAATTGAAATTAGAAGTTTGAACCTAGTTGTAAACTTTCCTATTCGAATGAGAGTTCTCTTTCCCATTCTGTCTTACCTTCCTCTTTAGTTTTTAGAAACTTGTGAGAACTTAGAGAATGAGCTTCTTAAGCAAGAATTTGAAAATTTGAGGGTAATCACCCACTCTCCATTTTTGGAGACGAGAATTTTTGAAAAGAATAGAATAGATTTGGAATAGTAAAATTTGGCTAAGGGTAGAAGGAGAAGATCCGTGGAATTGGGCAGCTCTTCCTCAAATACTATCCTACCTTTGGGCAGATTAAGGTTGGTCACATTCTTCTTTAAAATGACTTCTTTTCTTTGCATGTGTTTGAAAGTATGTTGGTGTAAGAAATCTGTTTTCTTGTATGTCCTTTTTGGGAATTTCATTTGGTATTTTGCATTATGTTTTGTCTGTGTTTTTGGGAGTTTCTCAAGACCTCTTACTCTTGGGAGAGAGGAGGATCTTGTGGGTGGTAGCAGTGACAACCCTCAAGTGAGAAACTCTCATTTTGAGAGCGATCATAAGGGATTTTTGTGTGACCCTTTCTGCATGGCCTATTTGTGCAATGGGGGTCATAAGGAGGGATATAAGGCTAGAATGCCTTGGGGGGCATAAGGAATAAGGGGTTGAAATTCTTGATGTATTTGTTGTGCCATGAGGTGGCTACATGTTTTCCATACTTGCAGTTCTCCTCAGGGTATTGGTCCACTACCACCCTTGAAAAGGTCATCACCAAAGTGTGGTGCAGTGTAGCCAAGTTGGGAGTGTGTTTCTATCTTCTATGTGTTTGCATGTTTGTTACCCATTTAGGGCTTGGTTCTCCGGGCTCGGGGGTGGCTACCAGTTAGCTTAGGCTGGGAGGTGAGCACTCCATGGTCATATTTGTTATTTATTATGCAGGATTGTTGAGAGAAAAGTATAGGACAAGTGAAGAGTTGCAGGAGATTTTTGTTGCAGAAATTTAATTTGCAGTTGTATTTATTAGTTTATATATATATATATATATATATATATATATATACCCTCATTCATTGAAATGAGAGGCAAATTGTAAATTTGAAATATAGACATGAGATTAGTTATTGTATTTTAATAAAGAAACATCTTGTAAACTTTGCATAATATCTTTAATATTGTAAAAAACTAGATTTATTCCTATTTTCTGTTTGAAAAGAATTACCTTTGAATTGCATACAATAGTCATTGAAATATGAAAAAAATCAGTTTTATTTAATTCTGTGTTTTTCTTTTATCTGTGAATTTGTATTCATTTTAATTGCAGAAAGTTGAGTTGAAGTTGTTGTTAGATTTTAAATAAAAATATCTATTTAGTTGCAGTAGAAATTGCAGAATCAGTAAATGTATGTATTGCAAAAAAAAATAATGTATTCAGTAAATTAGTATTGCAAAAAATTATATATATATATATATATATATATATATATATTTAACTTAGTGAATTACCTTTGTTCTTTGTTAAAAAAAAAAAATTGCATGTAAAATATATATATATATATATATTAAATAATCAAATAAATAAATAATATAAAATATATTAAAAAAAAAAAAATGGGGGGAAAGGGGCCAAGCACTGTGCATCGCACAATGATCGACGCGCAAGCCACGCACTGTGCAATGCACAGTGGACGGTGGTGCCGCACACTGTGCATTGCACAGTGGGTGGCAAGGCCGAACACTGTGCGCTGCATAGTGGGCTGCAAGGCCGAACACTGTGCAATGCACAGTGGGCGGCCATGGTCGAGCTGCCTCCAAGAAACCCCCCGCCTCTCCTTGATCCGCCACTGCGCCACTAAATCTCCCTCAACTCAGCCCTGCATCATAGTGTTAAGCAAAAAAATATATATATTAAACCCTAGCTCGGGTAGGGCTAGGGTAATAAATAAATCAAATAAAATGGTAACTCATTTAGATTAGGGCCATTTTATAATTGAAAATCCCTAATTAGGGTTTGAAGGGCTTAATTTCTATTAAGTTGGGAAATCTTTTATGAAGGCTTATATATATATATATTTGGGAAGTATTTTTATGTAGATACAAATATTTAAATACCCATATATGATATTTAATAGGAAGTTGGGGAAAATTTAAAGAATAAAGCCTAACCTTATATTTTAAAATTTGTTTAGTATGGTAAATACTTAATTGTGCCTTAGTTAATCTAATTAGAGTATTTACTTTTAAGTTAGGTTTTTAAAGGGATTAATTTAAGCACCTTTCATTTTGAGGTTAGAATGGATGCTAGAAAAATAATTTTTAATTAGCTTTCTAAAGTCGATTAATAGCTACCCGTAATTAATTTTGCCCATGTAAATTAATTATCTAAATTATTTGACACTTTAATCGATTTTTATAATTATTGATTTAAAAATAAATTTTGGACAATATAGTCTTATTAGAGATTAATTTTATCTTCATCTACTATTTTTAATGAATTTGATTTAATTAAACTATTGACTATGTTTGATGAGAAAATAAATTAAATCATTTAGTTTCCGCAAATAAATTTTAATTAATTTCGTTAATTAGTTTAGTATCAGAGTTAGCTCAAATATAGATATGGCAAACATGTTAGTGCAAGTCGAGTTAGCGAACTTTGCTATTTAGTTAGTATTTTTAAATAAAAAAATCATCCCTTTTTTGCCCTAAATTTTGGGCATGACACTTGATCTCGAGCTACAAACCTCTACCATCATCCCTCGAGCTTCGCACTAGTCATTAAATGTTGGACCAACCACCAACAACCTCACTGACACACTACACCGACTTGTGCATGCATGCTACTTCAACTCCACATGGCACCTTTGTCGACATCCACCTTGGCTCACTATGTTGATCCGTCTTGGTCACCGACCAATAGCACACAACTGGTGTATGCTTCACACTACTTGTCCATCTTTGCCTACCGACACTCTAACCCTGCCAGTATATCTTGCCTTACCAGTTAGACCTAACCGGTTAACCTTCATGCCTTCTTTTTTCTTGCCAGTGAATCACATTTGCTTGGTCATCAAGCATATCGGTCCTCAGCAGTTATCTAGGGTGACTCACCAAGTGCTTCTTCAACTATCTGAGAGCACTTCAATTTTGTCTCTCAGTACACTTAGCTGCATGTCGATATCCTTGTTTACCGGTTGGCACTCTTGATGACTTCATTGTATCAACCTCCAACCAACTCCATTGGTGGCAACAACAATCTCCATTTGAACCTCGGTAACTCCAAGTGTGCAACTGCAGAGATTCATCTTCATCTGTCCGGTTCTCCTCTCAACCGGTTTGCCAAGATGGCAAACACATCATCTTAGCTCTTCCTTCTCTGTTCCTGCAGCACATCTTGACTTCACATGCTGATCCGATGTACATCTCAAATCTCAACCTCTGGAGGCTTCCTCATCTTCCACTTTGGTCATCTGTTCTATGCATCCAATCACCTTCCTTTTCTTACTCTGACTATCTTATCTCGAAGAGTCATGATGTATGCCATGTATGTTGTGAGATAAGAAAGGGTATTCCCACTTACCAGTGGGAAGAATAGACAACTGCACTTCAACTTCTAAATACTAATGGAGGAGGATCTATGTCACTTGTTGGTAATGATGTGACTTCACTAAGGAGAGGATACAACTTCAACTTGACATATGTCCCAGTACCTTTTCCATATGTCATCTTTTCTCATTGAAGCATCACACTTTATGTCAACCTTCTCTTCATCTGGTGGGAGTCCTTCTAGTTGACAACATACTAGCACACCGGTTGCACTTTTTCCCCTTCATTAGTTCATATTGTAGTAAGCTCTATCGGTCACATGCTTGTCAGTTCACATCACTCACCATTCACTTCTCTACATGCATACTCACTAATCGATCCCTTCTTCCCAATATTGACATGTAAACCAGTTACTCCAACTTGCTTTCCTGTTGGCTTCACTGTCCACACTACTGGTTGATAACACTGACAACATATCAACTATTCTCCCATACCAATTGTCCTGCTGTACTGGTAAAATGCTATACTGAGTGACATCAATGACAACACAATGCCAACACATCCCTATCATAGATAACTAGCTCTCCATGTATTAGAAGGTGTAGAATCTTGTAGAGATCCTCAAGAGTAACTGACATCTCTCCTATAGGAAGGTGAAATGAGCTTATCTCACTATACCACCACTCAACCAACGCAAAAAGTAATCCTAGATTTTTCCTAATCTCAGGACTAAATATTGCATATCATAGTCCAAGTGCTCCTAGGGTCACATGGTCATCATCGGTCAATTGTGGCCACAATCTCTATGTATGTGTAAATCTCTCCCATGAATCCAAAGGTGCTAAATCACCCTACAATCACAAATGAAATTGCATCAACATAAGCTTTATCAACTTAAGTCTTATCAATATTTATCAACTTTATCTTATCTAGAAGAGCTTTATCAGCTTCATCAACTTCTACTGAATTTATCCTACAGGGGAAATAGTTGGATTCTATTAATTTGACTGGTCATTCTATCTACCACAGTTTTTATCACATCTACAATGTTCTTAGTCCCTAAACTACACTTTGACCATATACACATGGATATTTATCATACACGCGTCAGGAATTTATATATCATATACACGTCAGGAATTCATATACACAATTTTACACTACACATGTGACATAAACCCTATACGTGTTGGCATTATCCCAAAAAATTTCTCCTAAACCATAAACATAATTTTGTATGTGATAGTTGCGCTAATGACCATGCATGTGCTAATGCCTACCATATACATGTTATCGCACCATATACATAGTTATACCTACCCTATACGCAGTTTTAGCAAAATCCTATCTTGCTGCATTTTTGGCTACCTAAGTTTTGACCCCTATTTATGATGCATTAAATGCACAAAAATAAGAAAGTGAAGGTGTACTTACTGGCTCTTCATACTCCTCTAGCTGCTTGTTCCTTTGTACTCACTTGAATCAATAAAATTTCTTCACTATCTTCCTATATGCTCTATACTCCTTCTCTGCTCTACTCTTTGAAAGTGGTGGATGCAAATGAGGAGATCCTTCCCCAAGCTCCTATTTATAGGTGTTGTAATCCTTTCCGCCAATGTTACCCCTCTATAGTCCTCGTGATTCTCCCATGACCTATTTGTGGTCCGTTCTTTGCCAAACTAACCTTATCTCTGCATTTTTCTTGTTTAGCCTATCCTCTCTACTATTGAGAGATTGTCTAACCTCTGTTTCCAATCTTTTTCACCCAGTCTCTCAAGGGAGCATACCACCTCCATACTAGGGCAATTCTTGTATCAATTAATCTTTCTTCTTTGAAACAACACGATAAACCGCATTGTCACAAAGAGGGAAAAAATGTAGACACCTGAAATTGTCCTAACTTAATTAAATAAATATTTATATTTGTTAATTAATTCACTAAACCTTTTCCTATCCTAGTTTAAATAAATATTTTAATTTATTTAAATTCTCTTTTTCTCAAATTAGATAAATAATTTAATTATTTAATTTATGTGGCCCTTCTTCTATTAATTAAATAAGTTCTTTAATTTATTTAATTAATTCATTTACCTTTTCCCCCTTTCATTTATCTAAATGACAAGTAGACCTTTACCCATCTTAACCACTCCCTTTATTTTATTACTTCTTCCACCTACCCTTCAATCTTAGCCACCCATCTTTTATCTCACCTCTTAATCCTATCCCTCCAATTTTGGGTTTCTCTCTATAAAAGAGGCTTCCTACTTTCATCCTTCATCATCAAATCTTGGATCATACTTGTAGACACTTAAATTTGGTTAATTAGTTTAATCAAAGTTATTTCTCTTAGCCAGTTAATTAATTAAATATCTTAAATAATTAGCCCAATCCTTGAATTAATTAATCTAATTAATTAATTCTCCTCTTCCAATCCCTTGAATTAATTAATCTAGTTAAATTAATTCTCCCCTTCCAATCCCTTTGAATTAACTATTTTCTAATTAATTAATCCCCCTTTCATCCTATCCCATTAATCCAATCCCTTTGAATTAATTAATGATCCCTTTTCCATCCCTTAATTAATTAATTTTAAATTAATTAATTACCCTCTCCCCATTTAAACAATTAAATAATTGTTTAAATTAGTCACATGTCTCCTACATTCTAACCAACTAACCTAACCCCCATATAACCATCCCCTTATCCTTACCCTTGGGTTCTAACTACCCTATCCTCCCTAACCAACCTTATCCTATCCCTTCTAACCCCCCCTCTCACATGTGTGCACATTCCCTATTTTACAAATATTAGAAAATATCCTATATTTGGGTGGTTATTCCCCAACTAGACATGTGTCCCTCCTTTGGGACACTTGTCTTCCCTCTTGAACCACATGGAATCTTCTTCCACTTGACTTTCTTTGGAGTGCCACTTGTCCTTCTTGAGGACAAGTGTTGCATTCTCATCCCCTATCCTTCCTCTCATCTCCTATTTAATCCCTCCTTTTTCTACCCAAATGGATCTATTTTTTCATAATCATATTGTCATAATGCTGAAATAATGTTCCATCTTCATACCAATGCACTATTACTCTGCAGAAATTGCTACTCAGTCTCATCCCATCACATATCTCAATCGATCAGCCATTATCATTTGCATCTACCATCATGGAGCGTAATTGAGTGTTTGAAGCTACATCATGAGCACACATCCAATCACAGAGTAATCAAATTAAAGCGGGAATCATGGTTTGTATTATTATCATTTTGTTCTCCATTTTAATTTTACCATTCTAATCTTGAGGTGTTTGAGTTTAATGGCTCGTTTGATTATTTTCTTCGTTATTTAAATCCTTTAGTTTAGCTTGCACATTTTCCCTCATGCATTTTCTGGCACGCCCGGTGGGACCCGCTTCATGGGACATTCTAACTTTTTTTGTTGTTTGAGTGTATCTCTTAAGAAATTTTGAGTACTTGTAGGCAAAAAAATGAAACTACACGCAGATTTCCGCCATGACGAAAGTCTATTTTATCATTCTCAAAATTTTTAGACACGACGGGTTCACTACGTGAAACATCGGGTTCGCATTCCCACAACCATACGGAAGGTGAAATTCCGAAATTTTCCTTTTGGCATTTCTGTAAATGCTTTTTGATTTTTTGAACTAGTTAGCGGGTTCGCTCTATGAAACTGCAGGAACGCTATCAGAAACAATGAGAACACATTCCCACCACCATACAAAAGGTAAAAATTTAATTTTATGTTCACAGCTTATTCTGTGTTTTTTGTGCATCTGAGAGTAAAATAGTGGGTTCATGGTCTATTCCAATGGGTTTGCACTATGTATGCATTTTCCTGCACTGTTTAATTAGAAAAAACCGCATTCTATAATAAGTGGTGGCACGTTTGCAGGTAGAAATAGCGGGTTTGTGGTCTATTCCAACAGGTTTGTACTCTATATGCATTTTAATGCATTGTTTAATTAAAAAATAACATTTTGTAACAAGTTGTGGTGGGTTTGTGGTCTATTCTAGCAGGATTGCACCCTGGTCCAACAGGTTTGCATTAATTTTTTTATTTTTTTTGCAGAAGCTGCAGGAATGCATTGAGAAACCACGAGAATGCGCTAAAAACTGTGTAAATGCATTGTGTTTTAGTGGGTTTGTGGTCTCTATGTTTTGATAGTCATTTTCTCGAATCTTTATTTCATTAAATTTTGCTAACTCGCTAATTTTGGTTGTTTGATTGATTTTTTACTAACATTTGTGCAGTTAATCGTGCAATTGAAGACCCCATGCTTTTAAAACATTAACAATTTGTTGTAGGACCATTAAAGAGGAGTTTCGCAAAAACATATTTCCTTTTATTGTTTTTCAATTATTGCATTTGTGTCTTATGTTAATTAGGCACACTTCAATTTGATTAAAGGAAATGAACCCCATGTCTTTTGTGATTGGCACGCTTGTGTGCATGTAGAGTGGTCCTACTGCTAACACACACTATCCTCTCCCTTGGCTCTTGTGGTCTTGATGTAAGAGAAAAGTGTTAACGACACTCATTTTTTCTTTTTAGTAGTGAATCACCTCTTGGGGGCCTCATCACCTCAAGGGAGTGTTTCAAGATAGGGGCATGCTGGTGATAGCATCTCTCCTGACGCGACCTAGAGTGGTGTTTTTCGAGCCACTATACAAATACCTGGTCAAACGACTGGAGTGTTGAGTGAATTCGTCATATGTGGAGGCCTTCTCTACATCGATAAGCTCAATTAGATCCTTAAGTGGTGTTGGAATAATGCCTTGAATTCACTTGGCAAGTGTCCGGGATGGTCAATGTAACCTACCTCGATAGAACGACAGAGTACCTACTTGGTTGTTGAACTCTTTCTGGTCGGTGTGACTCAGGCCGATGTCCTCTTCCTTGTCGGATATCGGAGATGCCATTTTTGTTGTTATGCCAAAACCCGATGAGGTCGCCTTCGACGATCAGGTTGATATCGGCGATCAGGTTGACAAGATGGAAGCTACGCCAAAGTCTGATGAGTCTGCTCTCTTCTATCTTGGAGTGCATCGCTCATCGAGGAAACTTTTTAGGGCGTGTTCAGATAGCCGATGAAGCCGCCTTAGGTCATTGGGGTAACAACGGATATCGGGAGAGCCGAATTATTATTATACCGATGACTGATGAGATCGCCTTCAGTGATTGGGAATTGATCGGATACCAGAGGGACTTGTGGAAAGCTATGTCGATCATCTTGTGGATCCTCCTTGATCGACTTATGTGATATCGGGGATCGGGGAAACTATGGAAGCGGAATAGCGATGGCTTGATAGAATCGTCTTAGGGTCATCGGGAGATCGGGTCTACCTGTTGAAGGCTATCCCGATGAGCCAATGGAGCCTTCCTATTTGGAGCCGCATTAGTGGAGTCATCTACGGGTTCATTGGGAGATCGAAGCAATTCATTTGTGGTCTTTCCAATGGCCGATGTTGTAGAGACTAACTACAGGTGCATGCTCGAACCGAAGTCCAAAGGGTGAAACACTTGGGCACTGAAGATGGTCTTGTCGGTATATATGAATACGAACCTACCCAACTTCCTGGTGCATGTGGGATATTATGTTTCCCATGAATGCAAACTGACACAGATGGTTAGACTTCCAACCGTTGGTGTCGTTGCTCAGATGAACTGTTGACAATTTGGTATATGAAGCCATTGGATAACCATTGTGTTGTAACTAATTTCGTGAGCCGATTGGAGTGTCCAGTTCGTGAGAATATGAGAATGAATACCTATAGTTGCAAACTAAAACTTTGTTGTAAATTTATTTATTGAAATTAAAGTGTTCAACTATTGGTGGTGGGTTTTTTCCCGAAAGGGTTTTCCCATGTAATTCTTGGTGTTCTATCTCTGTGTTGATTCTATTTTTTTTGTCTATGTTATTCTTAACATTCTATAAAAGTTTTAAACTGCATTCTTTTATGATCTTCCCTGCTAATTGACATTAGGAAGGCTTTTCTGCACTATGCTTTCCTTACAATTGGTATTCGAGCTTGGCCCATTTTGTTATCCTTGTTGGGTAGGGTTGGTTTTTTGTGTCAGTTGTGTTTCAATGGGAGTCTTGTAGAGTATCTACTTGTTTGTTTTACAGGTCAAGATGGCGAGCACCTGAGGGCGCATAGACATGGAGAAATTTAATGGTTCTAGTTTCAAACTATGGAAACTCAAGATGGAAGACTTGTTGGTCGACTGAGACCTTTGGATTGCGGTGTCTGGGCAGAAACCTACAGGCATGAAGTAAGAGGAAAGAGAATTAGTTGACTAGAAGGCAAGGGGTCTAATCAGGCTATGTCTTGCTGATTTTGTTTTGTTAAACATCCATGAGGAGAAAACTGCACATCTTCTTTGGAAGAAGTTGGGAGATATTTATCAAGGCAAGTCCTTGGTGAATAAACTTTTCTTGAGAAAGAAGTTGTACTCTCTGAAGATGGATGCAGGAACACCATTGGCAGACCACTTGAATGCATTCAACATGGTTCTTGCACAGTTAACTTCTTTTGGTGTGACCATTTTGGAAGAAGAACGTTGCATACTACTATTGTGTTCATTGCCTGATTCTTGGAATCTCTTAGTGATGGCTATCGGTAGTACTATGACCTAGTTCAAGATGGATATTGTGGTTAATACTCTTTTGTCAGAAGAAATGAGAAAGAAGTCTTCTGAGGTGACAAAAGATGCACTCTTTGTTCAAGGCAGACTGAAGGACAAAGACAAGAAGAAAGGAAAGTTGTCCAAGTCCAAGTCTCAAGAGAGATCAAAATCTCCAGGCAAGAAGTCAAAGGTGAAGTGCTGGAACTGTGGGCAGCAAGGGCATATCCGAAAGGATTGCAAGGAGGAGAAGAAGAAGAAGAAGAATTATTCTAATACTGAATCTTCTCAGAGTGATGTAGATGCATTTGTAGCAGCCTTGGTAGTGCCTACCTCAGATGACACCTCGTTAGTAGACTCTAGCGCATCTTTTCACATGACCTCCCACAAGGAGTAGTTATCGAAGTATGAACTGTATGCTGGTGGAAAGGTATACTTGGCTAGTGATTCTACATTGTAGATTGTAGGGAGAGGTAGAATTAGAATTCAATTCCCAGATGGTAGAGTGAAGGGGATCAATGGAGTTCTTCCTATATCAGGTCTGGCAAGAAACCTTCTCTCTATAAGTAAACTTAATGATGTTGGAGTACAAGTTACATTTGTATTTGGTGGTTGCAAGATGACTATGGGTTCCATTATATTGCCAAAGGGTGATCGCATTGGTACACTATATAAGTTAAAAGATGAACCTATAGTTTGTAATGCAACCTCTAAAAAGTCTATTAAGACAACTGTAATGATGCATAATGCTAATTCATTGGAAGCTAAACTTCTTGCTAAGAAAACAATGCTCTAGCATAATAGGTTAGGCCACATAGGTGAAAAAGGTTTAAAAGCTTTGAAGAATAAGAATCTGGTTGAAGGTCTGGATGATTGTAATTTTGAGTTCAATTTCTACGAACACTGCATATATGGAAAACAAAACCGTGTTCAGTTTTATTCCAGTTCTCATAAACCTTCTAGCATTCTAGATTATGTTCACTCCAATGTGTTTGGTCTAGTGGATGTTCCTTCTCTATCTAAGTCTAAGTATTATGTATCTTTTGTAGATGATTATTCAAGAAGGGCATTCGTGTACTTTCTTAAAAGTAAATCAGAAGTGTTCAGTCATTTTAAGGAGTTTAAGAACCTTGTTGAAAATCAGACTAGGAGAAGGATTAAATGTTCAAGAACAAACGATGGTGGTGAATACTGTAGTGCAGATTTCGATAAGCACTGTGTTGATCATGAAATTAAGAGACATAAGACCGTACCTTACACTCCACAACAAAATGGAGTTGCTGAAAGGTTGAATCGATCTCTAATGGAGAAAGAAAGAAGCATGTTGAGTGGAGCTGGGCTGGAACAAAAATTCTGGGCTGAAGCAATTGCTACAACATGTTACCTGCTGAATTGCTCTCCTACTTCAGCATTGGTTGACAAAACACCTATGGAAGCATGGTCTGGTACAAAACCTTCTTTAAGACACCTTTGTGTTTTTTGTGCAGAGGCATATGCTCATGTGCCTTATATTAATAGATCTAAGTTGGATAACAAAGCTGTGAAATGTATCTTCATTGGCTATGGAGTTGGTGTGAAAGGTTACAAACTTTGGAATCCAGTGACTGGTAAAGTTATGTACAACAAAAGTGTGATTTTTCATGAGTTGAAACCTATGTCACTAGATCACAACATAGGAAAGAAAGGAGAAGCTAAGGTTGAAATTCCTCCAACTAAGGAAGAATCTCTAGAGATACATGAAGATGAGGAGAGTTCAAGCAGTTCGAGTAATTCTGAAGAAGAACATGATGATGAGCCTCCTGTTGAACCTCAAGAAACCTCAACACCAGAGTTGAGAAGATATACTCAAGAGAGGCATAAACCTGATAGGTATACACCTAATAAGTATAGTCACTCTATGTTGAATGTTAATTGTGCTTATGCTTTACTTGCAGATACTGATGAGCCTATGACTATCAAAGAAGCTATTAAGATGCCTGATTCAGATTCCTGGTTGGAAGCCATGAATGATGAAATGTCATCGTTGGATAAAAATGGAACTTGGGATTTGGTGCCATTGCCTAAAGGTAGAAAGCCTGTAGGCTGCAAGTGGGTATTCAAAAAGAAGTATGGTCCTAGATGGCAACATTGAAAAGTATAAAGCAAGATTGGTTGCAAAGGGGTATTCTCAAAAGGAAGGTATTGACTATGGAGAGATCTTTTCTCCTGTGGCTAAGCTGACATCTATCAGATTTCTCATGTCACTTGCAGCAGTATATGATTGGGAGATTGAGTAGATGGATGTGAAGACAGTGTTTCTTCATGGTGATCTTGAAGAAGAGATTTATATGTCTCAGCCTGAGCACTTTGTGGAAAAAGGTAAAGAACACTTGGTATGCAGACTCAAGAAGTCCCTGTATGGTTTGAAAAAGTCTCCCAGAATGTGGTATAAAAAGTATGATACATTTGTTTTATCCTTGGGATTTGTGAGATCAAAATTTGATCATTTTGTTTACTACAAAACTAAAGGTGATAGGATTCTTATCATAGTTTTGTATGTAGATGACATGATTTTTGTAGGAAATACAAAAGGTATGATCTCAGATTTAAAATCTCAGTTATCTATGAAATTTGAAATGAAGGACTTAGGAGCAGCAAAGTACATTATGGGAATGGAGATCAAAAGGGATAGATCTAAGAGAAAAAATTGGCTCAGCCAGAGAAAGTATATAACCAATGTTCTTGATAGGTTTCATATGTCTGACTGTAAATCATAGGTTGTTCCCATCTTGCAGGGAACTAAGTTGTTTGTGCTTGACAGTCCGAAATCTCCTAAAGAGATTCTTGACATGAAGAACATCCCTTATGCAAGTGCTATTGGTAGTTTGATGTATGCTATGGTCTATACAAGACCAGACATTGCCCAACAAGTGGGAGTACTTAGCAGGTTTATGTCGAATCTAGGAAGGCTGCATTGAGATGCTGTAAAGAGGGTGTTTAGATATCTAAAGGGAACTTCAGATTTTTCTTTGTGCTATCATGGTCATTTTGATGATTCAAAAGAAAATTCTCAGTGTATGTGGTTTTGTGTATTCTGATTGGGCAAGAGACATAGACAGAAAAAGATCCACCTGTGGATAGGTTTTTGTCTTGAATGGTGTAGCAATTAACTGGATGAGCAAGCGACAACCTGTGGTCGCGTTGTCCACTACAGAGGCAGAGTACATGGCAGCTACACATGCATTCAAAGAAGTTGTTTGGATCAGATGGTTGAGTTTAGATGTTGGTTTTGGTGTAGGGCAAGTTGAAATTTGGTGTGACAATCAGAGTGCTATATGTCTAGCGAAGAATCCTACTTTCCATCCCAGAACAAAGCATATTGATGTTCAGTATCACTTTGTTCGTGACATGGTGGAAGATGGAAAAATTTATCTTAACAAGGTAGACACTCTAGAAAATGTTGCAGATGCCTTGACGAAGCCTGTGAGCACTCACAAGTTCAAGTGGTGTTCAAATTCTATGGGTCTTCTTACCCATAAATCTCAATGACAAACTGGAAATGTTGGCTCAATGAATTCCTCATCAAGTGTGAGTTTGTTGGAATAATGCCTCGAATTCACTTGGAAAGTGTTTGGGTTGGTCGGTGTAACCTACCCCGATAGAACGACAGAGTACCTACTTGGTTGTTGAACTCTTTTTGGTCGGTGTGACTGGCCGATGTCCTCTTCCTTGTTGGGTATCGGAGATGCCATTTTTATTGTTATGTCGAAACCTGATGAGGTTGCCTTCAACGATCGGGTTGATATTGGTGATCGGGTTGACAAGATGGAAGCTACGTCGAAGTTTGATAAGTCTACTCTTGTTCTGTCTTGGAGTGCATCGCTCATCGGGGAAACTTTTCAGGGCTTGTTCCGATAGCCAATGAAGCCACCTTAGGTCATTGGGGTAACAACGGATATCGAGAGAGCCGAATTACTATTATATTGATGACCGATGAGATTTCCTTCGGTGATTGGGTATTGATCGGATATCAAAGGGACTTGTGGAAAGCTATGCCGATCATCTAATGGATCCTCCTTGATCGACTTTTGTGATATCGGGGATCAGGGAAACTATGGAAGAAAATTAGCGATGACACGATGGAATCATCTTAGGGTCATCGAGAGATCAGGTCTACCTGTTGAAGGCTATCTCGATGAGCCGATGGAGATGACCTGTTTGGAGCCGCATTAGTGGAGTCGTCTATTGGTTCATCGGGAGATCGGAGCAACATATTTGTGGTCTTTTCGATGGCCGATGGAGTAGAGACCAACTATGGGTGTGCACTCGAACCAAAGTCCAAAAGGTGAAACACTTGGACACTGAAGATGGTCTTGTCGGTATATATGAATACGAACCGATCCGACTTATTGGTGCATGTGGGATATTGTGTTTCGCATGAATGTAGACCGACGTAGATGGTTAGACTTCCAACCGTTGGTGTCATTTTTCAGATGAACTATCGACAATTTGGTATATGAAGCCATTGGATAACCATTGTGTTGTAACTGATTCCGTGAGCCGATTGGAGTGTCTAGTTCATGAGAATCTGAGAACGAATACCTGTAGTTGCAAACTAAAACTTTGTTGTAAATTCATTTACTGAAAATAAAGTGTTCAACTATTGGTGGTGGGTTTTTTCCCGAAAGGGTTTTCCCACACAATTCTTGGTGTTGTCTTTGTGTTGATCCTATTTGTTTTTTGTCTATGTTATTCTTAACATTCTGTAAAAGTTTTAAACTGTATTCTTGTATGATCTTCCCTGCTAATTGACATTAGGAAGGTTTTTCCGCACTGTGTTTTCCTTACAAGTGGCTTGCTTCATGAAATCGTTGTTGAACTAGACCTGTCAGAAAATTACTACAAACCAATGTTATAGTGGCCCCAATCCTTCTACTTGTTGGCTCTTGCATTTTGATATGCACATGCAAAAGACACCCCTCATGTACCCCTCAATTTGAGATAGAAAAATTCTCGAGATCTTAGGATCTTAGAAATTCAAAGTTTGGCATGCCTAAGAAGTGTGTGTCCTGGAGTGGAGCTAGTGCTTCCAAGCTTCTATCTATCTGGTTGGATGTGGTATTTTGGGCTATGGGATTCAACAAGTACTATCATTTGACTATCCTAGGAAGTGCATGACTGTTTTATTGCATTTTATCATTCGTATGTGCTTGTTGTGTTTGTGTCACAATGATCTTTTGCCAAAATCAGTATTAGTCATCAAACACATCATATTTCACACAGTCCTAGTTATTGTTGTCCTACAACGAGTTCACTTCTTGGTATAGCAAGAATGCCTATGTATTGAGCTAGATTGACATACTTAGCAACTGTCATTTGAATTCTCATGGGTTTGCTTTGAAAACTCACGGGTTCGCTCTTTACTCTAGTGGGTTCACTGTTAGTTTTGCCAGTTCTCTCAGTCTTTGATACTATAGCGGGTTTGCACCTAGGTCTAGCAGGTTTGCACATGTTGGAATTGAATTTGTCATTGATGTCAACATGTGTGTGTGTGTGCATGGCTAAGTTGTTGAAGTTACATAGAGACATACATGACACCCATTGGATGAAGATGCAACAAACATGCAGAGTTGATTGATGTCAACAGTTAAGAAGCTACAATGGTTACAGTCATGTAGAATGATATGGTCTAAGGTTGATAGAGATGCAAGATGTGTACCTTAAAGGAAAAATAGACATGAAAATGGACAAGGAGGACACAGGCAATTATGTTGGAAATGTATTGTGAAATCTGGTATGACTAAGAAAAAGTTAGTTGTTGTTGTGTATAACACACCACATTAGTCTTATGTTGTTATAGGGAGTATCAAAAAGTTAGCTGCAGTTGTTTATTACATGCCATGTTAGTCTCATGTAGTTACAAGGAGTGTCAGTTGCAGTTGTCAATAACACACAAGTTATCGCTATGAAGTTACAAGTCGAGAAATGTTAAAAATCCTTTATTGGCACTTTTTCGGCATAACTATGTTTTTGTCTCAATGACATCATCTATTTGGGCTGAGTTTGCCTTCTGATGAGAACCTTTCTCCCTTTGGTTGCCCCTTTGGATTATACCAAAATCCTTTGTTTCTGTGTGACTATCTTCATGTCTTGGCGACGGTGGAGTTGGTCTATCAGGAAGTCAATACCACGATGATTATACGGCCCTCACTATGCCGCAACATGAATGGTTGAAGATAAGTGGCCATGTGGGGTAACACTGCATTGTAGCAAATGAAGTCAATAACATGACGGGTTAGTTGCCCTGCCATCCCGTAGCAAGAAACACCTAAGGCAAAATACTCTGAGGGCTAGTCGCTAAACTATGACAGAGAAGCCAATAACATGACGGGTTATGTTTCTTTCTATCTCATGGCATGATGGATGAGTGAAAGGTGACCATGTGGGGTTAAGAGGACAAAGGCAAGATAGTACAGTGAGAGTAGGATCCCATTATCTCGCAACCTGAAGAAAGTTGGAAAGAGGATCTCGCGGGGTGACTAAAGGCAGAAAGATGGTGCATCCTGCCAGCCCGCATGGGTAATGTGGGCATATGAATTATGATACGAGGCAAGTTAAAAGGCAAAATGGGCACATCGTGCCATACTGCAATGACAGTTTAAGTTCATCATGACCATTAGAGCTGTGTCATTCGACACAGTGCAAGCTCAATAAGCACAATTGTCCATGTGGCGAATGATCATGTTTAACCAGGTGACTGAGACATCAATAAATAAGACTTTTGATGATATCTATGCATGCCAATAGGCACAAGGGTTTTATGTGGAAATTGACCAACCTTGACCGAGTGATTTGAATGAAGAATATGAAGACATTGTTGGATATTGTTGGTCATTGGTGCTACTAGGATATGTTGTTGTCATTGATGTCAACATATTCTTGTGTATTGCTCTAGTGTGTGTAGATTAGGAAGATCTTATGATCTGGTTTGCAATGTTGTTTTGTTGATCACTTTTTTTTTTAGAGCTCAATATATTCTAGTGTGATCAGATCTTGTGCTGATGTTTTGAGATATTATTTGGGATGGCCATGTGTATCTTCATTTCATATGGATCATGATTTGGTGCTCCGAAAGTTATCTTTCTTCGTGATAGTTGCTGATTGGTTATGTTCTTGAACTTTCAGACGTTGATAGATGAAGATTTGATAAGTGGTGTTGGTGCAGCTATTACTGATGATTCTAACATTCTTTTTGGTGTTTCCTAGGTGTGTCTTATTTGTTTTGTCAATCTGAATTGATCGTCATGCGAGTTTTTGGTGATTTTGATGAACTGGTGATGATTTTTGTGTTATACAGTTTTGTCTAGTGGTGTAGCGTGTTGCAATTGATCTTGGCATGATTTCTGGTGGAGTTGTGCATTTGGGAATTTGAATTAGGTCCATGTTATGCTATGTAAATCATTATATTGGTCTGGTGGTCGATCTTTGTATCGTATGATGTAATTTTATAATTGAGGGTTGAGGGTTTAGCTAACCTTGTTATCAAGGTTGATGAATTGTATATATAGGTGATATATTCATGTAATTTAGGTGTCGATGTTGTGTCTGCATTATAAGAGAGAGGTGTATGTGCGAACAAGAGATTTATCCTTTTGTGTTGAGATTGCAGAGAGTTTGGTGTTGCAAAGCAGACATTTGTGCTTAACCAAAACTGTGATCAGACATTTGGAGATGCTATTCTTTTAGTTCATTTCTTCCGAATTATACTCCAAATCTTGTTGTAAGTCAATGAGACTTCCCTGAGGGTTGTAGCCTTACGGTCCATTATCTTTTAAGAAGTGAGCTCTAGGCATTGTGCCTAAATGCATGTGCATTCCCCATTGTAATATTTTCACATCCTACTACAAAGTATCATCTTACTGTGGGTAGGTTCCTACCATGGTTTTTCCCTTAATCGGGCTTTCCATGTCAAAATCTTGGTGTTGTGTGTTGTGCTCTCAATTTGCTTATCTGTCTTATTGCTACAGTTTATCATATCTATTTTTGTTGTTAAATTTGTTGATTCGGTGAAGACTGATTCACCCCCCCTCTCAGTCTTCCTTCTATGTTACTGCTAACAATTGGTATTAGAGCTAGATCCTATGGTAGAATCTTGACCACTTGAGGAGATCCAGGATGGCAGCTCAAGGTGTTATCTTTAAGGACAATCTGAGATTTGATGGGAGTAACTATGATATATGGAAGAACTGCCTGGAAGTGCAGTTGAAATGTCTTGGAGAAGATTATTGGAAGATTACAAAGAATGCCTATACCATTCCTCCGAATGGACCGACTACTCCTGATGAGATCAAGGAAGTTGAACATATTATTAGAGCAAAGGAAGCATTGCTTAGTGCCCTAACTTATTCTGAGATGATAAATATAATGGGACTTCAGACCGCACATGAGATCTAAGAGAAGCTTGAGATCCTATATGAAGGTGATAAACAAGTGAAAGTTGCTAAGTTGTAGAGTTTGAAAGGAAAGTATGAGATGTTGAAGATGGGAGATGATGAGAACATACACTCTTTCATGGCTAAGGTGAATGATCTTGTCCTAGGTATCAAATGTGCTAGTAGAATCATTGAGGAAGATGAAATTTTTGCTAAGGTGCTGAGATCTTTGCCTCCTACTCATAAACATAAGGTTGTTGCTATTGATGAGATTCATAGTGTGACTACAGTGACAAGAGATATGTTGGTTGGAAAGATTGTTGCATTTGAGCTGAGAAAAATTGGAGAATAACATGGAAAGTCTGAGACATCATTTAGAGCATCAACATCTATATATGAAAAGCATAAGTATGATCCTGATGAGTGCAAAATGTCTAGATATGAAAGAGAGAGAGAGAAGAGATATGGAAGAGCAATAGAGAGAACTATATGAGCTTGAAGCATTGATTGCCCGTAGATTGACTAAAGGAGCTGGTAAGTATGATGGAAAGTTTCCTTTGAAATGTTTCTTTTGTAATAAGATAGGACATTTTTCTTCTAGATGCCAAGAGAGAATGGCTAAGTATGACAGGCATGATAAGTTTGATAAGCATGATAGGAATGATAGATGTGAAAAGCATGAGAAGTATGATAAGCCTTACAAGCCTAATCGGAAGTATAGGAATCAAAAGAAATGTTATTATGTTGCTAATGAGGGTGTTACAGATGAAGAATCAAAAGGAGATGAAGTTGTGTTTATTGCTATCAAAGAAGATAGACCTGTGCCTGTTGATTTCACTAGCTGCACTATTGAGGAGAAAGCCTTAGATGCTAAGGTTGAAGAGAAAGATGAATGGGTAATTGATAGCGGTTGTTGACATCATATGACCGGTGATAAAACCAAATTTGTGAGCATGGAAAGATATGATGGTGGAATAGTTAGATTTGGAGATGACAAAGCTTGTGTGATCCGTGGGAGAGGTTATATTTCTTTTGATGGTAAGCATAACACTGATGATGTCTTGTATGTTGAAGGTTTGAAGAATAATATTTTGAGTGTTTTACAAATGGTTGATAAAGGTTATGATATACAATTAAAGGATGGAAAATGCAAGATCCTAAATGCCTCCGGTATAGAAATTGCAAATCTGGAACTAAGACTGAAGGTAACATTTTTCATTTGAATGCTGGTGAGAAAAGTTGTTTGATTGCTCAGATTGATGAGAGTTGGTTGTGGCATAGGAGAATGTGTCATGTTAATTTTGATTCAATGATCAAGATTTGTTCTACACAAGTTGTTAGAGATCTCCCTAAGGTTGTTAAGCCTGTGAATCCGGTATGTAAGGAATGTCAGTTGGGTAAGAAAACAAGAATATATTTCAAGAGCAAACAATATACATCTGATGGACTGCTAGATCTTGTGCATACTGACCCATGTGGACCTACAAATGTTAGAAGTGTGCAGGGCGATAGATATTTTATGCTGCTAATTGATGATTATTCTGGGATGATGTGGGTTGTCTTTTTGAAGGAGAAATGAGAAGCATTGGACAAATTCAAGATATTCAAAGAAAAGGTTAAGACTGAGTTTGGACTGAAGGTGAAATGTCTGAGATCTAATAGAGGTGGAGGGATTGATTATGAGGAGACTTTTGCTCCGGTGGCCAAACTTGAATTTGTTATACTATTGCTTGCATATGCTGCTTATAAAGATTTCAAGGTATATCAGATGGATGTCAAATCTGCCTTTTTGAATGGTGATCTAGAGGAAGAAGTCTACATTGAGCAACCTGATGGATTTTCATTATCAGATAATGGGGGCATGGTATGTAAGTTGAAGAAAGATCTTTACGGATTGAAGCAAGCTCCGAGAGCTTGGTATGATAGATTAGATAAATATTTGTTGAAATTGGGATTTACTAAAGGTGCTACTTGATGAGGAAAAAACATTGCACTTTTCATTATAGTTCATATTTTATGCTTTTATGAATCTTCAAACTAATATGTCTTGCGGCATACCTTATTGCATACATGTTTGTTTACTTTTTACTATAATACTCTGCTAATTATAAGTAATATTTATGATGCAATGTTTATCTTTTTGCTTGTTTATATGATGAAAATATGGTGGTAATTAGAATTATATCTTCAAGTTTTGTTTTATCTGCATTTATATGTTTTTGAATACATTGTGACTAAATAAGCAGAATTCGACAAGGTTCATGACAACTGCCACATGCATGAAAGATGATAACCTCTAATTATTTCAAATGAGATCTTCCTTGATCTCTCTTTCTATTCCTATTTCATTGGCGTGTTTCATTGGTGTTTTTCAGAACTCAACTTCTTCTCGGAGTTGATTTATTTCTTTTAGTATTTTTCTTCTATTGTTCTTGTAGTCGTTACTGTCACTGTAGGTGGGTAACCTTAGTTTAAAATTTGAATAAGGGTATTTATATATCCCTCTTGTTCTCAATTGAGAATTTAATTAGAATTTAGTCATTACTTAGTTTCAGTTGAGCCGAATCTTCTTTGTAATACTCAGAACTTGTTTTACTTCCTTTCGAAAGTATATATCAATGAAAGTAGAAAGTTGATCTCAGTATTCGTGTTTCAAGATCCCACCAGAGGAAGAGAAGGGACCACTTGACCAAAGGGAGGTGATCTTTGTTTTGATTTCAGCTCTTTTCACAACTTTGAAATTGAGATTAATTTACTTTGGCTTCTTTTCATTGAGATGTTAAGTTTTAACTATTGGTAATTTCTTTTGAGTAATCAACATTGGATTTGAAGTTGAATGTTATTGTTAGGAGAAGTAATACTTAGTTTCACATTGTTGTATGGGTAATGTAATTTCTGTAGATTAGATTGGTAATAGCATGATTAATGAGATAGTTAGTTTGATGGTGAGAATGGAAGCAAAATTGTTGTTAAGATAGATCATGGATTTAGGTGTTATGTATTCTGCAAGTGTAATTAGATTTCAAATTTTGCAAGTGTAATTAGATTTCAAATTATGCAAGCGTAATTAGATTTACTTTCAAGCACTTAATTTAGATTCAAATTTCTAGACTTAGAAGCAATTTCAAGTTTTCTAGGGAACTCCATGATTCCAGCATAATTTGATTATGTTACATTTCTGTTGTCAAACTTGAGTCTTCTTAGGAATAAGTTGTTTAAAAATTCAGAGTTTAGTTTGATTGACAATTAAGATTGAGATCTCCTGACAGCTCCTGGCCGACTCTTGAAGGAGTTTGAACCAATTGTTAGTCATTGTTGTAAAGTGCAAAACCCCCAAAAATTGTACCACAGAGAGCCCTTATCGCAGACAACTTTAGACATGCCTTGGTTCGATATTGAGATAAATTAAATGGTGTGAGTTTTCAAAACAATGACCTTGGCCACCACTACTAAAAGTAATCTATATTTTAAGATAGAAAATGATAACATCCTAATTGTTGAAGTCTTTGTTGATGATATTATCTTTGGTGGTGATGATAACTTGAGTATGAAGTTTGTCGGTGATATGCATAAAGACTTTGAGATGTCTATGATTGGTGAAATGAAATTTTTCTTAGGTTTGCATATTTCACAGACTAGAAAAGGTATATTTATATCTCAAACTAAGTATGTGAAAGAATTGCTAAAGAAGTTTCGGTTAGATGACTCCAAACTGGTTGGAACTCCTATGGTGAATGGTTGTAAATTGACTAAGAATGATGAATCTCCAAAAGCTAATCAGAGTTTGTACAGATCTATGGTTAGTGGACTGTTATATCTTACTCAGACTAGGCCAAACATTATGCATGTTGTGTGCATGGCTGCTAGATATCAAGCTGATCCGAAAGAGTCATGTCATTGCTATGAAGAGGATATTCAGATACCTGAAGGGAACTGTGTATTATAGTTCGTGGTATCCAAGGAATGATGATTTCATTCTATGTGCCTACACTGATGCAGATTGGGCTGGTGATGATGATGACCAGAAGAGCACTACCAGTGGAGCATTCTTTTTGGGAAAGAAATTGGTTTCATGGGCTAGTAAGAAACAAGATTTAGTGTCCTTATCTACTAATGAAGCTGAGTACATTGTTGTTGCTAGTAATTGCACTCAAGTAGTTTCGATGAAGGAAATGTTGAAGGATATCAGATTTATTTATGACGAGCCTACTGTTATATACTGTGATAATTCCAATGCTATTAACATGTCAAAGAATCTGATGCGACATTCAAAAACTAAGCATGTGTCAATCAAATATCATTACTTGAGAGAGAAAGTCAATGAAGAGAAGGTAAAGCTGGAGTATGTATCTACAAAGGAATAAATTGTTGATATTTTCACTAAGCCTTTGCCTGCAAATACATTTGTCTATTTGAGAAACAAGTTAGGGGTATCCACCCCTCCTGTTGAGAATTAGATGCATTGAGTTGCATCAATCTAGTGGACTTCACAATCTTATCCTTTTATCCAGATTGATGAGTTGGTGTTGCTCCTCTGGTGGAGTTGTATGTATTTTAGGGGGAGAGATTCCTGTGATTCATGTTTTTGTTTTTGGGAGAGAGAGTTTGGTTTTTTGTTTTGAGATCTTTGGCATTCCTGTCAAAGGGGGAGAGAGATCATGTGAAAAACTGCTTTATATGTCTTTATTTTAGGGGGTGTTTGTTGGAGATATCTTCTTGCTTTGCATTGATTGTTTTTCACATTCATATGTTGCCATCAATGCCAACGGGGGAGATTGTTGGATATTGTTGGTCATTGTTACTGCTAGGATATGTTGTTGTCATTGATTTCAACATATTCCTGTGTATTGCTCTGGTGTGTGCATATTGGGAAGATCTTATGATCCGGTTTGCAGTGTTGTTTTGTTGATCACTGTTTAGCAGAGCTTGAAATATCCTCTGGTATATTCCGGTGTGATCAGATCTTGTGCTGAGATTTTGAGATATTGTTTGGGATGATCTTGTGTATCTTCATTTCAGATGGATTGTGATTTGGTGCTCCACAAGTTATCTTTCTTTGTGACAGTTGTTGATTGGTTATGTTCTTGAGCTTTCAGATGTTGACAAATGAAGATTTGATAAATGGTGTTGGTGTAGTTGTTATTGATGATTCTAATGTGCTTGTTGGTGTTTCCTAGTCATGTCCTTTTTTTCTTGTCGATCTTCATTGATCGTTGTGCAAGTTTTTGGTGATTTTGATGAACCGGTGATGATTTTCGTGCTATATGATTTTTCCTCATTGTGTAGAGTGTCGCGGTTGATATTGGCATGATTTCCTGTGGAGTTGTGCATTTGGGAACTTGAATTAAGTCCATGTTATGCTATGTAAATCATTATATTGGTCCAGTGGTCGATCTTTGTATTGTATGATGTAATTTTGTAATTGAGGGTTGAGGGTTTAGCCGACCTTGTTATCAAGGTTGATGAATTATATATATAGGTGATATATTCATGTAATTTAGGTGTCGATGTTGTGTCTGCATTATCAAAGAGTGGTGTATGTGTGAACAAGAGATTTTTCCTTCCGTGTTGAGATTGAGGAGATTTTGGTGTTGTAGAGTAGACATATGTGCTTAACCAGAACTGTGATCCTGCATTTGGAGATGCTATTTTTTCGGTTCATTTCTTCTGGATTGTAGTCTGAATCTTGTTGTAAGTCAGTGAGACTTTCCTAAGGGTTGTAGCCTTATGGGCCATTATCTTTTGAGCAGTGAGATCTAGGCAGTGTGCCTGAATGCATGTGTATTCCCCATTATAATATTTTCACATACTACTGTAGAGTATCGTCTTACGATGGGTGGGTTCCCACCATGGTTTTTCCCTTAACTCAGTTTTCCATGTCAAAATCTTGGTGTTGTGTGTTGTGCTCTCATTTTGTTTATCTGTCTTATTGCTGCAATTTATCATATCTATTTTTGTAGTTAAATTTGTTGATCCTATGAAGACTGATTCACCCCCCCCCCCCCATCTTAGTCTTTCTTCTTTGTTACTACTAATAGACATGTTGTTCCTTGGTGGATAGAGGATGGAAAATGCATTAATGGTGACTGAGTTTCTGGCTGGTTGTATGGCTCAAGGAAGGATTCCTGATCTTTTTGCATAGAGAAAGATTACTAAACTTAGTAATCTAAGTACAGAGAATGATAAGAAGAAAGATTGGATGCATTTACTACAGGCGGAAAAGATGAGATCAAATTCAACAAACAGAGAAAGGAATAAATGCTGAAATAGGGTGCAACTGGACATACATTTTTTAAATAAGAGTTACGTGCATCAGAAAAACACAATTCTAGAGATTTCTATGTAAACAAGGAAGATAGAATTGAATGTGGATAACTATAAAAACAAAGATGAAGAGACACTTGCATGTAATCTTATAGATAGATAGATTGCTAAAAATAGCAATTCAAATATAGAGAATTATTGAAAGACAATGAGATGCATTAAGTGCTGATAGCTATGGACAGAGAAATTAGATCTGATCAATATGCAACTATGATCGACTAGATTGATTTTTGGAGAAAATCATTTTTGGGAATGCAACTTCTGGAAGGAAAGTCTAGCTAGAACAACCTATTATGTTTTGGAGGGAAAACTCTTGAAGAATGTGATGACTGCCAAGAAAAAAGGATTAAGGTGTATGAGTTGTAGCTATAGATTGAAGAGTTGTGTGAGATGCAAAGTGTGTAAGTGTAGAATCTTTGCAAAAACAAAGGCTGAAGAAAAGCATTTTCTGCAGATGTTAATAACACAAAATCAGGATGGTCAATAACACTACAAAAAATTATGTGCAAAAAAATTTGAAAGTGAAAGAGGAGATTAGAGGCAACAAGTAGTAGAAGCAAAGAGCAAGAAAAGAGGAGAATTGATATTCCAAGATTAGGACAATGATTAAAGAGAAAAGTGCTAAGGAAAGTTGCAGAGAAAAAAGTAAGGTGAATAGAGAAAGAAGATTGATTAGAGCAGAGACAAAGGAAGGAAAAAGATAGAGTTTTGTTTGCACACATGAAGAAGTCAAGAGAGGAGAGAAAAAAGATAATGCATTGCAGTGACCTGAGACCAGTGAAGTGAAGAGTCGAGGCAAACAACATAGTAGATGGATGAATGAATTGAGAAGAAAGCAGAGAGCTAGTTGCAGAGAAGAGAAGAGAACAAAAGGTTGGTAGAAGGAACTGATAGCAGAAGATAGAGACCAGAGACCAAAGATCTGAGAGTGCAGATCCAAAGCAGACAACACAATGGTTTATATACTCTATGAAAGGTAGAGAAGGAGGATAGAATCGATCAGAGGTCAAAGAGTTGGATGTAGAGATAAGAAGAAGACAAAGAGAAGAGAGGAGAGAATAAGAGCAGAACAATAAGGTGTTACAAAATCTCATTTGTAACAAGGTGCATAATTTGTTTTAAATACATGTTTATTGTAATTCTCTAAGTGGGTGCTTAGAGCATGGGTTGGTGCTCCTTTGGGTTGGTGCCCATAAATTTCAAGGGTTGGTTCTCCTTGGGTTGGTGCCCTAAACATTGTAATTAAATTTACTTGTGAAGTTGGATTGGAGCAGAAGACTCCAGTAGCATTTCTCATTGAGGTTTTTCCCACTATGGGTTTTCCTCGTATATCTTGTGTTTTGGGTCTTTCTCTTACATGTGTGTGTGTTGATTAGTTTAATATCTCTGCTCATAGCTTATTTATTTATGTGATTAGAGTTTAAATCATTTTGATAAGTTAAGGTTTTTAGATTACCACTTATTCACCCCCCTCATAGTGGTCCATTGTGCTCCTTCAACACCCTGGTCTAGCGGGTTCGCTGTCAATCTCACCTGTCATCTCAATCATTGATAATATAGTGGGTTTGCACCTAGGTTTAGCAGGTTTGCACTCTGGTCCAACGGGTTCGCCTCTTCCTTCAACGGGTTTGATCCTTATTGTCTTGTTATGCTACCAAAATTCATCTAGTGAGTTTTCTTCGTAGTTTGGCAGGCTTACCTTATTCCCATGATCTAGTTTGCATTCTCTTGAGTCATCATTGTCATCCATCTTAGTTTGCGTTTGCATTTTTTAGTATCCTCATTGCTTGCAGAGTTGCATTGCTATCATCACTTCTAGCTTACGTCGTTATTGTCGTCTACTAGGGTCTTGACTTGCATAGTCACTTTTATCATCTTAGTTGGTCGTTGTCACCTTAGTTATCATCATCTTGATTGTCATGTTGTCACCATCAACATCCATCATCACCTCTCATCTCCTAGTTTGCATCACCATTGCCTTCTTCCTAGGTTGTTAGCTATCCAAAATCGAACATCAAAATTCATCCTCTTTCCAACTTCCTCTAAGTCAGTCCCCATCCTAGTCTAAGATTGTCATCCATCTTTTTTTTAGCTTTTGGTCTGTCATCCATTTTTCATCTTTCATCTCTCCAACTTATCAACTAATTGTCATGTCGTAATTTTATTATGATGAGTTTGGTCGTCCTTCATTTTCTTCCACTGCATCCCATTCTGATGATGATGAGGGTATGTTTGATCAAGACTAATATGAAATTGAAAACCTTGATGGTATGGTTGATCAAGACAAATATGAAATTGAAAATCTTGATGCCCTCATCTTTAGCAAGCTTGCACCAAGTTTCAGATACCAAAATCTAGTTGTTCATCCTAGCTACTCTACCATTACTCCATGCACATCCACTCATAATCCTTATCATGCCTTTGACAAGGGAAATAAATTATGTCTTCCACCCACAACTCCCTCATATATCACACCCACGTATCCCTCATATGCAACATCCATACCTCCATCTTTTCCTCACAGTGCTACCACTTACGTCAATAATCCAAATCCACTGTCTCATTATCCCCAAATTCATTACACAATCCCTAATCATAGTCCTCCATCTTATCTAAATTCTCCATCTAGCTCTAATCTTCCATCTTATCTCACTTCTCCATCTAATTCTAATCTTCCATACTATCTCAATCCTCCATCTAAGACTAATCCACCATCATCTATCACACAGGCTATGACTGGGGGCATGAATTTTACAATGTCGTTATCATCGGTGCCCCCACCTATCCAATCAGTGCCACAAATCTTCAATGCCCCACAATGTCAACCCCAAGTGACATCACAACCTACTATTTCATGACCATGACTCTGTTACTTAGATGAACCTACTTCATCTTATGTGGTGATGAGCATTCATCAGTTACAAGGTGATGCTAACCAAAATCGCCCATCACAAAATGTTATACCTAACTATATTGGGGCCAAATGTCTTCAAGGTGGCACCTCTCAGGTTCAACAAGTTCCTTATGTGCTCTAAACATCCACAACAATATGAAAATGACCATGTCCACTCAAAAAGACATGCCCCCACAAAGAAAAATGTGATGCAAAAAGGCAATGAATCTCAATGGTCGCAAAGGCCCACCAAAGAAAAAGAAAAAAAACAATGTGGATCCCAAAGCAAAAAGAAGCAGTGCATCCAAAAGAAAAATCCCCAATGGAATCCAAAGTTGCTATTCCATCTAACAAACATTCTCTACCTCCATCTCCCAAGTCTATTTTGGGTCCCTATGTCCGAAAGCTACCTATCATAATTCCTCCATCATATCCACATGCTACATAAATTTCCCCTGCACTTATCCCACATTCTCCACAACATGTGTTGATGTTGGTCTTGATAATATTCCCCTATCACACTCACTTTCCCTCATTTCCTTAGATCACTTGCCACTACCACATCTGTTACACCACATACATTTCCCAACAAAACCATCTAATCCAAGCCTTTGCATAATCCACTCCTTCCTAATAAAGTTGTACCAACATCCAGTGATCACTCCAAATGGGCTCCTATTACCTTGATATGAAAATTGATTCTTGAGTCCCCCTCTTATCATCATCCCTCTTCATCCCCAAACTGTCCTCTCGAAAATCAGAAAATACAAAAAAAAAAAATAAAGAAAAAAAAAATAAAGAGAAAAATTCGTCCACTGGTGAAAACTTGGCAAACAGGCGCCTTGGACAAGTACCGTGATGAAAACCTGGCAAACACGCGTCATGCATAATTCCTCTCATCCTTTTGCTCTCTGCACTTGGGGGAAAGTTCTTCTAGCCAACTCACCATTCCCTCTTCCATCTCCGTCTACCTACCATACCCATCATATCCCATCCATTTCACTTCCTTCATCCTCCTGTGGATATTGATAAAACAAAAGGCCACCATATATACATGCTTTAGACACCCCTTGACCTCCATTTCCCCATCACACTTTTCCTCCATTCCATGTAATCCTTTTGCCTATCTTCATGATCCCCATCCACCTATCATCCTATCTTCCATCCACTTTCCTCAACTTCCTATCCTTTTGTCAATCATCTTATCATATTCATCCATCCACGTATCCTTACATCCCAGTTCCTCCATCCCATCATCCATATAGATTCATCCACCAATCCTTGGATCTCCCAGTTCCTCCACCACTTCATCCATAACCTGATCCATCCACTTATCCTTATCTCCCCATTCCTCCATCCCTTCATCCATAATCGGTTCCTCTCTCAATCCTCATCTACCTTCATCCCTTTGTCCTTCATCCTTTCATCTCCCAGCCATATCCATAATGCTTCTATTTTCATATCAATTCCTCTCTTAATCCTCCATCCTGTCATCTCTCCTCTAATATCATTCTATCACCCCTTATACCCCTTGTCATTGGTATATCTCTAGGCTACCCCCGTTCAATCCAATGCCATCCATCCTATCAATCCATCTCCTCTATGCAATCAACCATCGCATGTGAATCTTATCCATTTTCCTCCACTATCCAAGGTCAAGCACCAATCAAATCATCCAATCGCATCCATGGTCTTGTTCCCAGCCTTGTTGCAAGCCTTGATCACAATCCAATCATCATCATCGGGATGCATCCTTGCCAATCCTTGTGTTGTTTTAGGATATATCATTCCCAGATCAACAACACCCCATCTATCATCAATCTCTCATGGCTTTTCATCTTGACTGGGGCAACAACATGCCTATCCCTAGGTCTTCTTCTATCATCCATAGCTCTTGTAAATCTTGTAAATAGTGTCTTGTACATAGTGTCAGTCGTGTGTCTCCATCTAGGTTTGCTTATATATGTGTCCTTAGGTCTCATTCTTTGCATTGGTTATGTCCTTTGAAATTGTATCCCATTAGCTGGTTCTTCAACAATCATCTTTGAGCATCTTTGTCATTGTGATCATATCAAGTACCTTTTATCGTCCTATCTCATCATCAATCTTTTATCCTAGTATTGTTTCTAGATATATCATTCTCACATCAACAAAACCCATCATTAGTCTGTGTAGGATGTATCCTTCCTCAAGTCAGACATCATTAAATCCGCATCCAATCAGTCATCCTTTTGGAAAAATATGTTTGAGGCCCTCATGTTGGATTTGATTCTTGTTAATATTTGTTTATCTTTTTGAGCTCCTCGGGTCTTGTTTCCTCTTGGTCGCCACGATCCTTCATATCATGGTGCGCTGGGAATAACAAGGCTCAGGATGGGATCTTGTTGCTTTTGGTTTTGCCTGACGTGTCTTTTTGATGTGTTCCTTTGTTGTTCCCTCATGAGGTCTCTGCTATCTCATGTTACATTGGGGCATATCTTCTGCTTGGGGTTCTTCTGGCACTGTTGCCTGCAGGGTCTCTGTAACTCTATGTGGTGCTAAATTAGCATGTGTATCTGTTTATATGTGTCAGACCATGCACTAGTTGTGAAATTCCACCTTGGTTCTTCATACCTTGGTGACTCACATACAATGCTAAATCAAAATAAGTGCTCACTACATGGCATCCTATTTCGCGGGTTCTCGCGCTCCATGATCATTTCATCCATATCATCCATTGCATTTGTATTTTTCTCCCCTTTCCGTTCTGCTTATTTCTTTCTATCATGTCCATTGGGGCAATGTTTCTTTCGAGACACTGCCCAGTTCCTTTCTCCCCACGCACCCTCTCGAGGAGGCATCCCTAACCATTCCTTCATCTGCCTGGGGCATTTTCTCGCTCTCCTTTTTCTTCCCTCGCAAGTGTCTTATTATCTTCGCACCAACACTATTCTAGTGCCACTACGAAGAGGGGCAAAATATAGATACTTAAATTTGGTTAATCATTTTAATCAAATTTATTTCTTTTAGCCATTTAATTAATTAAATATCTTAATTAATTATCCCATTCCTTGAATTAATTAATCTAATTAATTAATTCTCCTCTTCCAATCCCTTGAATTAATTAATCTCGTTAATTAATTCTCCCCTTCCAATCCCTTTGAATTAATTAATTAATCCCCCTTTCATCCTATCCCATTAATTAATTTCTTATCCCTTTTTCATCCCTTTAATTAATTAATCCTAAATTAATTAATTACCCACTCCCCATTTAAACAATTAAATAATTGTTTAAATTAGTCACATGTCTCCTACATTCTAACCGACTAACCTAACCCCCATATAACCATCCCCTTATCCTTACCCTTAGGTTCTAACTACCCTATCCTCCCTAACCAACCTTATCCTATCCCTTCTAGCCTCCCCTCTCACATGTGTGCACATTCCCTATTTTTCAAATATGGAAAATATCCTATATTTGGGTAGTTATTCCCCAAATAGACATGTGTCCTCAAGAACACATGTCTTTCCTTCCCAAGACATGTTTCCCTCCTTTGGGACACTTGTCTTCCCTCTTGAGCCACGTGGAATCTTCTTCCACTTGGCTCTCTTTAGAGTGCCACTTATCCTTCTTGAGGACAAGTGTTGCTTTCTCTCATCCCCCATCCTTCCTCTCATCTCTTATCTAATCCCTCCTTTTTATACCCAAATGGATCTATTTTTTCATAATCATATCGTCATAATGCCGAAATAATGATCCATCTTCATACCAATGCACCGTTACTCTGTAGAAATCACTATTCATTCCAATCCAATCGCATATCTCAAACTATCAACCATTATCATTTGCATCTACCATCATGGAGCATAATCGAGTGTTCAAAGCTACGTCACGAGCACACATCCAATCGCAGAATAATCAATTTAAAGCGGGAATCATGGTTTGTATTGTTATCATTTTGTTCTCCATTTTAGTTTTACCATTCTGATCTTGAGGTGTTAGAGTTTAATGGCTTGCTTGATTATTTTCTTTGTTATTTCAATCATTTAGTTTATCTTGCACATTTTCCCTTGCACAATACTTACATTCTACCAAATTGACTTTATCCTACATCATCACAACCACATCCGTTCTTCATTGAGATCTTGTGCAGGCATGAGGATATGAGAGAAACCATATCAAAACAAGAGAAAATGGAGATAGGAGAACAATGAAGATCAAACCCATTTGAGTGTGTGAAGGTATCATTTTATTTATTTCATGATTTTGCATGTTTGATGGTTCTTCATTGATGTGTTGTTAAATTTCATTGTGGATCTAGGATTTTGTGGTTGGAACTAGAGTTTGCAATATTAGGGTTCAAATTTAGTATACATGGTTTTAACATCCATTTGCTTAATCTCAAAATAACAAGCAACAACAATAGATAAAATGAATCTAATAACAAACAACTTAGCAATAGGAGATAAAAATCCACATAAATCAACTCCCTTTCTATGGAAGTATCTATTTGCCACTTGTCTAGCCTTATATCACTCTAATCAACCATCTACACCAAATTTATTTTTCAATACTCACTTGCGACCAATGGTGTTTGTTCCTTTAGGCAAACTAACAAGATCCTAGGTATCAAAACTATCCAAAACCATATTTTCCTCCTACATACATCCTACATCCAAGAGTCGCTTTCTTCCAAAGACAGAGCCTCCTTCATAAATCTAGGTTCATTGCTAGTACTTAACAAATAAAATACACAATGAAAATCTAGTCGGCTATACCTATTGTTTAGATTGTATTGTCTTGTGATCTACATGTTATTTTATAAGTTCATCTTTCACATCATCTAAACTATTTTAAACTTTCTTATTCTCTTGCAACCTCTAATGGACATCTAATTGGTTCTAAAATATAAGTATGATTATTCACATATTATATGAATGATGTTTTAACTCTCTTGACTACGGGTTCGATCAGTTTTCTAGTCCAAGTTGGACCCAAGCATGCCAAATCCATCTGCTCTATATAATGCTTGAATCCAACCTCTTTCACATGAATTTAGGCATCCCATGGATAAATTCCATAAAAGTGGTTGCTTTAGTAATACACGAGTGCTTAAAGTTCATAATTGGACAATTAGGTAGTTTAGTGGTTTTATTATCTATTAAGTGTCATTATGAATGTCTAAGATCAAATTTGAAAACAAAAGTAACAAATTATGCAACCCACAAATAAAATTAACCAAAATAAATTAGGGTTTTTATGTATTTAGCCTCTAAATTTATGTAATTTTGATTAAAAATATACTCTATGAGTGAAAACTTGATAATTAAAATGCATGCAAATTAGATTTGAGAACACAAATCAGAAATAGTGGTATAAGGAGTCAGTGTCACCAAAATGTAATTGTGGAAAATTGGGGTTCGGGTTAAATTAAGATAATAAAACCACTAAACTACCTAATTATCCAATTACATTAAGGGGGAGAGGAATCTAATAGATCTAACCTTGAAAATCGGAGATTATGATAAGATTCCTAGTTCCTTTAATAGGGCTCTATCCTCCTTAAATTGAATTGAATTGGGTTGTTGAAGATTAGGGCAAAATAGGTGATTATTGAAGCTATCTGATAGAAATAGTGAGTTGTAGATGTCATATGGAGACACCAACCTAGATCTGAGTTGAATAAAATGTCATAGATTTGTTCCCAAAAGTTTGGCTTGATTTTTTCATATTCGGTAGTATCAATTTTCCATGGTCCTTTAAATTTTTCATCATCGAAAGGTGAACTTGTTCGTCTCTGTGAATTATGTTGATCCTTTCAAACACAACTTTGTACTTGTTTCCCGCACATGGAAAGAAGGGAGAAATTCTTGGGAATAGGGGTTTGCCTAGGTCAAACCCCAATTTAGGAATTAACCTTGAATGAAATAATGCAAATACTAAAATAAATGCTAAATGGATATACTTCAGATCTACAATTGTTGTTGATGATGCTTTTCTCTCTAAATAAAATCACATATGTTGCATGAAATGGCATGACAAACACAAAATCCTAATCACACACACACACATGCTTGCATAAGATTGATGTAATTTTGCTCCATGATGGTTGAATGAGGAATATGCAGCCTTGAAGATCTCTAAAAATGCTTGATAATTAATGCTTCACAAATGCAAGAGTACATTAGGCCGAATGTATATGGAGACTTCAAATGGATAAATGAAATTAGGTTGATAAAATGTCTTTATATAGGGGCTTTTAGGTAAATTACTGATTAGGTCGACCTCCAACGTGTAACGAAAATTGCAACCATTTTTATGACAATTTCCACATAACCCATTTAAGATTTCAATCAAATCAACACATAGAAGCCATATGCAAAGAATAAACAACATACCCATGAAAATGTGACAAAAGATATATCTTGGAAAAACCCTCATGAGGGAAAAACCCAACCTCCCTCATCCACCATGTATTATCAACAATGTGTCCATTATAATAAACTATGGAAAGCCTTTGAAAATTTAGCTATAACCAAATACTCCATGTGACCAAGCATGAATCCACACATCCATGCCATGCTTCCTCCTTCACAAATGCTAACCTAGCTAACCCAAACAACTACCCTTGTGGTGATTTTATAGAGACAAACAACCACAGAACCACCAAGTGGTATTACATAAAAAAACATGTGCCCAAAAACCATGTGACAATAAAATATAATACTTTTCCTACCTACCCTTGACCCACATTTAATATTGGGTACTTCATGACACTTACATTCCCTAATATTAAATAAATACAATATAATAATACCAATGTGTCAGTACAAGTGATCAAGTGGTTACAAGAATATTCCAAGGGAATCTCTACATGTTGCACGTCCATCTAGGTGCTCATGGATGCAAAAATACAATATAATTCCATGTTCATCTCACATAATAATAAATTAATACAACAATGAAACTCGTCACATGAACAAGAGAATGATTTCTCCATACACATATACCATCATGGAATCCAAGTGCTCCATGTGCTCCATCAAGATATCTACAACAAGAAACAAAGTGGCCACCATCTCATACATGAATGCTCCCACCCTCCATCATGCCACTACCACTAGACATGAAAAGGCCATCCAAAGAGAAAGCCACACAATCTGTTGCAACAAATGATAAGTCTTGCACGAATTGATATCCCAACACAAACACTTATCCAAAGGCATCCAATGCAAAGGTAGTTGTTTACATAGCTAAAATAACACCCACAACAAGTGCTAACACATCAACTATACATGCCTCCAAGGCATACAAACCAAGTGAATAACATCTCATCAACATATGCAACCTGTAACATGCAACCATAAGCTCCAAGTGCAATACCTACCATGTATGTATAGTAAAGAACTCCCACTGCATAGAAAATGTCAATATCAGAAATAAATCCACTAACAACATATCATAGAAGTGTAACCATGTAGTATCAAGAACATCCATATCAATATGGACATCATGTAAACTAATAACTTGCAAGTACCAATCTCACACCATGTCTCCAACGTTCTCCCATGCTCCACACCAACAAAAGAAAGAGATAAAGGAACCTCTATGCTATCTCCCACATGACAACACATGAACACAAAACCAATGAACACATATGATGCAACCATAACCAGTTAAAAACCCTCAAAAGAGTCAACCAACTTATGTAGCAAGAGGGACACAATGAAAGCAGTAAGAAAAAATAACAAATTCACATAAACATATCAGATTACAGCCTTAGAACTTTCGGCAATCATATGGTAATCATCAGATTATCATCAAAGAGCATCCGATAATTAACTGGTTACATGCAGGCTTCAAGCCAGAAACAACCCAACCGGGACTCTAAAGATCAACTAGATCACAACATGCGAATCTCAATCCTTATTCTAAGTTCTACTTCCTCTGCCCTTACGAATGATTACATAACATCATATTTATACCCACCGGAACATATCCGGGTCGACCTCAAAAGATTACATTTACCGATGTAGGAAAATGAAACGTGTAATCAGGTTGGCCCTAAGATTTAAGAAATATTTCCGAAAAATAACAACCAAGTGATGCGGATCAGCAAGAAGGTCGGCCACACGTCAAGGAACATCGAACAAGACCCAAGATGGATCCACACACCAAGAATCGTACCGGTAATGAAGGAAAACCAACTGGTAAACACAAGAACTATCTCGGGAACCCAGAAATAGCCAACTGGAAGCGATATCTGACCAGAGAAGAACCCAAATGAACTACAAATTTGGAATCAACCACATGAAACCGCTAGGAAACTGCAAACAAGATCTTCCACAAAGAACAAGTAACTACCGGTACATACCTGTAAGAATACTGAAACTGCACAAAGAACTAAACAAGAAAGGAAAATGTTTTTGGTTGATGCGAGATTGCTCATCGACCGGGGATGCTCCTGCATCAACATAGCTCCAAACAACCTTCACCCAATGTAATGTGAATATGAACATCTATGAAGATAACCAAAATAAAGAGAGAAACACTGCAAATCAAATCTCGTAGTATGTCCTTCTACACACACCTCTAAATGTTAACTATGTCAAGTATGATCTCCTCCATAAAAACCCACATGAAAAGCTTAACAACACTCAAATACCTTTCAATCTCTTGGACTAAACCAACATATATAACATATACTCAACATGGATATAAGCCTCTCATAACTAAGAAGATCAAACTTGAAGTAGCAATTCCCAATGAAGGAAATCAGCCCACTAAACCATCTCCTAACATCCTCATAATGATATCATAACATCAAACCATATGCACAAGGAGATAACCAATGCTATACATCTCTCAAAATGAACCCTCCAGAACTAAACATCTCTATAGCTCAAAATCCATACCTATGAAAGATAAGCATAAACATAATGCACCTGAAAGGAACAATGGGCAATACCTCTCAAGCAGTAAACCACCAAGTAGACCAGGAGTGAGGAATGAGAATTCTTATCAAGCTATCCAAGTCATCATGACTCATACTAAGAAAAATCTCCTCTCAAGTCCATACTAGGTGAATGCTCCCCAGACTTCCTGCTGAAACAATAACCATCTCAACACATATCTCTAATCACAAGAGAATACTGACATCACCTACATCTTAATGTATCCATGAGCACCTATAACCGATCAATCCATGCCAAACTCCAAATGCAACATAACACCATCATGAAGTATCAAGGAAATGATTATGTACCCAATACAAAGAGAACCACCAAGGTCAATGTCAAAGATGCAACCATGGAATCAGGAACATAAACATGACAACATGATCCAACCATCTCCTCCAAGGAGATAACATGCTCCATATGAACATATCAAATAACTGTAGCATGCCATAACTCTAATGTGCATTCAAGAGTGTACCATGACATAATAACAACCATGATAACAATTCAAATGAAAGCATAAAACCACACCTCAACCAAAGACTCCTTGAGCCCTAAAAGACGTCAACATCCTCAAATATCATGAAGATCACATACTCCAAGTGAACATAACATGGTATCAAGAGAAATGTATCATGTCAAACTCTAAACTAGTAATGAAGAGTAAAACATGACATAATAACATACTTTAAACCAAATATCACCTGTAACCATCTCCAATCAACATGAAGATAAAAATCTCTTACTAGTGCACTTGCAAATGTGAAAGACCCTCTGCAACAATAGGATCAAGAGCTCTTCCAACATCTACACGCTAAGAATATCATCCACCATCCAATGGTGAATACACATCACTGCCAACAACTCCCATTGAACCATGATACCGAATCACACATGGCATCGTGATAACCATCTCCTACATGAAGAAAATCTAAGTCTACACACATACAACTAAAAAGTCAATAACTTCAAGTGTAACCATGAATTCCAATCCAACAAGATACATGCAACCGCAAACAAAACCACCAATCAGGTATCAATTCTACATTGCCAATACATAACTATCAAAAGCTCCCACTAAAAGTGTAACCAATGAATAACCAAGCTATCATGACATCATAATAAACCACATGCTACAAGTCCCAACACCAACTATCCAGGTACTATAAACATCATCCATCCTCTCATCCCAATGAAAACATACCAATGCACAAATGACCAAAAACAAGGTCAACTAACAAGTATGCACCACAATGAATCAATCACATGGATATAGACAGTCCACATCAAGTCATCCCACTGCAAGTGAATGGGTAGCTAATCCACAACTTGCATAACTCAAAGATCTAATCACTGAATATGCAAACTCATCATCACATTAGTAAACTACAAATTGAGATATCAAAGAGGATAATCTTGTAGACCACATGACTCAAACACCAAATCAACATTCGATTTATTTTTCTAAACATGTCCACAACCAAGTACCATAGTCAAGGAACCAAATAAACATCAAAGTGATAAACAACAACCTCCTAACATCAAACCAAATCACCACAAACATGACTATGTCGTGTCAATGCAAAAAATGTACCTACATACCCATGTCACCATAATCATAACCGATTTTGCGCTTGCACTCAACTATCACCCATCAAACTGAAGACAACTTGTGTATCTGTCACCATTAAAGTCCAACTCTGAAAAAAACCTATAAACTTGTACCAAGAAGCACCAAATATGATAATCAGTTGTAGCATCATAAATATCTCATAAAAACATGTACTCCCTCAAGGTTTTGCTTCATGACTCGTCTAGATGCACTCACACTTACACCCTGAATCTCAAGCACCTACAAGTGATCAAACAAATACACACATATCCATACACATCAAATAGTCAAATGAACATGCTCTCCAATGCCTATTCGAAATCCAAAATCCGATTTTGTATGCAAAAGTTATGACCAAAACTGTGAAAAGGAGAACATTTGGCTTTCAAGCTCCAAAATCATGTCAAAATGACAAAATCGGGGAATAAAACTAGTACCAAACTGTAGTGCTCAAAATCAACTTTCCAACAAGTATAAGAAGTTGAAAATCCGACATCCCGCATGAAAGTTATGCCCGTTTGAATAAAACAACTAATTTGCCCATATACATAACTCCATGGTGGACGCCACTCCATTCAAACAAATTTACTATTTTAAAATTCAAAATTTCATTTTCTACGTGAATCCATGAGTAATGCATAATAAATTAAGTTTTCATTTCACTTTTAAAGTGAATGGAGTGATTAAAAGTTTAGAACATAAAAATTTGATAAAGGTGGTGGGGCCCTTTAAGATTTTCTTTTAATAAAATTTTATTGTAGTGATTTTTAAATTAAGACATATAAAATTTCAAGCGGTTAATATTTTCACGTGAGCAAGGTGGTTAAATGGTGGTAGGCCGACATGACTTGCCACAGTACCTCCTATAGTACCGGAGGATCCCAAATCTTTTATTTTTGTTTTTCAATAAACTTTATTTTTTGATTTTTAACTTTGTAGGTACAAATCTCTGACGGGAATAAATTTGTGTTTATTTTTTGCAGACTATATACCCAAAGTTGACGGTCGTTGCGACCAGCAACTTTGAAGAGATAATTCTCCACTCTTTTTAGGAGAGTTGATTAATTTTTAAGGGATTTGATCATGAAATTTTTTTCATCTGTATACAAAATAGGGCAAATTTAATATCAATTTTAGTCAACCCGGATCCAATAGTGAGGTATGTTTTGTCCCACGGGGTCATTTCTGTAAACTCCCCCAAAACCCTCATTTAAATGCATATCCAAAGGAAACCCATTTGACCCAATATTTTCCAAACCCCAAATCTACAAACAACCCAACATAACAACAAACCTAAATAACATAGATCTGCAATAACAACCTACAAAACCATATATCTTGCCTTATCTTTTCACTCTTCCATGCATTCATGGATTCCAACTAGGGTTATAAACACCATTAAACCAATGACTCTGATACCACTTGTAAGGAAACTTGCAGCCATCTTTATAACAATTTTCACATAACCCATTTAAGATTTCAATCAAATCAATACATAGAAGTCATATGCAAAGAATAGACAACATACCCATGAAAAAGTGACACAAGATATATCCCGGGAAAAGCCTCACAAGGGAAAAACCCAGCGTCCAAAAGCATCATCTACCATTTATTATCAACAATGTGTCCATTACAATATAACTATGGAAAGCCTTCGAAAACCCAGCCATAACCAAGCACTCTATATGATCAAGCATGAATCCACACATCTCATGCCATGCTTCCTCCTTCACAAATGCTAACCTAGCTAACCCAAACAACTACCCTATTGGCATTTGATATTTCGGTGATGCTCCAATGAAGATTCGTAGTCTCTGCTGATTGCAGATGCTTAGGAGTTGTCATTGATGGCAACTTAGCCTGTTGATTTGATCCGGTATGAATTTTTGGTTAGCCGGTAATATGGAGTATGTCTTATGTGATCAGTTTGCCTGATGAAGCTCAATGTACAGGTTTGAGAGCACTTTTCTTTTTTGGTGAAGCAGATTTTAGTTTTTGTGATCAAGGTTGATTGGTTAAGTATCAGAAGCCTGTTATCATGAAAATCTACCCTCCAATATTTATTCGGTCGCTTATTTGAAGACTCGGTATCTGGTAGAGTAGCAAAGCATTCTTTTTTGATAATCCAATGTGTCTCTGGATTGTTTACGATAATTCTAGTGGTTGGAATCGTGTTTGGGAGTTATGTCAGACCTATAGGAAGAGTGTGATAATGTGTTTTGGGTCCGGTACAAAAGTTTTTGAAAAGATTGAAGCCGACTTGCAGCTACATGTTTCATGTTGCGTGTTATGCAACTTTTGGAAGACGACCTATGGGAGACTGATTTTGTTGATCTGGATATATATAAGACCAATTTGAATGATGCATTAAGTATGTGATGTGGTGTGATAGACCGTTTTGGAGTGATTGAGCGCAGTTTCACATGCGCATTTTGATTTTGGTTGATCCGGTGAGAAATTACAGAGCATAACATAGTAGATAAGGAGATCAGTTGCAAAGGATCATTTTGCACTTAACGGGAACTGATTTTTGGCATATTCAGATGCTATTTTCCATTTCACTATTTGTTGTAACCACTTATTAATCAATTGTTAGGCAGTGAGTCTTCCTTCGGGTTGTAGACCTTTGTACTTGAGCAGTGAGCTCTAGGCAGTATGCTTGAATGCAAGTGCATTCCCTTTATGTAATATTGTTTTGCTACTGGCCATAGTGGAATAATATTGTGGGTTCAAATCCTGCCATGGTTTTTCCCATTTTTATTTCCACGTAAAAATTATGGTGTTATGATTTTGTGGTTGATTATCTTGTATTTCTGCATTTTACTTTCTTGCATATGCTTTCGGTGGTTTGAGTTTAAGTCAAAAAATTTGATTACTAGTAGATCACTAATTCACCCCCCCTCTTAGTGATCCTTGATTCCAACAATTAGTATCAGAGCCTAGTTTCTCTGAGGAAATTGACCTGTTTGAGGAAGGTTCGAGAGATTGAATCAATGGATTCCGGTTTGCAGAGACAGATCTTTGTGCGGCACTTGAGGATCTTGATGCAACAAAAAATGAAATAAGTTCCTTAAAGAGAAACTTGGATGTAGCTGAAGACTTCGTTAAGGATTTGAAAGATCAAGTGAACACTTCAAGAGACGAGAGAAAAGAGATGATGGACAAACTGAAGGAAAAGGAAGAACAATGCATGCATAATCAATTTAAAGTTGATGAATGTGATAAGCTTGCTACAGAGAATGTTCCATTGAAGAATGAGACGCAATCCATTGTGATGAAGCTGACTAGGGAGATTGAAGACCGAAAGAAGAGTGAAGAAAGTTTGACTCAATCACTGAAAGACAAATCGAATGAATGATTCAGACTTACCTATGAAAATTATCAGTGGAAACTTGATTTGACACAATCAAGGAATGATGGACAAGAACTTTAAAGAAAAATTGTTGCCCTAAGGGATGAACTTGTTACTGATAATGAATACAAAGACAAATTCAATGCTAGCCCAACAAGGCTGGATGAGATGCTGGATAGTCAAAGACATGGAAAAGACATGAGAGGACTTGGATATGAAAAGAGTGAATCTTCCGGTTCCGAACAGAGAAATGCAAAGCCTAAGAACAAGAATCCTTTGGTAAGATAACCTAATTCTCATGAATTCAATGGTAGATGTTTTACTTGCAATAAATTTGGTCATATGGCTAATCAATGCAGAAGTGGGATGAGTAATGGAATGAACAATATAAACAATGGTCCTACCTTTACCAGTTAGTGTTTCATATGCAATAATTTTGGTCACAAGTCAAATATGTGCAAAGCAGTAATAATCAATTTTCAGAACAAGAGATGTTATGCATGTGGGATGTTTGGACATATCTCTAACCAATGTAGGATGAGACAAAATCAGATGAATTTTAGACCTTTGCAGAGAAATTTTATTTGTCATGCATGTAACAAGACTGGTCACATTGCAAAATACTGTACAAGTAAGAATAATGTCCTAGTAACCAAAGCCAAACTAGATGAGAAAGACAGAAAAAGAAGAAGAAATCAGAGATCAACATAAGAAGATATGGGTTAAGAAAGAAGATTCCAATCAACAGGATGGGTCCACACCTCCATCCGATGATGGAACCTCATTCGGTAACTAGGGCTTTTTGGCCTTAGGGGGAGTTATTCAGGTAGATTTATAGAACCCCCACTTCGAAGATCTGTAACAGATTCCAGGAGTTTGCAGAGTGTTTAAATCATGTATGCGGATGTTATCCAGAAGATTGGATGAATATTTGAGGATTCGGTAAATGATTTCATGAATATCATGGTAACCGGTTGAAGCATTTATTACAACATAGAATTAGGTTTTCAGAGGTTAAAAGGGTCAACTGAATAATGATTGGTAAAATTGATGAAGTTGCAAATGAGACTGAGCAGATTATGAAAGAATTTTTGTTTGAGTAGAAGTATGAGGTAAATCAACCTCGGGTTAGCACCCACCTGACATAAGGCATTCCTAAAGACACTTCCATTTCAGAAGTACATGCAGAGATCTCTGATGGTCAGATGGATCAGCCATCCGTTGAGCAGGTTGAGCAAGAAGCAGTGCAAGATGCACCCACTAAAAATATCTCCAGTGAAGCAACTTAGGACCCTCCTGAGATTGAGGTAATTACAGAAATGATAGCAGAGGAGATTGCCAAAGATGAAAAGGATGAAAGGGAAGAGGTAGAGAAGGAGAAGAGTGATGCACCTTCAAAGGAACATCTCGTATTCGTGACTACAGTCAATGTCTGATGAACTCAGTTTGATCAAGCTGCAGAGTGTTGAAGAAGCGTACCAATATGCCTTGAAAGAAGAAGAGAAGCTAAACAAAAGACATGAGAAGAGACAATGAGGTAGAGGTGGAAGGTTTTCCGGAGGAAGATTTCAAGGAGGAAGAGGATATTCCAGAGGAAGAGGAACTTATATGGATCAGAACAAGTACAAGGAAGTAAGAAAAGAAGGTAATTCATACCGAAAGGATGACAAAAATTTCTACCGAAGGAGAGAACCTGATGGCTACCAGAAGAGGGTTTTGGAAAAGATGATAGAAGACAAGACAAGAGAGTGTTTAGAGGAACTTGGTTTAAGTGTTGAGGAGAAGGACATCATGTTTTCGAATGTAAGAAGACAGAGAACACTGGGAGAACAACATTGGTAGAAGAAAGCCCCACCGGATTAACTAACAAACTGGAAGATGGAGAAATGTTGATGATGAGGAGAGCTTTGTGTCATACCGGAAGAGATGAAGAGCCCTTGTAGAGGTGAAATTTGTTCAAGAATAGATGTAAGGTATCCAGTAAGTGATGTAAAGTTGTTATATATAGTGGTAGTTTGGATAATATTATTTCAAAAGAAATGGTGAATAAGTTGAAGTTGGAAAGATTGAAACACCCTAAGCCTTATCAGATAGCATGGATTTAGGATGATCATAAGCTATTAGTAAGTGAGAAATTTTTGGTGAAATTTAAAATTGGAAATTATCATGAAGTCTTGTGGGATATTATGGCTATGGATATTTGTTACCTTTTGTTGGGTATACCTTGGCAGTTTGATAGACAGACAATACATGATGGGAGTAAGAACATATACACTATTGTAGCAAATGAGATGAAACAAACCTTGTTACCCTTGGAGGAATGCCTAAAGAGTGGAGTTTGTATGAATGCTAGAATATGTTTAGTGGATGGAAGGAAATTCCTAGATGGAATGAGACATGAGAATGTGTGTTTTTCCTTAGTTCCAAAGAAGACTAAGATCTGGGAGCATGAAGAACAACTTGAAGAGATAAAATAGTTGCTAACAGAGTATGAAGACATCATTTCAGATAATATGTCTGATGGATTACCAGCTGTGAGAAGTATCAGTCATTAAATGGACCTGATTCCTAGAGCTAGTTTGCCTAACAAAGCTGCACACTGGTTGACACCGACAGAGAATGCAGAGTTGAATAGAAAAGTACAGGAATTATTAAAGAAAGATTTGATAAGAGAAAGTTTGAGTCCTTGTGTAGTACCAATTGTATTAGCACCTACGAAGAATGGACAATGGAGGATGTGTACCGATTCCAGAGAAATAAACAAGATCACAATGAAGCACCAATTTCCTTTACCTAGGATGGATCACATAATGGACTATTTGAGTGGAGCCAAACACTACACAAAGATAGACTTGAAGAGTGGATATCATCATATTAGAATCAGAGAAGGAGATGAGTGGAAGACAACGTTCCAGACAAATGAAGGATTGTATGAATGGTGGGTGATGTCTTTTGGGTTGACTAATGCACCAAGTACATTCATGAGGTTGATGAATGGGGTATTGGAGAAATTCTTGGGTAAGTTTGTTATTGTATGTTTGGATGACATTCTGATTTTCAATAAGACAAAAGTGGAGCACTTGTTGCATTTAAAATAGGCTTTGCAGAGGTTGAGAGAAGAAAAGTTGCTGATAAACCTTAAGAAGTGTACTTTCATGAAGGAAGAGTTAGTCTATTTGGGATTTGCGATATCTGTGGATGGATTGAAGATGGACTCTAAGAAAGTAAAAGCAATTGTTGAATGGCCTACACCGGAAAGCATTGGAGAGGTAAGATCATTTCATGGATTGGCTAGTTTCTATTGGAAGTTCATCAGAAATTTCAGTTCAATTTGTAACCCTATGACTGAGACAATGAGGGGATATAGGAAGGAATTAAAGTGGACAATCGGAGCAAAAAAAAAAAATTGAATTGTTGAAGCATAAAGTGACTGAGAAGCCTGTGTTAGCTTTACCAGATTTCAACAAAGTGTTTCAAGTAGATTGTGATGCAAGTGGAACTGCAATTGGAGTCATATTGAGTCAGGAAGGGAGAACAATAGCTTATTTTAGTGAGAAGTTGAATGATGCCAGGAGGAGATGTTCAGTGTATGATCGAGAATTTTATGCCATAGTTCAAGTTGAGACATTACCTATTGCCTAAGGAGTTTGTGTTACATACTGATCATCAAGCCTTACAATATTTGAATAGTCAGAGTAAGTTGAATCAAAGATATATGAGATGAGTACAGGTTTTGTAGAGTTACACCTTTGTGTTGAAGCATAGAAGTGAGAAATCTAAAAAAGTTGTTGATGCATTGAGTAGAAGGAGGAATTTGCTGACAGAGATGAGAGTGACAGTATTAGGATTTGGGAAGTTGAAGACCTTGTATGATGATGACTCGGATTTTGCAGAACCTTGGAAATCATGTAGAGAACCGGTTATGGTAGATAGAAGCAAGTGGTTGGATTACTTCATTTAGGATGGGATGTTATTTAGAGGAGTTTAGTTGTGCATACCTAAGAGTTCTATGAGGGACAATCTGATAAAAGAGAAGCATAGTGAAGGATTAGTTAGACACTTTAGTGTTGATAAGACAATAGCATTGGGGAGTGAGCATTACTTTTGGCCTCAGATTCATAAGGATGTTAGGAAATTTGTGTATAGTTGTAGATTTTGTCAAGTTGCAAAAGGCAGTAGTCAGAATGTGGGATTGTATAAGCCTTTGACAATACCAAAAAGACCTTGGGAGGATATAAACATGGATTTCATACTTGGATTGCCTAAGACATAGAGAGGGAATGATTATATATTTGTGGTAGTGGATATATTCTCGAAGATGGCTTATTTCATACCTTGTAAGAAGACATCAGATGCAGTGTATATAGCTGATCTATTTTTCAAGGAAGTGGTAAGGTTGCATGGATTACCTAAGAGCATAGTTTTAGATAGAGATACTAAGTTTGTTGGTTATTTTTAGAGAACACTTTGGAAGAAGATGAAGACAGATTTGAAGTTCAGTTCTACTTCACCCATAGACTGATGGATAGACAGAGGTAGTAAAAAAGGCTTGGGAAATTTGTTGAGATGCTTGGTTGGAGAGAAAACTAGAAGTTAGGATTTAATTCTTGCACAAGCAGAGTTTGCCTACAATAATTTAGTGAACAGGAGTACCAAAAGAACACCTTTTGAGACTGTTACCGGAGAACACCCTAGAGGTATATCAAAATTAAGAGATGTTAGTAATGAAGACAAGTGAAGTGTAGAGGAAGAATAATTTGAAGATCACATGAAAGCCTTGCATATTCAGGTTAAGCAACATTTGGAGGACATGAACAACAAGTATAAGGATAAAGCAGATGAGAAGAGAAGACATAAGGAATTTGAAGTTTGTGATGAAGTGATGGTGTATCTAAGAAAAGAGAGATTTCCAGTTGGAACCTATAACAAGTTGTAGATGAGGAAGTTTGGACCTTGTAAGATCTTGATGAAGTTCAGTTCCAAAAATGCATATGAAGTGGAGTTACCAGATAGTTTGAGTATTTCACCTATATTTAACATTGCAAATCTACATCAGTATTATGAACCAAAATTTAGTGAGGACTGTATTTTAGAATTAGAGAAATAGTTTCCCCGGAAGGAGCCAGATCAGATTGAAGACATTTTGGACAGTAGGATTGGGCATAGCATCCGAAGCAGTCAATATAAGGAGTATCTTGTAAAATGGAAGGACAAACCAGTTGAAGGTTCATCTTGGATTTCTCAGGAAGAGGTAGACCACCTTGGTTTTCCTCTGACCTCGACAAAGTGACAGACTCAATTTTTCAACCTTGGATGTCTGATGTGGGAGCATCCCCGGTTCTTGGCAATCTTGCATCAACAAAAAATATTTATTTTTTGTTTGTTTTATGTTTTGTAGTTTCAGCATTTCATTCTACATTTTCTTGCATTGGCTCACCGGATCTTGTGGAGTTGTATTTTTCTCGAGGACATGATCATATTCCTTATTCCTAAACTGCGAAGCATTTAGATCATTTTCCGGCAAGTTCTCGATTCCTGATTCTGTGATAGTTTTGTGGCACTGGAATCGTTTGGACTTATTTGCATTGGCGAATCTACCGGATCCGTTTCGTAGCTTGTGGAGCCTTGTGAGTTGATTCCGATGTTCCTTGGCGTGTGTCCAACCTTCCCTTTGATATGCACTTCATCCTTTGGATTTTCTAAAGGAACCTCTTTGGCGGAAGCCAACCTATTGGTTTTACATGTTTGATCTTGTTCTTTGGCATTTAATTCCTTTTGGACTGACCGGATCTTCTTGGATCATATAAATCATTGTAAGTGAACATTATAAGTTAGTCAGAAGGAAATCAGATAGAACATAGTAGATAGATGTTAGGTTTGGAGGTCTGAGAGTGACTTGTTCTGTAATTAAGCATGTTTGTAGTAGGCCAGTGAGTTGAATCTTGTAACCTGGATGTTACCGGTTATTTGTAATCAGTTTTCATGATCTAATATACTCAGTTTTGTATTGTCTCCATCATATCCTCTTGTTTCTGTTGTGTTTACTCTTGCTGCCTGGTCTGGGTTGATCTCTTTGAGGTCCCTCCTAATCGGTGACTACACTAGGATGGAATTATTGGCTATAGGTGCTCATTAATACTTGGAGAGATACGTTGTAGGGAAATTAAGTAGCAAAACAAATTTCTACACTAACCTTGAGAGTAGAGTAATCCAAAAAAAATTTCAAATCCTTACAATAGCTACAGAAAACAAAAAAAATATAAATAGCATGCATATGTTGGTATTATGGACGACTTCATCATGTGCTGCATTGGTTTTGTCATTGATGTCAACACTTATATTCTTGGAGGTCTACATTGTGTTCACTGGTATGGTTAGTGGCTTATGCACAATCACCGGTATATGTTCACCTGCAAGTTATATGGTTCACCAACAGCGATGATGACTTGTTATCATCTAGAGATCATTTGGCTATGTCGAAGACATGGATTGGAAGTTTGGATTTGGTGTTTTGCTTATTGGTCTAATTGGGTTGACAGATTTGCCTTTTCCGGTAGATAGGTCTAGGTTATAGACCGGTACTCCAGATCAGCACAACACGTTAAGAAGATTGTTTATTATTTGGTAAATGTATTGAGCCAACATGTTGTATCGCATCAAGACTTATTTGTAATTGATTTAATTGCAATATCTTTAGTGAGTCGACCTACACATTTGGTCTTAGGTTTTGTATAAATGATTGTAAGATCTTATTGAAGATCGGGATATAGGATATGGTATGAGTGTGTTCGAATATTGAAGAGCGAAAATAAACAGATCCTTGTGCGAATCACGCAGACATTATTCGAAGGTTGAAGGAAGGTTATGAAGGTATTTAGCACTCATGATCAGAGCTTAAACTGGTACTAAATCCAGCATTGCAGATGCTATTTTGAGCAGTACGTTATCATTGGATTTAACCATCCAATTGTAGTCAGTGTGACTCCTATTTTATGATTGAGCAGTGAGCTCTAGGCGGTTGGCCTTTTTGCATGTGCAGACCCCATTTGTATACACTTATTATCTGCAGTAGTATCATCTGATTGTGGGTAAGGTTTCCCACCATGGTTTTTCCCCTTATCGGGTTTCCACGTCAAAATCTATGTGTCATGTGTTGTGGATGTTGTTTCTCTTTATGTTTCATGCATCCAGTTACACCGGCACTACTATAACTGTTAATCTGTTTTACCGACACTTAAGTTTGGTTTACCGACATTAAGTTTAAGTTGGAATAATTTGCATTTGGTTTATAATTTATTTACAACCAATTGATGATTGATTCAACCCCCCCTCTCAGTTGTCCTTCCCGGGTCTTAACAACATATACCACAACATAGTGATTTATGTGGGGAAAACTCTTTCAACAGAAAACCCTCACTCCAAAAGTTGTAAGGAAGTTAAGTAGTGGAACAACTTCCTACACTAACCTTGAGAGGAGGGCAATGCAAAAACTTTTACAGATCATCACAGCAGTTATAGAAAACAGAATTAGATATAATAACATTCAAACCATAACACAGTGATTTACATGGGGAAAACCCTTTCGGGAGAAAAAGCCCACACTCCAAAAGCCGCCCAATATATTATTCCATAATAAAAAATATATTACAATATACTTGCAGAGAAAGCTCTTCACAGGAGTACCACTAATCAGAGATTCAGAGGTAACTCAATAGTTATAAGATTCTTACACACAACCTCTTTCTCATGCACCTCATATATAGGAGATACAATACAAGAAACCATCAAACGGTATTACAAAACCATGGGCTAAAACCACCCAATAAGGTTTAATCAACCTTATCTCCCTTCTAGATGCCCTATGACGCGTCCCTCCCTTTTTACAACTCATTTATGTGTCTGATGTATTTTATATTTCCTATTTCAAGAGTACAAATTTCCAAAGGCCATAACTTAAGAACCATGTGTCCTATTGACGAACCATTTGAAGCGTCGGAAAGCTCGCGAAGTACTCTATTGCCTCATAAATTATGCCAACTTTTCAGGGCATTTTGGGGCCTCTAAAGTCCTCAAAATCAAATTTAAACATTTCATTGGACCCCTCCAAAATGGAAAATTTAATATCTTCAAAACTAGATGTGATCTTGCGACGTAACTTTATCGAAATGCTTATCTAGCCAACCAGAAGCTTCAGGGAGAATTTCACACCATTTTGTGCTCAAATAAAAACTTACTATAAATAGTAACCTCATGTAAATGCAAGGTTGAGACACCATTTTCCCAACAAATCTCTCACTTGTTGAACACCTTGCAAGAGAAAAGGGAGTATCAACTCAATAAATCAATTGCTAGGGGCCATGAGGCCAATAGACTTCTAGCACCATCTAAACTTCTTTGTGCTCACAACCTTAGTTAAAAAATCCACAACATTCATCAAAGTTTCTACCTTAACCAGCTTCACCATGCCATCTTCGACCATATCTCTGAAAAAATGACACTGAACGTCAACGTGCTTGGTCCGGGCATGAAACGTTGAGTTCTTAGCTAGGCAGATCGCACTCTGACTGTCACAATAAACTATCATGGCTCCTTGTTTTATTCCAATGTCTGAAGAGAGTCTCTTATGCCAAGTGGCCTCTTTACAAGCATGAGTAGCTACCATATACTCTACTTCAGTAGTGGACAAAGTAACCACAACCTGTCGCTTACTCATCCAACTAATTGCACCACCAAATAAAGTAAACATATAAGCACTGGTGGATATTTTGTTATCAATATTACCTTCCCAGTCTGAATCCACATAACCATGAATATCAAGGGAATTCATGTCTCCAACTGAATTACCATGATAACACAAAGAATACTTTGAGGTACCCTTCAAATATATGAAGACTCTTTTGACTACATCCCAATGAACTCTACCAAGATTATACATATATCTGGATAGAACTCCCACTGCTTGGGAAATGTCTGGTCTAGTATAGACCATAGCATACAATAAACTTCCAACTGCACTTTGGTAAGGCACTCTACTCATGTTTTCCATCTCTGACGGGGATGTAGGACAATCTACAATAGATAATTCCGTTCCAACTGTAAAAGGAACACACAATGGTCTACAATCTTGCATGATGAACCTCTGTAACACTAAATTCACATACTTTCTCTGGCCTAGCCATAGCTTTCTGTTCACTTTATCTCTTTTAATTTCCATCCCAAGAATGTGTTTCACTGCACCAAGATCTTTCATTTCAAATTTAGTAGCGAGCTGAAACTTTAGTTCTAAAATCGTACCTTTCCCTTTACCAATGATTAACATATCATCAACATACAATGCAATGTATAGGAAATGATCACCATCAGTTTTATAATAAATACAATGATCTAATTTAGAATGCTCAAATCCTAGACTCAACACATATGTATCAAATTTCCAGCACCACATCCTAGGACTCTGTTTGAGGCCATACAAAGATTTCTTTAATTTATAGACCAAATTACTTTTACCTTTCACCACATAGTGCTCCAGTTATGTCATATAAATATCCTCCTCCAAATCACCATGAAGGAAATCAGTTTTCACATCCATTTGCTCAACCTCTAAATCATAAGCAACAACAATAGAAATAAAAAATCTAATGGATGTCATTTTGGCAACATGAGAAAATATCTCACCATAATCAACACCCTCAACCTGAGAGAAGCCTTTTGCAACCAACCTTGCTTTATACTTATCAATGCTTCCATTTGAACCAATATTTTTCTTGAACACCTATTTGCAACCAACAGGCTTTCATCCTTCAGGAAATGGTACAAGATCCCATGTATCATTCTTTTTCAAAGCTGTCATTTCTTCTTCCATAGAAATCTTCCAAGATCCTTCATCATTCATACCTAATGCCTCTTCTATAGATTTTGATTCATCCACATTATTATTCAAAGAGAAAATACATCTCCAGTCATCAGGTGAATACCTTTCAGATGGTTGTCTATGTCTTTTAGACCTTCAAACAAGTTGAGTTGGAGGTTCTTCCTCCTCTTCTGAAGATTCAGAGCTAGACAAGCTCTCCTCAACTTCTTGCCTATCTAGGGGTCTCGATTCAACTCTTTCAGGTGTAGAAGGAAATTGAATCACATCTTCCTTTTTAGTCTATTATGGTTGCAATGTAACAGAAGGAGACTTAATTTCTCTAAAAATAACACTTCTACTATGAATTACCTTTTGTGCAACAGGGTCCTAAAGCTTGTATCCTTTCACACCATAACTGTACCCGATGAAGATACATTTTAGAGCCTTGTTCTCCAACTTTGTCGGATTCTCCTTTGGAACATGTGCATATTCCTCGCAACCAAAAACTCTAAGATGTATCAATGAAGGCTTGTGACCCGACCATGCTTCCATAGGTATTTTATCAACAAGGGATGATGTAGGAGACTTGTTAATCAAGTAGCAAGCAGTGCTAAAGGCTTCAGTGCAAAACTTTTGTTCTATACTAGCACCACTCAACATACTCCTAGCCTTCTCCATCAGTGTCATGTTCATTCTTTTTGCAACTCCATTATGTTGCGGATAATACAAATTTGTCTTATATCTGTTAATGCCACAGTCTTTGCAGAATCTATCAAAATCATTAGAGCAAAATTAATTGTCATTATTAGTCCTCAAAATTTTAATTTTCTTTCTAGTCTACAACTCAACCATTGCTTTAAATTCTTTAAATCGATTGAAAACTTCAAATTTACTCTTTATAGAACATACCCATGTCCTTCTACTAAAATCATCAATAAATGAAACGTAATATGTTGATTTTCCAATCAAAGGAACATCTACAAGACCAAATACATTAGAATGAATAAGATCCAAAACACCACAAGTTTTATGAGAACTCGAGTAAAACTAAATACGGTTTTGTTTTTCATAAATGCAATGCTCATAGAAATCAAAGTCAAGATTACAATCATTAAAACCTTCAATAAGGTTTTTATTTTTCAAGGTCCTTAGACCCTTTTTCCCAATGTGGCCAAGCCTCTAGTGCCATAACATAGTCTTCTCTATAGGTAACTTTGCTTCAGAAGAAAGAGCACCCTTAAGTACACAAAATCCATTTCCATCTGCTGAAGGTGAAACCCTCAAATCTTCCATAGATTTACTTTTTACAAAAGTGCTATTACACTCAACAGTGAATGTGTCTATCTTATACAAAGTATCGAACTTGAGACCTCTTGCAATTATCATAGCACCCCTAATCATCTTACATCCTGCTTTAGAAAAGACTACCTACACACCTGAATCTATTAATTTCCTCATAGATAACAAATTTCGTTTTAAACCAGGGATATGCAACACACCATTAATCCTTTTTATTCTACCATCAGAAAACCTAATTCTAAATTTACCTCAACTAACAATGTCTAAATGTGAATCATCACCCAAGTACACCTTACCTCCATTAAATTCTTCATATTCAGAAAACCAATCTCTATTGGCAGTCATATGAAAATATGCACCTGAGTCAATTAACCAGACATCATTACCTGCACGAGTCGCCAACGTTGCAATAAATGCATCACCATCTTCCTTCTCAGACTTATAATCAGAATCAATCTTCTTCTTTTTCTTCTTCTTCTTCTTCTTTTCCTTTTCTTCTTTGCAGTCCTTACGGATGTGGCCTAGTTTACCGCAATTATAGCAAATTACTTTGGACTTTCTAGGAGATTTTGATCTCCCTCTCGATTTGGACTTATCGTGCTTCTCATTCTTCTTGCCTTTATCCTTAGGTCTTCCACAAATAGTTAGGGGTTCCTTCTAACTATGGGATACCTTCCTTCACATCTTGTCACCAAGTAGGGCACCCACCACATCTTCAAAATTCAAAACAATAGAAGTACTACCGATAGCCATAACAAGAGAAACCCATGAATTAGGTAAAGAATGAACAAAGATCTGGAATTTCTCCTCTTCATTCATCTCTACACCGATAGATTCTAATTGAGCCACCAACATATTGAACACTTCCAACCTCTTCCATATTCAAGGAATACAATTTATTCCTCAAGAAAATTTGATTTAATAAAGATTTCGCTTGGTACATTTCACCAAGCTTAGTCCATAGCTTCTTTGCAGTGTTTTCTTCATGGACATTGATCAGAACAGAGTCTGTCAGGCACAATCTTATAAGACCCTTGGCTTTTCAGTCCATAACATCATACTGAGCCACCATAGTAGGATCTGAGGGCCTTTGGACATTCCCATCAACAACATCTCATAGATCTCGATCTATTAGCAGATCTTCCATCTTCATCTTCCACATCTTAAAATTTGTTCCATTAAATTTCTCCACCTCTATTTTCCCTGACGAACTTGCCATTTGAAAATTCCTGCAACAAGATCAAAAAAATTCTTTTGCAAAAGCTCCCACTCAAATATGGATTAGTTCAAAAAAAGCCCAACAACCCACAATTGAAACCAAAGGTGATCAAGCTTTGATACCACTTGTAAGGAAGTTAAGTAGTGGAACAACTTCCTACACTAACCTTGAGAGGAGGGTAATGCAATTTTTTTTACAGATTATCACAACAGTTACAGAAAATAGAAAAAGGATATAATAACATTCAAACCATAACATAGTGATTTACGTGGGGAAAACCGTTTTGGGAGAAAAACACTACACTCCAAAAGCTGCCCAATATATTATTCCACAATCAAAAATAGATTACAATATACTTGTGGAGCAAGCTCTTCGCAGTAGTACTACTAATAAGAGATTCAGAGGTAACTCAATAGTTATAAGACTCTTACACACAACCTCTATCTCACACACCTCATATATAGGAGATACAATACAAGAAAACATCAAACGGTATTACAAACTGTAGACACCTAAAATTGTCATGTCTAATTAAATAAATGTCTTTATTTATTTAATTATTCTAAGCCTAATTCTTCTATTAATTGAATAAATCTTTATTTATTTAATTAATTCACTTATCCTCTTCTAGCCTTATTTCTCATTTAAATAAATACATTTGTTTATTTAAATTGTCCTTTTCCCAAATTAAATAAATATCTTATTTATTTAATTGATCCCACTTCTTCTATTAATTAAATAAATCTTTATTTATTTAATTCATTCATTAGCCTTTTCCACCTATGACATATGTCATTCATCTCTTAATTCCTACACTACCTACCCTCTTATTATTTTATTGTTTTCTTTACCTACCCTCTAATCATAGCCGACCATTTATCTTTTACACCTCTTAATCTTATCCCTCCATTTCTAATAGTGTCTTCTATATAAGAGGATACTTCCTTTATTATCAAACCCTAACTAACTCAATTGCGCACTCGACTATACTACACCTTTTACATGCGATCCTACTTGCAACCACATTTCCGTTCTTTGTTGAGCTCTTGTGCACATAAAATCTGAGAGCAAATATATCAAGCAAGATCAATGGAGATAGGAAGAATGAAGATTCAAACCCTATTGGACATGTGATGGTATAATCTTTGTGATTTCATTTGATTTGCATTGTCTTAGGTAATCTTCATATGTTATGGTGGATCTTTGTTGTTGTTAGGTTAGGGTTTTGTGGTTGAATTCATTTAGTCTTTCAATATTGTTGTTTCCATTTTCACCATATACATTTTGGCATGCCCGGTGGGACATGGATTTTTGTTAGATTTGTGTTTTTTGCAGATTTTTCTAACCCTATATTGTTGTTTTGTAAAACAATTTGGAGAATAACCTTGTACAGCTAGGGTTTTGGACACAAAATCAAGATCTTGGAGAGATTTGATCATATCTCACGAATGACTTAGAAATTTTGCACCAAATTTGTTTTGCGGGTTGAAGACAGTATCAGGAGCTCCCAAAGAAAAATTTAGATCTATTGGAGCATATTCTAATTTTCTATGAATTTTTTATGAATTTTCATAAAAAATTAGTTTTGAGAGCAAATGAGTGAATTTTCTGGATTTTCTTACATTTTTGGAAATCTCACATAATTATACACATGATTTGTTCTTTGTGATTTTAATTTTGATGCAAAATATTTCCCTAAAAACCAGATCTTGAAAAATTAGGGTTATCAGAGGTGTCCAGTAAAAATTTCAGATTTTTTGGATCAAGGTTTCATTTTATATGAATTTGTGATGATTTTTCATAAAAAATTAATTTTGAGGGCAAATTAGCGAATTTTTCAGTTTTCTTATATTTTTGGAAATCTCTCAGAATTATACATAGGATCTATTCTCTGTCATTTTAAATTTGATGCAAAATCATTCCTCAAAAATCAGATCTTTGAAAATTAGGGTTTTGCATTATGTTACTCATATCTCACAAATTGCTTGGATTTGTTGTAGAAATTTTTTTATGCAGGTTTGGAAGACCATCAAGACTCTCCAGTAAAAATTTCAAATTTTTGGATCGATTTTGCATTTTATATGAATTGTTTATGATTTTTCATAAAAAATTAATTTTTGGAGCAAATTAGCAAAAATTTTGGATTTTCTTACATGTATGGAAATCTCTTGAAATTTTACAGGTGTTATTTTTCTATGATGAATCAAATATTTGAATTGGTCAACAAAACGCATTGTTGAAGGCCCCTATTTCACAAAGTCTTTTGGATCTAAAATTTACCTAACTTGTGTGCTTGCAGGAAGGGGTGATCATTTGAAACAATCCAAACTACTAATAGATCTTTGTTGTAGGACCTTGGAAAGGGTTTTTGATCTTTCATTGTGTGCCTTGTTTTCATAGATTAGCAAACATTTAAATTGGTGCACTAAAATTGAACCATTGTCTTTTGTGTCTTGAGCAATAGGCTCTTTTTGTTTAATCTCTAGAGAGCCTGTCTCCCCATGTGGTCATTAGGACTACTAGTGAGGAGAGAATGACCCAAGTGGTAGCAAAAGAAAAACCATTTTCTTCCAAACCACTATAAACAAATGTATTCATGGTGAAAACTATGGATAATGTATGCTAATTAGTTCATATCGACACTATGTCTCCCCATAAACCCATTTGATCAAATTTATTTGATCAATTGTAGGGCATAACCCCTACTGGCTGGGAGCCTTCTATATTTACAGAGCTGAAAGCGCCGCATGTATGGCCACACGAACATATGCCCTTACTAGCACCTTTTTGTTTTAGAACCCAAAATCCTTCTAGTTGTTGGGGCAGGAGGTCGGACCTCTGGTAGCGGCCCACACACATACGGTTCTTAGTAGAGATACAAAGTTCGCCACGAGAAGTTTTCGTGGGGATTGATGCTTGGCTGCCCCGAGAAGTGAGTGTTGAGGGTGGAGCCAGTGGGGTCAAGCATCTAAGTATCCACTCTGAATAGCGTAGCCTCAGGGGAAACTCCATGTGAGATCAACAACTATTGTCCTAGCCAACCATAAGAATTGTGCTTGTCTTATTTTGAACTATCAAACATTCAAGACCAAACATTAAAACATTGTGTCTTTTGTGTCTTCAAGTGTATGCAAAACAAATTTTTACATCAAACAACACACTTTTCTTTGAGTCATTTTGCGTCTAAACACTTGCAAACATTGAGTCTTCATCAACATTGTGTCCTCTTGTCATGGAAATATAGCCAAAATTTCAGATTGGGTCACAACACAACAACTTCACAAATTGGAAAAATTTACAGTCCAGCAAACAAGAACAGTCAGTTTCAGACTTATTGAGCTTCCTAGGTTATCTCTCTGGGGTTTTTCATCTAGCATTCAACCTATCTTTGGGTCTCACAAAGTCCATCATTACCTTACATTACATTCACATTTGTCTAAACTTGAGTCAAAAGGTCACTTGCTTGTCCTCATCTTGTTTTGTCAAAATACTACATACAACAACATTTTTCTAAGTGGTCGCTCATCAAGGTCTATCACCTTTGGGTCTCATTTGGTCTTACTTAGAGTCAAGGTCAGCTTACCTCATCAAGAGAAACTATCATCTCTTTGGAAGTCACACCTACTCTACTACATACATACTTGGTCTTACAATTTGGACATTGCAAGTACACCTCATATTCATTTACATTTCATCCAACTCTTGGTCTTCCATACTCTTTTCCATTTTCATCTAGTCTCATACATCTTGGTCAAGACCTAGCTCATGGTTGAAACCCATTCCCAAAAATCTAGGAGAGAAACTAAAGAGGCTCAAGAGTCCACAAACATGAGTGCCTATGAGTATGACAATGATGTCTTTTTCAATTCTGATCATACTACATTACTTGACATGGATTCCTATAGAAACATTCCAAATGTTGAGCACATGGACACTATAAACAACAATGATACACACAATGACAATATGGACAACATTTCAATACATTCAGCAGAAGTGAAAGACTCCATTATGGATCCCCGTTTCAATCGATTGGTTGAGGAAATAATGAGGAGGGATAGACAATATTTCTTACAAATGATGGCACAAAGTGGAGCCAAGATCCCTCATGATTTTGACATGTCTCAAATAATGGAGAATCGACATTTGCAACAACCTCACCTCAACATGGATCAAAGGAGGCCTAATAGTGGAGGCAATAAAGGACCACATATGGTGCCTGAATCACCATCATCTTTGTTTCAAAAACCAAAGGTCCCATACACACATGGTCAAGCATATGATACTCACCTTTGCAGACCATTATGGAAGTCTTATGCAAAAAAATATGCTCAATCACATACCAATGCTAAGGATCAACCACCAAGGCAATTGGATATTCAAAGGCATGCTCAAAATTTGGACACAAGGAAACCCCACATCAAATTTGGGGGCAACACATTATAACAAACTCATGGCATTCCTGTAGAGTATGGTATACATGGACAAAGAAGATATTCCATTCCTCATCATGACTCTATACCAAGTGGTCCTTATACGCAACATCACTATAGACCTCCTCCATATGAACATGTGTATGATCAATATCATCCATATATGCAACATGCTCCTCCTCCATCTAGTGCTTCAGGCATGGGGTATGGTCCAAGAAGTCAATCTCCACCTAAGAACAATTTGGAACAACAAATCAAGGACTTACAAAAGAAAATGGAGGACATAAATACACCGAAGCCAACTTACACAATGAGAGACATATGTCCTTATCCATTTGACAAGAGCATTCCAATGCCTCCTTTTCCTACACACTTGGTGACACCTAAGTTTGATAAGTATAGAGGAAAAGGGGATCCTAAGGCACATATAAGACATTTTTTCACATCTTGCATTGAGGTAGCAGCAGAAGATACATATTTGATGAGATTATTCCCATAAAGCTTAGGTGATCAAGCTATGGAATGGTTCTCCCAACTCCCACCTGGTATTAAGTCATGGGGTGACTTAGTAGAGGCATTTATCCAACATTTTTCATACAAAATAGAGATAGACATATCAGTCCCTACTTTGTGCAACACCAAACAAAAGGAGATAGAAATGTTCACCCATAATGTTAACAAAGACATTGGTTATGATCTAAGAAAAGCTTGTTTGTCCACCTTCAAGGACGTCATTGAGAAAGGATTAGCGATAGAAAAGGTCCTAATTGAACAAAGAGTCATTAAGACATTCAAGGAAAACAAAGATGACTATAAAGGAAAAGACAAGTCAAGATTTTGGAACAAAAACAAGAACACAGTCAATGATGGTGTTGTTGATGCCAATACGGTACGACCAAAAATCATTTTTTCTAGAACAAGCTCTACAAACAATCAAGTCAATACTCAAACAACTTCAAAGTCACGAAGGAAGTACACTCCATTGGGAGAACCATTTGAGTTAGTTTTCAAGAAGCTAGTGGAAAACAAGATAATCACAATTCCGGATCTGCCTCCATATGAGCCAAAGGTCAAACCAAATTGGTGGAATGATGATGAGTATTTTGAATTTCATAAAAGCAAGGGTCATAAGATAGGAAATTATCATCAGCTGAAGAACATCATACAAGAACTTATTGATAGAGGTGACATTGAGATTGAAGGGCATTCATCCAATCAAGAACATGAGATGTTTAAGGAACCATTCCCAAAGCATGACAAGGGAAAAGCTATAGCCACAGATGACCAAACCAACTATACCAGAGCATCTTATAACTATGATTCAACTGTCAATCACATTTCAATGGACAATTATGTCTCTACCATTATCATCAAGCACAAAACGGCTGAGAATTCTACCCAAAGACCTAAGATTGTCCTAAAAGACATTGGATCTTCTTCCGAACCTACCTCTAAATGTAATGTTACCGCTTGTCGAGGTAAATTCACCTTGCAAGGTGCTCCAGCTAAAAACACCGCTTCATCATCAACTAAACCTGAGTATGTATAACCTTGTAGAACAGTTAGGGAAGACACCCGCGCTTATCTCAATCCTTGAACTCTTACGCATATCCCCCCCACATAAAGCCATTCTTGATAAAATCTTGAGAGACACTACCGTCCCCACTGATCTGAATGTGGACCAGTTTCAAGCCATGGTGGGATACCTTTCCGTTCCACACTCCCTTACATTCACAAAAGCTGACGACACCTCCATAAGTCAGCCACATAATGCACCACTACACATTGAAGCCTTCATACACAAACATCAAATAAAACGAGTCCTGATAGATGGAGGAGCAGGTCTAAACATTTGTACATTGGGTCTAAACATTTGTACATTGAGCACTATGAAACAATTGAGATATTCCAATAAAGTTGTGAATTCTACAAACAAAATTACCATAAAAGCATATGATGACGAAGAGCGTTCATCCAAAGGCACAGTCACCCTACCTCTCAGAGTAGGGCCAGTTACAAAGGATGTGGTTTGTCAAGTCCTTGACCTCGATCTCACATACAATATATTACTAGGACATCCATGGATTCATGAGATGAGCGCAATCCCATCTACATATCATCGATGTATCAAGTTTCCACACAATGGAGTTGAAGTGACCGTCAAAGATGATCCAAATCCATTCATATATTGCAACAATCTATGACCTAGATCAGAAATAACAATACCACTCAATCGAGAAGCAACTCCATCCTTGACATATTTGGATCCAGAATCCTTGAAAGCTTCTACATCAAAACAAACAAAGATCAAAGAAAAATTCAAGATTAAAGACATGGGATGCGGTGAGTATATCTTTCATGTTGATCAACTCCCACTATCTCCTAAGAGATTGAGTTGACATGAACAATCTATAAATAACTTGCAAGGAATTGGGTGTGAACCACCTAGTGTTGTGGCTACTAAGTCTAAATGCAAATCTCCTCTAGTAGTGCAAGCAACTCTTGATATCAATAGTCCTAAGAGTGGTTCCAATGAAGAATCTATTGAGTGTATCGCCAACCCTCTTGAGAACTCACATAGATTTACCATTTCATCCACTCATTCCATTTCCACTCCACTTCTAGACTTGGATCAACAAGAATCAAAAAAGCCCTTACTCATTGGGGATGAAAAATCAAGCTATGAACAGAAAAAACTAAAGGCAAAACTAAAGAAAAGTCCTTTAGTTGAAATCAAAATCAAAAGCTATTGGACTCTGCAAAAATCAAAGTCAAGGATAAAAATCTTATGAAAGAAAAAGAACAAGAGTTGATCTCCCCTAATATCAAAATAACTGGGGGTAAAAGTTCTAAAATTTCAAGTCAAAAAGCATACTTGTTGATCCTAAGTCTCCATCATGCTATCCTACTTTCACTTCTTTTCACAATCATAAGCCTTCATCACTCATCTACTTGTTCCACACATCCTTTCCCTTCTGGCGATACATCATTAACCTTTAATGAAGCTTCCTCGATGGACTTTGTTATCAAGGATGCCCAAACTTCTTCAGGTGACACGCATACGGGCCTATTTAGTTCACACACTAGTAATTCTATCTCAGTTCCTTCATCAAGGAAGACAGTCACTTGAGCTACACATCATTTGGTCAAGGAACAATGTAGATACAATCATAAGATCAAGCCTCGCACATTTGAGGTGGGTGACTTAATTCTCAGAGAACATCCTAAAAATCAGCAAGACAGAGAGAAGAAGGGCAATTTCAAACCAAATTGGCTTGGTCCTTACATAATCACAACAATCTATGGATCCGATGCATGTCAGCTCTCAACTACAGAGGGTGAACCTTTGGAGGATCCTATCAACAACATGCACCTTCATAGGTTTTACACATAGCTCTTTAGAGTATCCTAATTTAAAAATACAAAAAAAATCATAAAAATAAAAAATCATTACTTGGTGAAAACCTGGCAAACAGGCGCCTTGTGACAACAAATAAAATTGAAAAACATAAAAACATTTTCGTCCAATAGTGAAAACCACTTCGGTGGCGCCTTGGGCAAGTACCATGGTGAAAACTGGGTCATCGACGCCATGTGTAGAGACATTGCACCTCCCTCCTTTCACTTTGCACACACTCACAACCTATTCATCCACAATAACCTTACCCATTCCCATCATGGCTTGCTATTGATCTACCCAAGATTGGTTAGCCATTCATAAACCTCCCTTTCCTCCTCTTTCAATCCATAATAATTCAGCTCCTATCTGTGGCTAAGGCAAATCCTACGTCTAGTGATGGTTGTGGAACTGAGAGCATCGCCTGTTCTGAGGAGTACAATTTCTTCCAGTTTTCGTCAGTCTATCCATGCACAATCCAAAATAAAGCAACATTTGCATCGCCAATCCACAATAAAGTTTCATCTTCTCCGCAATAAAGTACCAGTTTCATGGATTCAGTCAGTTTCAGATGAGACACAACAACAACATTAGACTTCAACAAATCAAATCTTTCAACAGACTTAGACAACATTATGGTTCAGTGCTATCTATCCTTTTTGTGAAAGTAAACATTGTGACCACAATCAAATAAGACTTATACAAGTGACAAGAGACACTAAACTTGAGGACTACAATGGATGTTGGTGTCGAGTCTTGGTTTTCTTTTCATTTTATCTTTCTAGTGACATGTCTTTTAGCTTTTCTGGTATGTCTCTGACTAGAGATTCTATCTCCAGGATGTCTTTGACTAGAAAGGCAAGGATGGGGTATCGTCACCTTTTTTTTTTTTTTTTTGTCTGTGGATTGTCTCTTAGTAATGCTATGACTTGTCCAAGGATATGAGGACACTGAGAGTCTAGTATGAACTGGGGCATTCCTTGTTTGTGACTGTCTTATCTCCATGCAAACATGTACAATGACTTTCTGGGTCAAACATATGCCTCGATTATCATAACCTACTTGCTATAATAAAGCTCAATGATGATAACGCACAAGAAGCTCTTTCACTTCCATATCTTCTATCTTCCATCCCCCTTTCTTGATTGACCTCCATCATCCTTCTCGAGTTTGTGTAGCCTTCTATCACACGATTGAGTACAATGACACACCAAAAACATTTGCATCTCATGTAGTTTGCACCTGCATTACCACATATTAAGCATTTCATACATACATATAGATATCATAATTGCATCACATCCTACACACAACACATGTTAGCACATTTTATATTCTCATCATGAAAATAGTCATTTGCATTATCATATTCATTTGCATTTCATACATTCACATTCACATATGCATAACATATAAAAACATAAAAGATCACAAATATTTCATTTCATTATGTACATATTTTCATCCATAACATAAGCATCACATAGAAACATACATCATGAAACATCTCATCACATAGGTACACATGCGTATAGCTGCCGCAAGGATGGATCATCTCATATATATAATCATAAGTGTCTTGATACAATGATGTCAAAATCATATGGATACAATCACCTGAAGGTATCTACATCATCATACAAAAATGGTACAAAACTGATACAAAGGAACCCACTGATCACTCCTACCAGCATCGCCGCTAGTGCTAATCCTGTTTGTGTCATGGTGTCCCATGCCATGTGTCTAACCCGCATCTCCAGTCCTAGATTATGAAACACTCGTCTTAGCGCATCCATGTCTCCATCTCGATCATAAGGAACTAACTCCCCATCGATCGGTATCCTCATAATCCTATACACATCCTCTAAGGTGATTGTCATCTCACCCATCGACAAATGGAATGTGCATGTCTTAGAGTGCCATCTCTCAGCTAAAGCAGTCATCAAACCCATGTCCACTCAAAACTCAGGCACATACAGAATGAATCTCAAACCCATAACCTCAATGGTAGCCCTATCCTCGAATGTCAGCTTTGGTCGTAACCTCTGAGTCGATGGGAATCTCTCCCGTGACTCCAACATAGGCAAGTACTCCTGCAGTCAAGCAAAGCAATCATGTCAGTCAAAGTGGCATTCCCTGTTCATCACAAAATGCTTCTTTTTATCTTAAGTGCTTATGATACTATATCCTAGTGACACTCACTGTTCATCACAAAGTGTTGCTTCTATCCTAGTGACACTCACTATTCATCACAAAGTGTTGCTTCTATCCTATTGACACTCACTGTTCATCACAAAGTGTTGCTTCTGTCCTAGTGGTACTCCCTGTTCATCACAAAGTAATACGTTTTAGAACTCCCTGTTCATCACAAAGTGTTGCTCATATTTGCACTCCCTATTCATCACAAAGTGTTGCTCCTATTGGTACTCCCTGTTCATCACAAAGTACTATGTTTTGGTACTCCCCATTCATCACAAAGTACTATGTCTTGGTACTCTCTGTTCATCACAAAGTGCCTCGATCTATCCTATCCTAGGGCCTCTGCTTGAGTGTATCCTCTTGAGTAGTTTCCTAATTGGCAACGTATGTTCTATCACAGAATTGTCAATCCTAGCCCTATCTGCTATCCTAGTCTTCTCTAGAGGACCTACTTGAGTGTATCCTCTTAGCAGCTTATCCAATCAACAACATATGTTCATCACAGAACTGTCGATTTGACCTTGAAGACATAAACGCGCCTTCATGACATAAACACACTTACAGACTGCACAGACGTGCCTGGCACAAACACAAATGCGCCTAAGCATTTTTTGACCTTGTTTGACATATTCTAAAATGCATTTATTGTTCTACCTAAGATGCATTAATGACAACAAATAATGCGGCAAATTACAAGGAGGTTTTGCGGTACTCACTAGCTCTCATGCATCTGCTGGCCTCTAAAATTGGCGAACGTGATCGAATCTATGCATCAATGCCATCGCTGCTGACTTTTGCTACTCTATTCTCTCTTTACACTCTGATCTCTTGGATGTGTGGATGACAATGAGGATTTTTTCCCCCCGTGATCTATCTTATAGACTACCCTAGCCCTATCCCTAGCCCTAGCCCTCATTTCCCGAGTCAATCTTCATTATCTCGTGTTTCTGTCACTCGATCCTATTTAGTTAGTCCATTCTAGCCTTCCTTTCTTATTGAGAGATTGTCTATGATCTTTTCAGACATTTTCATCCAATCTCTCGAGGGGGCATATCATTCCCATCTTGGGACAACTTTGTATCAGTTCATATTATTTTCTTTGAAGCAACACGACAAGCTGCATTGTCTCAAAGAGGGGCAAAATGTAGACACCTAAAATTGTCATGTCTAATTAAATAAATATCTTTATTTATTTAATTATTCTAAGCCTAATTCTTCTATTAATTGAATAAATCTTTATTTATTTAATTAATTCATTTATCCTCTTCTAGCCTTATTTCTCATTTAAATAAATACATTTATTTATTTAAATTGTCATTTTCCCAAATTAAATAAATATCTTATTTATTTAATTGATCCCACTTCTTCTATTAATTAAATAAATATTTATTTATTTAATTCATTTATTAGCCTTTTCCACCTGTGACATATGTCATTCATCTCTTAATTCCTACACTACCTACCCTCTTATTATTTTATTGTTTTCTTTACCTACCCTCTAATCATAGCCGACCATTTATCTTTTACACCTCTTAATCTTATCCCTCCATTTCTAATAGTGTCTTCTATATAAGAGGATACTTCCTTCATTATCAAACCCTAACTAACTCAATTGCGCACTCGACTATACTACGCCTTTTACATGCGATCCTACTTGCAACCACATTTTCGTTCTTTGTTGAGCTCTTGTGCACATAAAATCTGAGAGCAAATATATCAAGCAAGATCAATGGGATAGGAAGAATGGAGATTCAAACCCTATTGGACATGTGATGGTATAATCTTTGTGATTTCATTTGATTTGCATTCTCTTAGGTAATCTTCATATGTTATGGTGGATCTTTGTTATTGTTAGGCTAGGGTTTTATGGTCGAATTCATTTAGCCTTTCAACATTGTTGTTGTTATCCATTTTCACCATAAACACAAACCATGGGCTAAAACCACCCAATAAGGTGTAGCCGACCTTATCTCCCTTCTAGATGCCCTATGAGGTGTCCCTCCCTTTTTACAGCTCATTTATGTGTCTGGTGTATTTTATGTTTCCTATTTCAAGAGTACAAACTTTCGGCGGTCATAACTTGAGAATCATGTGTCCTATTGACAAACCGTTTCAAGCGTGGGAAAGATCATGAAGTGCTATATTGCCTCGTAAATTGATACATTGTTTATGCCCACTTTTTAGGGTGTTTTGGGGCCTCTAAAGTCCTCAAAATCAAATTTAAACTTTTCATTGGACCCCTCCAAAACAAAAAATTTAATATCTTCAAAACTAGTTGTGATCTTGCGACGTAACTTTATTGGAATGCTTATCTAGCCAACCAGAAGCTTCAAGGAGAATTTCACACCATTTCATGCTCAAATGAAAACTTACTATAAATAGTAACCTCATGTAAATGCAGAGTTGAGACACCATTTTCCCAACAAAATCCACCCAATATATTATTCAAAATTCAATAACAGATTACAATATACTTGCAGAGCAATATTTTCATAGGAGTATCACCAACTAGAGATTTGAGGCAAATCAATAGCTATAAGACTCTTACACATAACCTCCATCTCACAAACCTCATATATAGGAGATACAATACACAAAACCATCAAACAATATTACAAAATCATGGGCTAAAACCACCCAATAAAGTGGAACCAATCTTATCTCCAATCCTAGAAGCGCAATGATGTGTCAAAACACACATTAACACATGTACCTCCCTTTTACAACCCATTTATCTGTCTGGCACATTTTTTATATTTTCTATTTAAGGAGACCCAACTTATGGAGGCCACAACTTTTGAATCGAGTCTTCAATTGACAAACCATTTGAAGCACCATAAAGCTCATGACATTCTGTATCACATTATAACCTACTATGTCAATTATGAACACTTTTGAGCTATTTAAGAGCCTCTAAATACCTTAATGTTAACTTCAAAACTTTCATTCACAACTTTGAAAAATGAAAATTTTAATATCTACAAATATAAACATGATTTTGCAATGAAATTTCCTAGCATGTTTATCTAGCCAATCCAAATATTTGGGGAAATTTTCAAACCAACTCGTGTTCAAATGAAAATTTACTGTAAATAGTAACCTTATGTACATGCAAGGTTGAGACATCATTTTCACAACATAGGCAACGCTTGGAGTTCTCTTATGATTAGAGACACATGCTTATATGATTACTCCTAATGAGGTTTTTAGTAGGAATTCTAAGGAGCCTACACCTGGTTGGACGTGAGTTCAACATGGATTTATGAGAATATTGTTCTTGGATGAGTCAAGATGACTTAAATTTATTGGAGGGGCGTTCTCATTCCCCACTCTTGGTCTACTTAGTAGTTTATCATTTGAGAAGTATTGCCTATTGTTTCTTTCGAGTGATTTATGCTTTGTCTTCTCATGCATATGGATCTTGATCTAAAATTGTTTGGTTCCAGAGGGTTCTTTTGAGGAGTGTATGGCATGTTTATTTCCTTAATCAATGTGAGTTATTTTATTTATTTTAAGTTTAGGATATCTTATTGGGCTTATTTCCTTGGTTTGGGTATTTTTGTCTTGATCTTCCTTCGTTTGAGAGGTTTGCATCTATGTTGATTACATGATATATACTTTATTTGATCTATGGGATTGAATGGATGATTTTTGTTGATGGTATTATTTTTGGTGCTTTATGGAGGAGATTATACTTTTCACAACTTAGCATTTAGAGGTGTAAATAGAAGGATATTCTATAGGTGTATTGATTCAGCCATAACCGGTAAACCCTCAAAAGAGAACTGACCAGCTTATGTAGCAAGAGTAACACAATGAAAGCAACAAGAAAACATAGCAAGATTACAGAAACATATCATATTATTGTCTTAGAACCTCTAACAACCAACTGATTATCATCATACAACCATCTTAGAACATCCGATAGTTAACCGGTTACATGCAGTCTACAAGCTAGATACAATCCAACCAGGACTCTCGGAATCAACTGGATCACTAATCACGAATCTCAAACCTTATTCTGATTTCTACTTTTTCTCTCTTATAAATTATTACATAATACCCTATATATACCCTCTAAAACATATCTGGGTCAGCCACAAAAGATTACATTTACCAAGATAGGAAAATGAGATGTGTAACTAGGTCGACCCTAAGAATGAAAGAAATTCTTCTGGAAAATAACAACCAAGAAGTGCGGATCAGAAGGAAGGTTGGCCACATGCCAAATAACATTGGACAAAACCCCAAATAGATCCACACGCCAAGAAACCACTCTAGAAATGAAGGAAAAAAAAAACCAGTAAGCACAAGAACTGTCCTAGAACCCAGAAATAGTCAACCGGGAGCAATAACTAGATGAAAAAGAATCCAAATGGACTGAAAATTTGGAATTAAGCACATGAGCTAGCCTAGAAACTGAAAATAGGACCTGCAATGAACAACAAGCAACTACCGGCACCTACCGGTAGGAACACATAAAATTGCACACTGAACTGAGCAAGAACTTAAACTAAAAGGAAATATTTTTGGTTGGTGCAAGATTGCTCATAGATCGGGGATGCTCATACATCATGTATGATTTGTAAATTTTCTTTAATTGGTCTTGGTTATCTTCTTGGATGTTGGATTTCACATGACATTGGTTTTGAGGTTTTCTTTGAGCTTTGATGATTGCTAGTTTGTGGTCATGTTTTTTCACTTGTACTATGGGTCATGACATTTGGAGGTTCCTTTATATCATTCCTTTGTTGGGTGTGAAGAACTTGAGAGAGATTTGGAGACTTGTGGTGAGAGTTGTACTTGTAGGTTATTGGCTTACAAGTGTTTCATATCATCATGGATGTTTCATCCAACACTATATGATTACACTTTCTATATGATTATATTAGTGGATCTTTGGATGTCTTTATCATTTTTCAGATTTTATATTACCTATGAAATGAGAGTTCATTGGTGTGTATGTTCTTCATTGACAAGTTAGCATGCGGATCTTATGATTGCATGTTAAGGGTTGTAAATGTTGATGACATGATATTAACTTGATATGTTTTGTATACATATGACGTATGGATAGTTGGATGGGTTTTCACTTGATTTGGATGCTATTTCATCTATGTATATTGTTTATTGATAGCTACTAATGCATATTGATACCTTTGGATTGAATGTTTTTGTTTGGTATATTACTTGAGGAACTTATGCTTCATTGTGTTAGATAGTATGGTTTCTCTCTTTGGATGACTTCTTATCTTTGTGTTGAGGCATGTTGGAGGATGAGAGAATTCATGTTTAGGATGGTGGTCACCTTGTTTCTTGTTACAATTTTTTTCTTGATGGAGCATATGGAGCACTTTGATTTCTTGATGGTATATGTGGCTATTGGAATTGTTCCCTTGTTCATGTTTTAGGCTACTTGTTACCCCTTATGATATACAACAAGTGGAAAAATGTTAGGAATTAGGTGTTGTACACCTTGCATAATGTATAATTTATTATTATGTGTGTGGTGCACTAGGGGGGACCTAGAAGTGCATGCATTAGTAGGAGTTGACATTCTTCAAGCCACTTTATATGTTGTATGTAACACTAGAAAGTATATTTATTATGGAGTTTCACATTGGGAAAATGTATTTAATTTAATATTACAGAAATATTAATAAAGTGAAAACTTAGTACTCAATATTAAATCTGGGTTCAATGGTTTTGTAATCTCACAATATTAGTCATGCATGGTTTTATGTAATATCACTTGGTGGTTTTGTGTGAGCTTGTTTCTATAAAACAAAACCACAATGGTAGCTGCCTAAGGTTGGCTAGTTGACCATCTTGGCAAAGGGGTTGAAAGAATCTCTTGTGTAGTATTTTTGAGGGTTTGAAGCATGCATGAGACGTGTTGTTACATTCTTGTTCACATGGAGTGCTTGTAAAGAGCTTGTGTTTTAGAAGTGTTCATAGAGGTTCTGAAGATGTATTATAATGGTTTCATTGCTAAATAATGCATGAGTGATAGATGCTTTATGGAGCCTGAGTTTTTCCCTCTTAAGGACTCTAATGATGTATTGTAATGGTTTCATTATTCAATAATACATGAGTGGGATTGTTTTGGAGGTCTATTTTTTTCCTCTTCAGGACTTTGAAGATGTATTATAATGGTTTCATTGTTGAATAATACATGAGTGATGGATTCTTATGGAGGTCATTTTTTCCCTCTTGAGGGTTTTTTCAAGGTATGTCTTGTGTCATCTTTGATGATATGTTGTCTATTCTTTAACATATTTGAAAACTTCTTTGCATTGATTTTTTCTTTTGGGTTATGTGGAGATTTGTCATTTATGACTGAAATTTTCCTCACACTAAGCAGGTTGAAGGGTTTCTTGGTACAAGAAATATTGTTAAAAAAAGTATCCAATCCTCAAGCTACAAATGTGATGAAAATTTTGATAATGTGTGTTTGAATGGAGGGAGACATCATCCTTGAATGTATCAATCTCTTCAGGAGATCAACACTAGGATTTTGAGTCTTGAAGCTATTAACATTAAAGCTAGAATTGAATTGCTTAAGTATGAAATGAAGGAAATAAAAGTCAAGTGCAAGAAATTTATTGATGAGTTTGACACAGTGAAGGTTGTGGTAATTCAAGCTAGAAAAGGGAAATTTCCCAAGTTGCACAAGTGAGAAATATTTGATGGGAAACATGATGTTAATTGTTTGAGAAATATTTTGGGAAATGGACAAATACCTCTCTAGTATCCCTAATCTCTCCAAGGAAAAATTTAGTCACCTATGACTTTTCTTAGTGGAAATTCCAAATATGGTGGTGATCTTGTGTTAGCAACATCAAATATAGACATATTAAAATAGAATTAACACCTAGGTCAAGTTTAAAAATGCCATGCAAGAATAGTTTCACCCTAAAAAATCAACATGACTTGCTAGGACATGCTTTATGGAACTCAAATAGTCCAAGATTACATTAAATCCTTCTCTACTCTAATGATAGAGATAATGGATATGTCTAAGATGGATAGAATTTTCTTGTTCATGAAGGTCTTGCAGGCATGGGCTCAAGTCTACTTATGAAGGCAAAATGTCTAGACTTTGGCTTTGGCCATCACTCTAGTAGACTAGATCCTCGATTTCAAATGGGAATCGATGAAGACTCAAAAAGGTAGCACTAGGGCTCCTCCCAAGAAAAAATTCCAGTCCATGAAGAGGAGAAGGGGAAAGGGTCTTCACATCCGTTCCCAAAAAGTTGAACAACAAAAGCTCTAAGAAAAATTCTAATAAAGATTTTTTTCAATAGCATCATATATACAAGACAAGAATTGTTTTATGTATGGCACTTGTGTAACCATTGGGAATGAGATTGTCTACAAAAATAAAAGATTAATGTGACTAAGTTTGATACTTCAAAGGAAACCATCCATAAAATGGGTTTTCTACAAATGTTGTTTACTATTCAGAAACCAAATGAGGGTTACACTATGATGAAGAGTTCTGAAAGGAGCACAAAATGTGTTTCACCAATTTGTTTTATGGAAGCAATAAAGTGATGGACATGATTGACTCTAGGGATATGCACAATTACATCTTGAAAAGAAAAGTTGATTTTGGAAATGAAGGAGATAGAATTTAGTACTTCCTTCAAAGCTGACTCGAAAATGTATTAAAAATGTTTCAAAGGTGTGATTATGGATTGGTGTATGGTAGGTCACTCTGAATATGATCATTATTGAGATGTAGGACTTTGAGTTGATCTTGCATCGAGTTTATGCAGAGAGACAAAGTTATTATTATCCTACACTTAGAGTTGAATCCTCATCTTGGATATACGACAAGTATGCTTGTTAAAGATAGTTAAGCTCTTGGAAACTATGTGATCTTTGTTATCTCTTAGTTTTAGTATAGCCACATGAAAGATAAATCATTTAGTTTACCTTACTGCCCATATAGAGGGTGATCTCTTGGAGACTTCTGAACTTGAGCCAATGGTGAGAGTGATAAAGATATATTCATATATCATGCCTAAGAAGCTACCAATGAGTCTACTGTCTCGAGTTGTTGATCACAAGATCAACCTAGAAGTAGGAGCCAAGCCTCATTCCCATTCACCTTATAGAATATCTAGCCCGAGATGGCTGAGCTAAGAAAACAACTATTTGAGCTAGTAGCCATTGGATACATTCGACCATCATGGTCTCTATATTATTCTCCTATCCTCTTCTACAAAAAGAATGCATTTCATACCATTTCCAAGAGAAAGTTTTTTTGTCCCTAGGACATTTTTAAGTTCTCCCTAGGACATTTTTAAGTTCTATTTTAAGGTTTTTTCTCAAGCAGTTTTGGAAGAGCCCAACCTAAGTGACTTACTGGGTTTTCTTTATGCTTTGTACATAACATTTATTGGGGCGAATAAAGAAATATTTTTCCTTATACTATGTTGGTTTCCTGCATCATTTATATTTGCTTATTGTAGAGTATTTTTTTGTTAACTCAGAATTGAAGGTTAAGGTGTAATCTAATTTACCAAATGACCTAGATTCCTCGAGAAGGTTTTCAAAGTAAATTTGGTACCACAGGCACCCAAACTTACATCCCTAACCATTGAAATTAAAGACACAACTTATAGATTTTATTGAGTAGATCTCACCTCGATTTGAGGTGTATTATTAATTCATTGAGTTGAGTAGGTTGAAAGGTTTCTTGGTACAAGAAATATGGTTAAGGAAAGTAACCAAGCCTTAAGATCTGAACACAATGACACATTTGAGAATGTGTATTTAAATGTAGGGAGACATCATATTCAAATTCATCAATGGCTTGAGGAGATTGACACAAGGATATTGACTCTTGAACTACTAACATCAAAGATAGAATTGAATTGCTTAAGTATGACAAGAATTGAATTGCTCAAGTATAACATGAAGGAAACGAAAGTTGAATGCAATTTATTGATTGACGAGTTCAACATAGTAAGCATTATGGTATCTCAAGCTAGAAAGGGTCAAGTTCCCAAGTTGCACGCGCAAGAAATATTTGAGGGAAGCACAATGATAAATGGATGGAGAAGTTTTTTGAGACATGGACAAATATCTATCTATTATCCATAATCTCTCCAAATGGCTTGCTAGGATGTGCCTTATGGAAATCAAACACTTCGCAATTGTATTGAATCCTTCTCTACTCTAATGATAGACATAAAGGATATGTCCAAGATAGATAGATTGTTCTTGTTCATGAAGGGCTTGCAATCATGGGCTCAAGCCAACTTGTGAGAACAAAATGTGTATACTTTGGCCTTGGCCATCACTATAGTAGATCGTCTCCTTGATTTGAAATGAGAATCAATAGAGAGTCACAGAGGCAGCATTGGAGTTCCTCCTAAGAAAAAAATCTATACCATGAAAGAGGAGAAGGGGAAAGATTCTTCACATCCATCCTCAAAAAGGTCAAACAATAAAAGATCTAGGATAGATTCTATTTAAAAAGATAGAATCAATAGAAATACATAGGAAAGCCAAGACATGTTTTGTATATGGCAAGCCCGACCATTGGGCATTGGATTTTCTGCAAAAACAAAGGATTAACATGACTAAGACTAATTCTTCAAAGGGAACCATCCACAAAATGGGTGTTTTGTAAATTTTGCTTGTTATTAAAAAATCAAATGAGGGTTGAAATATGATGAAGAGTCTCGAATAGGAGCTCAAGATGTGTTTCACCAAGGTGTTTTATAAAATTAAGAAAGTTATGGTCATAATTAACTCTAGGAATATGCGAAATTACATCTCAAAAAACAACCTAAGAGTTTGGGAATAAATATGACAACATCTAGGTGCTTCCTTCAAGGTAGTTAACATGTGAAATTAAAAATAATGTTGGAAATGTTTCAAAGGTGTGATTATGGATTGGTGCATTGTAGGGCATCCTAAATGTAGTGGCCAAAGAGATATATGAATTTGAATTGATGTTGAGCCAAAAGTTGAATTTAATCCTCATCTTTGATCCACACCGAGTATTCCTAGTAAAGATACTTACGTCATTGAGCCATTTAAGTAGAGCCATTTAAAGGAACAATCATTTAGTCCACCTTGCTCCTTTCATATGGTATTGTATCAATTGAAGGTATTCGCTAGGATCCTTCTAACCCTGTAGCAATGGTGAGAATGATAAAAAAATATTCATGTCATGCTTAAAAAGCTACCAAACACTACCACTATCTCAAGCCATCAATCACGCAATCAAGCTAGGAGTGGGAGCCAAACCTCTCACTCATTCATTGTATAGACTCTCTAGCCTCAAGATGGCTAAGATAACAAAACAAATTGTTGAATATACATGCGACCATCAAGGTATATATATTATTCTTCTATCCTCTTCTAGAAAAAGGATGGTTTGTTGAGATTATGTGTAAACTATAGAACTTTGAATAAGCTTGCAATCCAAAATAGGTGTATTCTCCCCCTCATGGAAATTGTTTTTGACGGGTTGCTAGGAGTTTGTTAATTCACAAAATTGTAGCTAAAACAATTATATTACCAGGTCAAGATCATAATAGGTGATGAATAGAAAACAACAATCACCACAAGGTATGGTGCTTATGAATTCTTAGTCATATCCTTCAAGTTTTTCAATAACCCTACCACTTTTTTCACTTTGATTAATAATGTATTCAGTTTAATGTTGGATAAGTTTGTGGTCATCTACCTTGACAATATTTTGATATATTCTGGGACCCTAGAAGATTGCAAAGTCTTACTAAAATAGGATTTTGAGCTATTATGAGAGAACCACCTCATCATAAAGAGGGAGAAGGTTTTTTCTTCCTTAAAAGGAAGTCCAATCTGTAGGACATGTAATTTCTAAAGGATTTATTAAGTTTGAAAATAAGGGTGGTTCAAAACTGGGATACACTACAGTCAGTCCATGAGGTGTATCAATTATTGCATCTCACTAACTATTATAGAAAGTTCATGGTTAGGAACTCCAAATTTTTGCCTCCTCTCACCAACCTCCTCAAGAGGGATCTCACTTGGAGATAGATGAAAACGTAGCAAGAATCTTTTTAAGAGTTAAAGGCATGACTAGTTGCAAAATTGGTGTTGGCTATTCCTAATTTTGGGAAAATATTCAAAGTGTTGACAAATGCTTCATATTTTTATATTGGTGGAATCCTCATGTAGAGCAACCATATTGTTGTATATGAATCATAAAAGATAAATTATAGGGAGAAAAGCTAAATAATTCATGAAAAAAATTTGATCAACATTGTTCATTATTAATGAGTTTGGGTGACCATGTTGTAGTATTTGAGTCATAAAAGATAAATTATAGGGAGAAAAAATAACTAATTCATGAAAGAAAATGATCAACATTGTTTATTATCAATGAGTTTGGAAATACCATCTTATGGGTGTCCCTTTCATGGTGAAGACAAACAACATCAACTCCACCTATTTTAAAACCCAGGAAAAGCTAACTCTCAAGAAGGCCTAATGGTAGGAGTTTCTCACTGAATTTCATTTGGACTTGATCTATAACCTTGATAAGAAAAATGTAGTATTCAATGTATTGCATCAAAAGAATCAACTCATTGTGATCTAAGAGTTATGTGGCCTTGGAGAATCAAATAGTAGGGTGATTCTATTTGAAGAGATCCTTGAGCAAATCAAGGTCGGACTAGAGATGGATTCATAAGCTATGTAGCTAGTTCATCAAGTTAAGAAAGGTAGGACTCAATGGTTTAGTATCAAGGATGGTTTGTTGATGTTTACCTTGGATCAGGTCTACATCCATAAGTGGAAAGGCCTAATAAAATAACTACATGAGTGCCATGACATAGTTGTTGAACACAGAGTACCATTGAGAGGGGGGTGAACCAGTGGTGCCTAAACTTTTTTTCACTTTTAATGCCTCTTCAGAATATCGATTGTTATTTTAAATACTAAACAATCAAACTAGTAAAGCAAATGAGGAGACCAAAGAAGATAATAACACAAGTGCTACCCACAACACCAAATGTATGAGGAAAACCCAATATGGGAAAAACCTTGGTGAGAAATGCTACTGGAGACTATTGCTCCAATCTAGCCTCACAATTGAAACAATGAATTACAAAGACTTAGGGCACCAACCCAAGGAGAACCAACCCCTGCACCAAGCTCCAACTTGGTGATGTATATTTGAAATATAATTTAGATACAGTTATGGCTTCTTGTTGCAAATGAATCTTGCAACTCTTGATCAAATAGATCTTTGTCGATAAACAATCTTCTCTTCTTTACTGGATCTCACACAACCAGTTAATAGATATCTCTCTCTAATAATTGGACTCTCTTCTCTCTCTCTCTCTCTCTCAAAGCCTCACAACCCACTATGTCACACTTAGATGCCTTCTTGATCAATCACACTACACCAGTTTTCTCAACTCTTGAACCTGCTACAGTTATACCAGTACTCTATCACTGTTGGTTAAATCCTCTCACTGGTTTTCTTATTGAATCACTCTGCAACTTACCTAGAATAAATTCTAAGGGATATGATTCTTCTCTTTGCTCAATATCTCTTCACTCTTCTTATTCTCCACAAGCATCAATCTTTTTTGTTTCGAGATTATGTATTTATAATCGTGGATTCCCACCAAGAACTCATTCAAAAACTATCGTGTTAGGTTTTCCTTCTCCAACTCAATCCGAATACGATTTGATTTGATCTACTTTTTTAGAGATAAGATCTTCATGACATCGATCAATCACCAGCAAAGCTTCGCATTCCAATATGCATTTTTCAAAAGCTCAACGTCCACACCATGCTTTTCTTCTTTTCTCTGTCGCTTGCCATTAATGGCTTTGTTGTTTCCTTCACCTAACAAGTACGAAGATCAAATCTTCTTGTAGGATAAGTGCAATTGCTTTTCCAGTTTACCTTTCTTGAGCCAAAATCCTCTGGCATCCTCCGTGACTTGCCGGTCACTCATAAAAACTGACCTGCTTGCAAATTTGTTACATCGATGCACACTCCACTGACCTATGCAATACCTCCACCTGGCATCCAGTTGTCATGTCGGTTTGGCATACTTTGTTGACCAAGGTTGACTACAAGTTTACTTTATATTACCGGTATGACCATCAAACATCCTCTGTATTTTGTTCACCAGTTGTTGTGCCTTCATAACACACAAACAACCTTCATCCTGGTTTATGCCTTATCGGTAAGCCTTCTTTACCAGTAGATGACAAAAGTCACATTTACCAGTAGCCTTCCTTCTGTCTTTCTCTTCTTATACCTATCACCATTTCTTACTTACCGGTGACCTAGCCAAACCAGTTGACATCAATGACAACTTAATGCCAATAATGCCAACAATCTCCCCCTTTGGCATTGATGTCAACTTATAGCAAGACATTTCATACCAGTACATTTCTCCCCCTTTGACACACTAACAAAGGGTACTATACACTCCCCCTTTGATCCATACCGAGCTCCCTTTTAGACTTCTATGAACTCCCCCTTAACCATATAAATCCTTCCTTTCTCAAGTGCATAAGGCAGATGATACAACTCCCAACTTATGTCATAGGTACTCAAAGGTGCTTATCGATAATGGTTTGGTGAAAATTTCTGCTACTTGTTCTTCGGTAGGGACATAATCCATCCTTACTTCCTATCCTTCAACCTTCTCTCTGAGAAAATGATACTTGATAGCTCTATGCTTTGTCTTGTAACGCATCACCTGATTCTTTTCTATGTTGATTGCACTCGAACTATCACACCGGATGAGAATAGGATCAATGATGTCCACCTGTATGTCTTTGAGGGTCTTCTTCATCTAAAGCACTTGAGAGTAGTATGTAGCAACAACAATGTATTATGCTTCAGCAATTGATAGAGAGATTGAGTCATTCTTCTTTCTATGCCATGAGACTAGCTGACCACCTAAGAAGAATGCACCACCACTTGTGCTATTTTGGTCATCACTGCAACCTACCCAATCAACATCAATACATGCTTCCAAGATGAATTCCCCTTGTTTAGGATACCACACACCATAACTGAGGTTCCCTTGTAGGTACCTAAAGATTTTGCTTACAACATTCATATGTGACTGCTTAGGTGCAACTTGGAATCTGGTCACCATGCATGCTACCTGTATGGTTTGCAATCCTCTAGTTGAAATTTCTTCAACACATCCTTTGCATACTTGGTATGTGAGATAAATATTCCCTTATCTTGCTGTAATATCTGCAAACCAAAGAAGTATGTCAATTCACCAAGCATCGACATCTCAAATTGTAACTACATCTGATCAACAAAATCTTTGCAAAGGGTGTCCTTATTGCCTCCAAATATAATGTCATCTACATACACAACCATAATGATCATGTGGTTTCCATCTTTCTTTATGTACAAATTGTTGTCAACACTCCCCTTTTTGAATCCCTACTCCTTCAGGTACTGATCTAATCTTGAATACCATGCTCTAGGAGATTGCTTTAAACCATACAATGTCTTCTTCAACTGGCACACAAATGTTTCATCATCATGTAGTAGAAACCCTTTCGGTTTCTCCATGTACACTTCTTCTTCCAAATTTCCATTTAGGAAGGCATATTTTACATCCATTTGATATACTTTATAACTCTTGTAGGCAGAGAAGGCTAGAAACATTCTAATTGCTTCTAATCTAGCTACTGGTGGAAATGTTTCTTCAAAGTTAATTCCCTCTACCTAAGAGTATCCTTTGCACACTAGTCTTGCTTTATGCCTAAAAATTTTACCTTCTTCATTCATCTTATTCCGGTAGACCCATTTAGTGCCAATGATGTTCTTGTCTTCCGGTCTACGGACTAATTCCCAAGTCTTGTTCTTCTCAATTTGTTGCAGTTCTTCTTCCATGACATCCATCCATTCTTGTCTTTTGTTCACTTCATTGAATGTTTTAGGTCCTACTTCAGTTATGAGGCAAAAGTTGACTTTTTCATCATTCTGGGTAAGTCTTCTTCTAGTCTACACACCATCACTCTTATTTCCCAGAATTTTCTCTTCCGGGTGATTAAACTACATATACCGGTTGGGAACCTTCTTGGATGCTTCTTCTGGTTCATTGTCTGACTGAGCTTCCTCACCTTCATCACTGGAATCATCATATCGATTTAGCTATGGTTGACTTCCTTTTTCCATATCCTCATCAACTTTTACATTCACACTCTCAATGTCTCTTCTTAGTCTTTTGTTGTAGCATTTGTAGGCCTTGTTGTTAGATGAGTAGCCAAGGAAGATTCCTTCATCACTCCTGGAGTCAAAGCTTCCTAGACCATCCATATCTCTCTTGATAAAGCACTTACTTCCAAATATTTTGAAGTATTTGACTGATGGCTTCCGGTCATACCACAACTCATAAGGTGTCATTCTGTTTTTTGCTCTTAATTGAACCTGGTTCAAGGTATATCCAACAGTATGAACAACATCCTTCCAATATGTGTCTGGTAGACTGGCCTCATTTAACATGGTTTTGGCCATCTCCTTAAATGTCATGTTCTTCCTTTCTACCACACCATTTTGCTATGGTGTCCTAGGGGCTGAGTATTGCCTTCTAATTCCATGTTTTTCACAATAATCTTCAAATTTATTTGATGTAAACTCTCCACCCCAGTCTAATCTTAGGCATTTTAACTTGAACCCACTTTCTTTCTCCACCATCTTCCTAAAGATCTTGAATCTGTTAAATGCTTGTGAATTATCTTGCAGGAAGGTGACCCATGTCATTCTTGAGTAATCATAAATAAAAAGCATAAAATATCTTTCACCAGCTAGAGCTCTTGTCCTAGTTGGGCCACACAGATCTGTATGCAAAAATTCAAGTGGTCTGGAGGTGTTGTGCTCTTTTGTCCTAAAACTCACCTTAGTTTCCTTTCCTTTCACACATTCATCACAGAATGTGCTTGTTGGTTTGATGATGGGTGGAATATTCCTCACACACCCCTTTCTGCTTACTGCAACTAAGTTATCAAAGTTTATGTGGCCTAATCTTCAGTGCCACAACCAGCTTTCATCAACCTGTCCTAACATGCATTGGGACTCATATCATTCCTTCATATTGTAAAAATTGCCATTTGTTCTCTTTCCTTCTGCCACAACCTGACCAATACAGTCTTTCTTTATCTGGCAACCAGTTGAGTCAAAGGTAAATTTATAACCTTTGTCACACATCTGACTCACACTCATAGATTGTGCTTTAGGCCTTCCACATAATATACATCATGTGCCTTCAATTTTCCATCGATACTTAGAGTACCTTTTCCCTTTATTTCGATGGATGAGGTGTCTCCAAATCTTACTGAACCACCATTCCATTCTTCAAGTTTGATAAATTTCTTTTTATCATTGGTCATGTGGTTGGAACAACCACTATCTACAACCCACATATTTTTCCTTTCAACATGTAAGGCAGTCTGCACTAATAGACTTGATTCTTCCTTTTCTTTTTCTTTCTCAACCCATACCAGTTTGGTTTCCTTCTTGTCAGCTGCTACTTTGTGCTTAGGTTCAACTATTGGTTCTTGATGAGGATTTGTCTTCTTCTACTTGATCTTCCTATTTTTTTTAAAACCTTGCTATGTGTTCAAACCCTTAACAATTATAGCATTTCACATTTTCATTTAAAGATAAATCCTTAAAATTATTGTAGGGCTCCAGTTTATTCTTCCTACATTAAAAAATCCTATGACCATATCCACTGCACTGATAATAGACAAAATTCATATCCCAAAGTGCATTAAATGGATTTCTACTTTCATAACTCATAGAGGGCTTATTGGTTAATTTGCATTCAACTATTTTATGCCCAAATTTGTTACACCGATAACAGTAACCATGAAAGTTAGAAACATACCAGTTAGGTTGCCTTGGTCCTTCAAAGGATTGCCTCATCGAGGGTCTTCCCTTCATGTTGTTGACTCTGGTGAATCCTTCATGGTCAACTCTTGCATTTCTCCTTGGATCTGGATGTCGATACAATGAGTGTGGCCTCTAGCTCATTGCTTGTGTATACCGGTTTGTGTGGCAATTTCCAACAACATCTGCATATTTCTTTTTACCTGTATCCTTGTTTACAGTAAATGTCTTCTTTTCTTCACCTTCATTTGAAGAGGTGAACTTTATTTCTTTAGCGGATGTGTCTTTATTGTTTTAAATTTGACCTTCTTCAAAGCCTAAGCCACCAGTATGTCTAAGGATTCGATGTTGCCTTCATATTTCCTCCTTACTTTTATTTCTTCCTTACTTTCTTCAAGCTCCTTTCTGAGCTTCACTTTTTATGCTTCCAAATCTTGATGCTCCTTTTCCTTCTTCATCAGATCAGAGGATGTAGCTTCACATATCCTCTTGGTTTCTTCCAGCTGCAATTTCAAGTCAGATATAACTTGACTGGACCCATCCAGGGATTGCTTCAAGAGACCTTGTTCATATACTATAGCAAGCTTGACCTTCTTGATTTCTCTTCTTGTTTTGTTTAGTTCCTCAACAGAACTTATAAGCTCTCCTTCTAAATCCACTTCAGCCTCAATATCCTCTTCTTCCTCATCTTCACCAATCGGTTCATCAAGTGCCATAAAGAGATTAACTTTTCTGTCATTCTCATGAAGGTCATCTTCTGATGCACTTTCTTCATATGTGGCATCATCCTTAATAGTATAGAGGTTGTTCAGCTTCCAGTAGCCTCTTCTTCCTTGCCGGTAGACATTTCTTTCTTTATCTTTGTTGGTAGATCTGCTAAACCCTCTTGACTCATCTCCATCGGTTTCATTATAAGGACATTTTGCAGCAAAGTGTCCAACTTTACCACAGTTGAAACATTTGAGTGGTAGCTTTCCTTTATACTTGTCGGATCCTCTTTTAAGCTTTCTGACAAAGTTTGCTACCTCTGCATCAGAGTCTTCACTGGATCCTTTATGAGCAGCTACTTCTTTTCCCTTTTGGGTGGTGTTGAATGCTGCCTCTTTCCTTAAGGAAGCATCACTGGTTGTTCTCATCTCATAGGTTGTTAGTGAGCCAAATATCTCATCCATTGTAAAGATCTTCAGATCCTTGGCTTCTTCTATGGTAGACACATTTGTATCATACTTAGGTGTAAGAGACCTAAGTACCTTCTTGACAAGGATCTCATCTACAATATCTTCTCCAAGTCCCTTGATGGTGTTCACAGTTTCATCAAATCTGTGAAGGTAGTCTGCTATTTTTTCATCATCCTTCGTCTTGATGCCCTCAAGTTGGCCACTTAGTGCTTGCATCTTGGCCTCTTTTACTTTTTCATCTCCTTCAAATAACCTCTACATTTTATCCTAAGTCTCCTTGGCAGATGCATAGTGCATGACTTTGAAAAACTCATTATCAGACAACCTGCTCAAGATATCATGTTTGGCCTTTGCATTGTTCTCATACTCCTTCTTAGAATTCGGATCAGTGGGAGGAACACTAGGGACAACATACCCACTCCTGATAGACATCCACACATCAAAACCAAGGGAGGAAATATAGGTCTCCATTCTTTGCTCCAAAAGGCATAGTTGGATCCATCAAACATGTGAGCTTTTGAAGAAGCATACTCATTTCTTGCCATTATGTTCTAAGTCCAGAATCTACCCAAGGTTTATGAATAACTGGAAACCTAGGATCTGATACCAATTGTTGAACACAGAGTACTACTGAGAGGGGGATGAATCAGTGGTGCCTAAACTTTTTTTCACTTTTAAGGCAGCTTTAGAATACTGGTTGTTATCTTAAGTACTAAACAATCAAACCAGTAAAGCAAATGAGGACAGCAAAGAAGACAATCACACAAATGCTACCCACAACACTAGATGTATGAGGAAAAACCAATATGGGAAAAACCTCAGTGAGAAATGTTGCTAGAGAATACTGCTCTAATCTAGCCTCACAAGTGAAACATTGAATTATAAAGATTTAGGGCACCAACCCAAGGAGCACCAACCCCTACTGATTTAGGGTACCAACCCAAGGAGCACCAACCCCTACAACAAGATCCAACTTGGTGATGTATATTTGAAATACAATTTAGATATAGTTATGGCTTCTTGTTGTAAATAAATTATGCAACTCTTAATCAAATATATCTCTATCGGTTAACAATCTTCTCTTCTTTACTGGATCTCACATAGTCGGTTAACAGATAGCTCTCTCTGATTCTTGGCCTCCCATCTCTCTCTCTCTCACAGCCTCACAACCCATTGTGTCACACTTAGATGCCTTCTTAATCAATCACACTACATCGGTTTGCTCAATTGTTGAACTTGCTACAATTATACCAATACTCTATCACTATCGGTTAAACCCTCTCACCAGTTTGCTTATTGACTCACTCTGCAACTTACTTAGAATAAATTCTAAGGGAGATGATTCTTCTCTTCTTTCAAGCTCTCTTCACTCTTCTTCTTCTTCTCCACAAGCATCATTTTTTTTTGTTTCGAGCTTATGTATTTATAATCATGGATTCCCTCCAAGAATGCATTTAAACACTATTGTGTTAGGTTTTCCTTCTCCAACTCGATCTGAATACGATTTGATTTGATCTTCTTTTCCAGAGATAAGATCTTCATGACATCGATCAATCACCAGCAAAGCTTCACATTCCAATGTGTGTTTTTCTAAAGCTAGAGATCTGCACCATGCTTTTCTTCTTTTCTTTGTCACTTGCCATTAATGGCTTTGTTGTTTCCTTCACCTAATAGGTACGAAGATCGGATCTTCTTGCAAGATCAGTGCAGTTGCTTTTCTAGCTTCCCTTCCTCGAGCTGCAATCCTCTGGCATCCTCCATGACTTGTGGGTTCCTCATAAAAACTGACCTGCTTGCAGATTTGTTACATCGATGCACACTCTACTGACCTGTGCAATACCTCCACCTGGCATCCATCTATCATGTCAGTTTGACATACTTTGTTGACCAAGGTTGACTACTAGTTTAGTTTATCTTACCGGTATGACCATCAAACATCCTCTTTGTTTTGTTCACCAGTTGTTGTGCCTTCATAACACACAAAAAACCTTCACCCCAATTTATGCCTTGTCGGTAAGCCTTCTTTACCAGTAGATGACACAAGTCACATTTACTGGTAGCCTTCCTTTTGTCTTGCTCTTCTTATACCTGTCACCATTTCTTACTTACTGATGACCTAGCCAAACTGATTGACATCAATGACAACTTAATGCCAATAATGCCAACAATAGCGTGGTTAGGACAACCAAGTCAAAGAATACCTACTACTCTATTGGGATTGTGATTCTTTTGGCCATAGATCATGCAAGATGTTCATAATTGTGTCAAAACTTTCTTGATTTGTTAACAAGAAAAATAGTGAGCAAGATTCCAAGAGAGTTGTTGTATCCCTTACCCATGTCATTTCAATCATGATCTAATGTGAGCATTGATTTTATTATATAGCTACTGGAAGTGGATATATAATCAAGCATAATGGTTTTCATAAATAATTTTCTAAATATATAACCTTCATTGCATGCAAGAAACCTTGTAGCAATAAAAATGTGGTTGAGTACTTATTTCACTTCATGGTAGAGTACTAGGGATTTCCACTCATTATTATCTTAGATCAAGATCATAAATTCATTAGCAATTTCAGGGTAGTGCTTCTTTAGGTCCATCAACACAAAAAAAAAATTGTTGACCATCTATCACCCTTAGATGGATGGATAGACCAAGAGGATGAATGTGATTGTGGAAGACTATATTAGGCACTTTATCTCTACAAATCAAGTGAATTGATCGTCTCTACTAGACTTAATATAATTGAACTATAATATCCAAAAGTCAATGTCAACCCAATTTTCTCCATTCTAATTGAAAATGTGTAGAAACCCTTAAACCCGCACATGATTTTATAATGTTACCATAACTCTAGTATTACTAACGTAAGTCAATTTTTGAAGGAATGAAATAATAGAGTAGACTTGGAAAAGTACTACATAACCAAAGTTGGTGAAGAAATGAAGAGGAAAATTGATTCGAACTGAAGACCAGTGGAGTTCAATGTAAATAATAAAGTCTTGCTGAGTTTGGAGCCAAATCAATTTAATCCTACTTGAGGAATGAATGTATCTCTCATATATCAAATGATGAGCCCTTTAAATTTTCCACCCTAGTTGGGAAGGTAGCCTAAAAAAAAGGTTGGATTTACATCTCAAAGTTCACTTCATTTTTCATGTTAGTCAATTGTGACCTCACCATACAAATAATGAAGATCTACTTACAAATATTCCAAGTGATGGCCAACCAATGTGGTTGAGCAACCCAAGAATGAATTGAAATAGATAGTAGATATGTGTGAATGAGGTATTAGTAAGCTTAGATTGAAACAATTTATAGTGCTTTGGAAGAACACCGTGCACCATGAGGGAACCATAGAGAGAGGAGAGGCACTATGAAAGTACAAAGATAAGATCATGGAGTTCCTTAAATAAAAATTAGGCAAGCCAAATCATTGAGAACTTGTGATGTACCCCCCACACAAGCCAATGCAAAAACTAAGTAAGAAAGGAAGAAAAATTTCCAAGTTAAAAATGTTAGAGGTTTCTTAAGGTTTAAAAATTTGCCATCCTCCGACAAGTTTTCAAGAACCATTTTTTGTTTCAACATATTCAAAGGAGTTTCTAATGGTGTTGAGACCTCGAACAAAAGAACATGCAATATGAGAGTTGTAGTTTTCGATGAGGCTTAAGTATTCGACATGGATAATAGGATTTACATGGTTTCTTAGCTCAACCTTAAGCCTTGATGGCTAATAAGAAGAAAATAAAAAGATTATTAAGGTCAAGGGGAGAAATTAGAGGTTTTGGGTGTTCTAAGAATACTCAAAACTCTTGAGTAAGTTCTTGTGATTGCTCCAAGTTTTGACTATTTCCTAAAATTTGGGTACAATACTTGATAAAAGAAAGATATTCAATGAAAGATCAAGAAGTAAAACAATGAAGAATAGTAAAGAGAGAAAAGGAAGACAAGGAAGGAAAAATGAAATGTCAAAGGTTTTAGGTATTCCGAGATCCCCCAAAACCCCAAACTAGTTCTAAATCATTTTCTAAGTCACAAATTTTTATTAATTGACATGGAAAACTTGATGAAGGGAAAAATATGCTAAAAAATAAATAAAGTTAAGACGCAACATGGAATTATAGTGCAACAATGCAAGCTTATGGACCTCCCTAGATTCAAATTTACACTAAAGTCACTTTGTGTGACAATTTATAATTGGTTTGTGTGGCACCCAAGGATGTAGTAGTTCCATGTGAAAGTTAAGAACATGAGAACATATTCCAAACTACCCATCTCCCTCAAACTTGTGATACAGTGAAGTAGTGCATTGCAACAATTGTTCACCATGTGGCAAGACATTCAAATTTTTAAAATAACTTTGCATACCAAAGGTTCCTAATTCAAACCATTAATAGAAAGCTCAAAATTACTAAAATAGTTCCACAAGTAGTAGTACATGCACTCGAGCATAATTTAAAGGTGTTTTGAACAGTTTTAAAACCTTAACCTTGAGAGACCTTCGGATCTATGATGAGGATAACATAGAACAAGAGCTTTCCTGTCTTCACCTTGTCTTCAAATTGAATGGGCACTCTAGTAAGAAAATATCTAGGACTCTTAACCTAGCTAAGGACCGATTCTTTTCTATCACTAAGATTGACCCTCCCTTAAATCCCCCAGGTGATGAACCCTTCCCTATATTGAAGGCATATCTAAGAAGATTTCCAAAATCCTTCTTTAAAAAGGCCTTATTTGTGCTTCTAAGCCCCTCTCCACATTAAATAAGCAGTTTCTCCTGCTCAAAGAGGCCAAGGATAATTTTCAAGACATTGGTGTCTACAAAGTTGTTTGTTCATGTGGCATACCCTATATAGTTGAAACATAGCGCTCTTTTAGCACTATAATCAAAGAGTACTATGTTGACATCAAACATGAGCATGTGCTTAAGTCAGCCCTTGTCGACCACTCTACTTCTACCAAGCACCATATTTGTTTGGAAAACACCCAAATCTTGTTCACAGAAGATAACTTCCTTAAGAGAAAACTTAAAGAATCCCTAGAAATCAATAATCTCCCTTTGAACCTCAATCATGATGATGGGTCGAGTTTGAGTAGTTCTTGTTCTCCCTTGTTATCCATCCTTAGGAATTTCCATTTGTTGGGAAAATGGTGTTGTACAACTTGCATAATAATGTTTCATTGTTATATTATTTTATTATTGTGTGAGGTGGACATGAAATTATATTGTAATATCATATTGTATTGTTTCACCTAGGAGCACCTAGATGGACGTGCAACATGTAGAGATTCCCTTGAAATATTCTTGTAACCACTTGATGAATTGTATTAACACATTGGTATTATTGTATTGTATTTATTTAATACCACTTAGTGGTTTTGTGGGAGCTTGTGTTTATAAAAGCAACCACAAGGGTAGTTGTTTGGGTTGTCAGTTAGCCAGGTTAGCATTTGTGAAGGAGGAAGCATGGCATGGGATGTGTGATTTCATGCTTGGTCATGGAGTGCTTGGTTATGGATGGGTTTTCGAAGGCTTTCCATAGTTGTATTGTAATGGACACATTGTTGATAATACATGGTGGATGATGCTTTTGGAGGCTGGGTTTTTTCCTCATGAGGGTTTTCCCAGAATATATCTTGTGTCACATTTGCATGGGTATGTTATCTATTCTTTGCATGTGGCTTCTACGTGTTGATTTGATTGAAATCTAAATTAGGTTATGTGGAAATTATCATAAAATTGGCTGCAAGTTTCCTTAAAAGTGGTATCAGAGCTATTGGTTTAATGGTGTTTATAACCCTAGTTGGAATCCATGAATGCATGAAAGAATGAAAAGACAAGGAAAGATATATGGTTTTGCAGGTTGTTATTATAGATCTATGTTATTTGGGTTTGTTGCTATGATGGATTGTTTGCAGATTTGGGGTTGGAAGAATTTTGGCCAATCTAGGGCATCATTGAAAAATTCTTTGGATGAGGGTTTTGGGGGTGAGCTTTCATAAATGACCACATGGGACAAAACGAACCTCATAGATAGATTTAGGTTGGCCGGGAGACAAAAAATGATATATAATTTTCCCTATTTCGGTGTCAGAGGCTCAGGTTTGAAAAAAAATTAGACGGTACGATCGTACTGCCTGCAAATTTGGTCTCAGAAAAAATAAAATATTAAAAAATATCATCACAATTAAAATAATCCCTGCAAAATTAAAAAATTAAAAAAATATATTAATGGTGAAAGAGGCGATTTAAAATTTTGAAAAAAAAAATAAAAATATTATGTGGAGGGGGCAGGGCCACCACCCCCTGACCCCCTGCCACCCCCGCAAACCCACACTGTCTGTTGCCAGTTGGTACCATTGCCGGTCCCAGCCTATAGTGGTCGGTAGGCCCCATGGGCCCTTATCCCGTGGGGAGATCCCCAAGCAAGGTAGCCAGTGGGGACCACCCGCCCTATGGGGTGTGTGTCAGGCCCACCCCACATAGATTGGGATTTTTAAAAACAAAAAAAAACTGCTATATAATAAATTAGAAAATGTTGATATAAATTTTTTTAAATTTTTGCAAAGTGGCATGTGTTTTTATTAAATATTGTTTGGAAAATAAAAAATTGTCACTGGTCAGTGGAAGATGGGTGGTGGGGTCCAGCCAATGGGCCCCACCCAGAAATTGATTTTTATTTTTAAATTTGGAAATTTTACTATCCAATTGGTGAAAAAATTTGGAAAATGGACTTCAGGGAAAATGGAAAATTTTTAAGTCCATGTGTTCTCATATAGCAAAATTGGACTTTTTCTTCCAACTAGCATAACTTTCACCCGAGGAGTCCGTTTTTCAACTTCTTATACTCGTTGGAGAGATGATTCTGATCACTATCGTTTGGTACAAGTTTGGTTTAGTGATTTTGTTGTTTTGACATTTTTTGGGAGCCTGGAAGCCTGATATTCTCCTTGATGTAGTTTTGGTCATGTCTTTTGCATACAGAATTAGTTTTTTGATTTCGAATAGGCATTGGAGAGGGTGTTCAATGTACTTCAGTTTGGTGTTGTTATTGTATCAGTTTGATGAGTATGGAGAGGTTTAAAAGTGTGTTTCAGAGTTGGACTTTAATGGCTACAAGTGCACAATTTGTTCTTGGTTTGAGGACATGATTGGACTCGGTTTGAGACTTGGAGTTTTATGTGGGTGATAGTAGGATGTAGGTGATGATTATGGTGTCATGGGTATGCAGGTACATGTTTTGAATTGACATGGCATATTCATGATTGTGGTGATTTGGTTTGATATTAGGAGGTTGTTCTTATCTCCTTGATGCTTATTTAGTTCCTTTGACTATGGTACTAGTTTGTGGACATGTTTGACAAATCAGATCAGATGGTGATTTGGTGTTTGAGTCATGGTTGTCTACATGGAATATTGTCTTTGATATCTTAGTTTGCAGTTTACTAATGTGATGATGAGTTTGCTTGCTCAATGATTGGATCTATGAGTTATGCAGGTTGTAGATTAGCTAACCATTCCCTTGTAGTGGGATGACTCGAATGTGGATTGTCTATATCCACTAGGTTTGATTCATTGTGGTACATACTTGTTAGTTGACCTTGTATGTGGTCATTTATACATTGGTATGGTTGTTTTGAGATGAGAGGATGGATGATATTTTTGGTACCTCGATAGTTGGATTTGGGACTTGTAGCATGTATTTGATCATGATGTCATGATAGCTTGGTTATTTATTTGATTACACTTTCAGTGGGAGCTTTTGACAATGATGAGTTGGTGGTGTAGGATTTATTCTTGACTGGTGGTTTGTTGGTGGTGGTTGTATCTTCTTGATATGGAGTTCATAGTTTACTTGTTATTGTTGACATTTCAGTTGGATGTGAGTAGACCTAGATGTTCTTCATTTAGGAGATGGTTTATCACGATGCTATGGAGAGCTTGGTATCACAGTTCAATGGGAGCTTATAGTAGTGATGTGTATTCACCATGTTGGTTGGTGGATGATCTTCTTTGTGTGTAGATGTTGGAGGATGCCTTAGATCTTGTTGTTGCAGAATGGTTCTCTTGCATTTGTGGGTACACTATTAAGAGATGGTTATCTTCATGTTATTTGAGGATGTTTTCACCTTGAGGACTCACAGAGTTCTTGGTATAGATGTGGTTTTATGCTTTCATTTGACATGTGTATCCTTGTTGTTTGTATGGATTATATTATGTCATTGTACACTCTTGATGGCTAGCTTAGAGTTTGTGCATGGTATGGTTATTTGATATGTTCATATGAGGCATGTTATCTCTTTGAGATGGATTAGATCATGTTGTCATGTTTATATTCCCGATTCAGCTGTTGGAGTTTTGACATCGACCTTGATGGTTCTCTTTGTATTGAGTGTATGATCATTTGCTTGATACTTCATGTTGCATTTGGAGTTTGGCATGGATTGATCAGTTACAGGTTCTCATGGATACATTGAGATGTAGGTGATGTTGGTATTCTCTTGTGTTTAGAGCTATGTGTTGAGATGGTTATTGTTTCAACAGGAAGACCGAGGAGCATTCACCTGGTTTATGGACTTGAGAGGAGATTGTTCTTAGAGTGAGTCATTGGTGACTTGGATGTCTTGGATGAGCATTCTCATTCCCCACTCTTGGTCTACTTAGTGGTTTACCACTTGAGAGGTATTGCCCATTGTTTCCTTTTAGGTGCATTATGTTTATGCTTATCTTTCATAGATATGGATCTTGAGCTATGGATAGATGGTTAGTTCTGGATGATTCAATTTTATATATGTATGGCATTGGTTATCTCCTTGTGCATTTGATTTATTGTTGTGATGGTGAAAATCATTGATATTAATTTGGGAGATGGTTTATTGGGTGTATTCCCTAGGTTTGGGAATGGATTTTTAGTTTGATCTTCTTGGTTATGAGAGGCTTACATCCATGTTATATATGTTTGTTTGGTCCAAGGGACTATATGGGGTTTTGGGCGTTGTTATGCTATTCTCATTTGGGGGTTTTATGGAGGAGATCATACTTGACATAATTGGCATTTAGAGGTGTGTGTAGAAGGACATACTATAGGATTTGATTTGCAATATTCCTGAGCTTTGTTTCGGTTATCTTCCTACATGTTCGTATTCACATTACATTGGCTGGAGCTTGTTTGGAGCTGTGTTCACTATTTTTGTGTTCATGTGTTGTCATGTGGGAGATGACATTGTGATTCCTTTATCTCTTTCTTTTGCTAGTGTGGAGAACATGGGAGAATGTTGGAGACATGGTGTGAGAGTAGTACTTGCAGGTTATCGGTTTACATGATGTTTATATTGATGAGGATGTTCTTGATACTACATGGTTACACTTCTATGATATGTTGTTAGTGGATTCATTTCTGATATTGACATTACCTATACTTTGGGAGTTCCCTGGTGTATATACGTGGTAGGTATTGCACTCAGCCTTATGGTTGTATGTTACAGGTTGCATATGTTGATGAGATGCTATTCACTTGGTTTATATGCCTTGGAGGCATGTATAGTTGATGTGTTAGCACTTGTTGTGGGTGTTATTTTAGCTATGTAAAAAGCTACCTTTGCATTGGATACCTTTGAATTAGTGTTTGTGTTCGGATATCAGTTGGTGTAGGACTTATCATTTGTTGCGAAAGATTGTGTGGCTTTCTTTTTGGATGGCCTTTTCATGTCCAGTGGCAGTGGCATGGTGAAGGGTGGGAGCATTAATGTATGAGATGGTGGCCACTTTGTTTCTTGTTGCAAGTATCTTGATGGAGCACATGGAACACTTTGGATTCCATGATGGTATATGTGCATGGAGAGATCAGTCTCTTGTTTGTGTGACAAATTACTTCTTGGCCCTTATGCAATGTGTTAGCGTCCCCTCAAATTTTCATTAAAATTTCAAGCTTGTGGGTTGCCTTTTGGTGTCTCTTTTCTTTTCAGTCTTTGTATTTCTTCTCTTTGAACCTATGTCATTGAACCTTTAAACAGTTCAAAAGGTTCAAGGTTCAAAGCGTGTTTTAGGTAATGTCTCTAGCAGCCTTTGTCTTAACTAAAGCAAGCACATTGTCGTTATGTGTTTTGAACTTTGAACCCGTGAACCTTTTTGGTTCAAGGTTAAAAAGGTCCTTTTGTGAGTCGCGGATTTATAATGTTATTTAATGAGTAACTGTAAGTGTGTTTAAGTCGGTATTGAACTTGAACCTTGAACCATATCTATTATCAGTTAAATGGTTCAAAGTTGAATTCCTTTCACTTGTTAGTTATGGTTATTGCTCGTTCCCGGTATTGTTTTGAGCCGCTAGTTCACTGTTGTTCTCACTGAATGAACTTGAACCATTGAACTCCTTGTGAGATAGTTCAAGGTTCAAAAAGTCCACTCTAAGCTAATTCTAAGGATTTTGATAACACTAGAGGTAGCACGATAAGAAGGGATATTCCCGACACCTAATAGTTTAAAATTCTAAATTTGGAAAGTAATCATGAGGACATTAACTATTTGTGCGGAGGTGATGGGAAATTAAGAAAGTGGTAGGTTTTTAGTCATATCACTGTTACTTCACATGTTTGAATGAATCATAATAAAGCGTGTGTAGAGATTTCTCGATTTTCCTTCCCGTTTGCTTAAAAAGACATGTAAATTCATCTCCATAATTTGTAAGGGTTGTAGTTGTTATAATTGAACAAACTAGAGACACTGAAGGTAAATTCAACTCTACTTTCCTAAGAGGGTTTCATGGATCCATGGTGGTAATAGGTGATACAAAGCTAGTTGTTGAAGAAATTCAACCCAAAAGATAAAAAAAGGTCCTTGCTGAGTTCCTCACCAGTCTGAGTGACTCGTCCAAGAAGCAAGAAGAAGAGAAAAGAGCCAGCATTGAGCCAAATCATTGTAGACCTGGATCCAAGTGAGGAAGTTGAAATAATAATGGAGCAACAGGAATTGAATGAACCCCAACGCAAGATATGGACACAGGTAAAGAACCAGAGGGTGAGCTGAGTCCAATGAGCACCCTAACTATTTTCAATTCACCGAGTACTCAGACAACCCCTCCATCCAAAGAACCTTGAAGCACTCCATGATGGTTAAAGGCTTCCATTGGGAAGAAATGCAGTGTGGTCCCAATCACAATTCCTACGGAAGATATTGTTAGCAAGTGTCTTAGAAAAGTGTCCAAGCCAAAGAAACTTAAAACGCAGACAATGCTTGAGGTAGATGAGGCAATAGGTCATTGGACAGCCGAGATAGCTAAACCTATCCCAAGCAAAGACTCAGACAAAGCCACTGAAGATGACTTCACTATGGAGAAAATTGATTTGGGGGTTGCTTCATGAGCGGTTGATGTTAAACACTTGGAATCCTCCACAAAGAGGATGATTTCCAGATCATGGAAGGATGAAAAAGATAAAAAGGAGTTGAAGCAAATCATCACCCAAATGGTTGAATACATTGATGCTATACACCATCAAAGTCCTCAACCCTTGTCACAATTGGTAGTATCCTTCTACCCCAAGTCTCCAGCGAACCAAAAGATGTTAGATCAGGTTCAGAGGAATAGAATGGTGGCAGAGATATTCAATAAATGGCTTGATCTCATAATACAACAAGGCTCATATTATATTGTTAGTCTGGTAAAAGTATACAAATATGTTGTGACTGTAAGAAAGGAATTGGAATTAGAAGTTATTGCCTGGGAGAAGGAAAGGACTAAGTGGGTGGCAGTACTTGTTCAAATGAAGGATGTACACAAATTTGGTGTGATGAAGTTCTTGGCTGAAAAACCTGTGGAGAGTTTGGATGACAATGTACTATATGTGTCGAAGAAGAATGTAGAGTGGAAAAATTCAATCATCAAACAGGGCCACGAGGAATCTACAAGATTGTTGAAAGGGTTGACAGATCTAATCGACACAATGCAAAAAGATCTTAAGTGCATTGAAATACAACTTATGAAAGAAGATGCTCAGATAATCAAAGCTACTACAGATATGGTGAAAATCTTCTAGGAAAGAATACAGTTCATCAAGGAAACAAAATTTTTTACTACTGATGATTTCTCAAAGGTGGCTAGAATAGAATCAATGCTCACAATTTGTTCTGTTCATCTAGAGGCGCATAAGGCAAAGGTCTCGCAAGTAAACATGGATAAGGAGGTCTAGAAGCAACATATTTACATATTGGACTCCCCTATTTTCAAGTCATCCTAAACTTCTCAGCTGCACATTTGGAGTGGCGAGGCATGCGCAGTTACACAGAAAGTAGGATAAATTAGTGGCTTCCTCTACCACAATGGAGTCCTAATCAACCAAGGGATGAGTTGTCAGTTGATCTATGGCTGTTGTCTTAGTTTTTTTTTTTTTTAAGCAAACGATTTATTTAACCTATGGTTAAAGTTAAAATTTTAGCTATGATGTAACAAACTATTAGCCTAGAGGCTATTTATGTTAGAAGTTAGTTTATGTAAGGGTCTGAAAAACTATGATTTGGAGGAACAGATTTGATTTCCTTGAATTTCTCTAAACTGATATCTCTGGTATTTGAATGAAAATGATATTTTGGATGCAATCTTTTAAATCTGTGTGTTTGATGGATTAGCAATCTCTGTTGGGATATATGTTGATGCATGAAATATATCATTTCATTTACCAGTTCTCTTTGTGTTCCTAAATTCATTGATTTCATTATTTGCAAGTAAATTCATTGTGGATTAAGTGGCATTGGTCCCCCTTGTCCTATGAGACATGAGAGAGAATCAACTAGTGTTCATACTGTTATGCGTTTGCTTTGTTTTGAGTTTATGAAATGAACATGTGTGGAAGTAGGAGTCTGTGAACTCTACATTTGGAATAGATCTTCAAGATATTCTTTTAGTTTTGTTTTGTAAGCATTATTTTGTGTTGATGAATGAATGTGAAATCCTTTCGCGCTTTCTAGTTAAAAGTGTATTCATTTCAAAGTTTTCTACATAAAAAGTCATTGTAAATCTCATGAGGAGCTACCCTCTAATGCAGAGGATGAACCTATAATTGGTTCACCCAACTGTTGGTTTATTTATTTTCCTTTCATAAAGGGGTGTGCATGAGTCATATTGTAATTCAATATATAATTTAAAGAAAGGGGAAAGTTTGTTAACCAATAGATTTTTGGCGACTCTGCTGGGGAGTCAAATTACAAGACTGGTTGCCTAGTTAGAAAGTATTAAGAATTGGATTGCCAGTTTTAAAGAATATTTTTGCGTGCCATCAAAGCTTTGCATTATAAACAGACTGGAGTCAAGAAGATATACTAGGTCTCAAAGGTGGGAGGGGATGGTTGATTTTGTTTTTCAAGAGTTGCAGAACCTAAATTTTTAGCCCATCTTTTCACCTCAGAGACAAGCAAGAAGTAGACCTCCTTCTCTGTCTCCTTCACTTCCTGTATCCTCAGTTTTTCAGGCTCTGACCTTGCATGGTATTGCTTTACCCAATATAATCAATCCAACTCCTCTCAATATCATCCTCCCAATGGCAGTAAATAATCCTTGGGGAGCTGCAGTAGGTCCACTGAACTTGGGTTTAAATCCGAATCCCCTACCCAAAGGAGTGAGGGATCACTTGCCAAAATTTAGTGGTGATGGGAAGACCACTGCTCATGAGCACTTGAATGCGTTCAATGTTGCCTGTGGGATAATATTTGTTCAACATGAGGATGTTGTTGTGAGGATATTTGTACAAACACTAACTGGAGCAGCTAGGGATTGGTTCTATCACTTGCCAAACAATGCAATAACAAATTGGCAGGGGTTGAAAACAAGATTTGAGACAAGATTCAAAGTATCAGAGGGCGAACACTCTCTTTTAGCTCAATTGGCCCAGTTAAAGAAAGAGATCTCGGAGTCCATGAGGGACTTTGTAGAAAAATTTGATAAGATTGTACATAAAATTCCAATCAATCAGAAACACTTGGATGACAATCTGAAATGTTTTTTTATAAATTCCATGCCTTCAGAGATAGGTTTCCTGATCCACAGGCAAAGAGTTGCAACCATAAGTGATGTCAAAACAATTGTGGTTTAGTTGGAGGATGATTTGATCACCATAGGGAAATGGAAGAGGGAAGTACAGACACCCAATGCTCAACCTTCTACTTCTTCAAACCCAATAATCCAGAGACTGATGAATGATGTAATAACTCTTAAAAGACAGTTACCTAAAGCTAGTACATCTTACTCATCCACTTATCAAGACATACCTAGAAGGAATACAAATCAATCTTTGGGGATTGGAAGCAAATCTTTACAACTACCCCCTACACAACAAAGGTTGGCAATTGAATCCCCACTACCCTAGGGGAGTATGTGTGTTTTTCATCTTACAGACGAACATGATGGTAATTCATGTCCTGAAATGGTGCGTTATGCATAACTAATGAATTCTAAAGAGATTTCAAATGAAATGAGTAAAGAGGAATCTTTAAAGAAACCTGACAGCTCTAAAATCCACTTCCTAGAGTATGAGTCAGATTCAGAAAGAGGAGGTGACATTTTGATTACTTTAAAGGATCCTTCATGTGTTGTGCTCACAAGAAATCAACAAAATGTAAAACCTAAGGGTGTTTCTTCATCCTCTGTTATGAATTTTAAAGGTAAGGAAATTGTTTCCATATTTCATAACAATGATCATAAACCTCAAGAACCTCAATTGGAAAAAATTGTAGAAAAAGAAAGTTGATTTGATATTGTAGAGTTTTGTAAATCCTCCCGAATCCAAATTACACTAGCTAAGTATCTTAAATTAAATCCCAAAGAATTGGATAGACTTGTTCAGTTTGTAAAAGGAAATAATGTATTACAAGATAATGGAACACAACAATCAGTAAATGCCACATTGTCTTCCCACAACGATGTGCCAGCCTATCCCGTTGCTCATGAAATGACCCCTGAAATAACTGCCCTCCAAACAAATGATACTTTGTCTATCCTTAATTCAAAACCTGAGCCTTTCTACACATCATTGTTTATAAATGGTCATAAATTAAACAACTATATTATAGATTCAGGTGCATCAGATAATATAATTCCCTCTGCAGTAGCCAAAGCATTGGGGTTATCCTTGACAAAAACCTTTGGCAGATGTTATTCGATGGACTCCAAACAAATACCCCTATTAGGACAGATAAAAAATGATCAAGTAGCCCTTGCTGCTCACCAGAATAAAAGAATCAAGCTAACTATTCTAATAGCTGATATTCCTGCCAGCTATGGCATGTTGCTAAGTCATACATTCTGTAGAGACTTAGGAGGTGAGATAAAAATGGATTGGTCTCAAGCTAAAATTCCTATAGGGAAACAACAAGTCATTTTGTAGCCTGAACATATGTCTAAGTTCACTGTTTTTCCCTCTAATGATCCAAGGGAACAAATTTTGTATCATGAATGTCAATTCGGAAATTACATAATTTTATCTAATAATGAGGTAGGAGGAAGTGTATCACAGCCAAAGGGAGAAGAAAATTTGTGGTTAATGGAGTTTGATGGAAGTTGTGCAGCGCCAGGTTCAGGTGTTGAGGTAGTGTTAATTTTGCCTTCTGGTACTCATATTCCTTTTTCTTTTAAATTGGAATTCAAAAACACAAACAATATGACCGAGTATGAAGCCTTGTTATTAGGTTTAGCTGAAGCTAAGAAATTGGGAGTTAAACTTCTTCGAGTCAAGGGAGATGTGGAGTTGATTGTGAAACAAGTCAGAGGATTATTCAATGTAAAAAATGAAAGATTAAAACACTACCGTAATAGAGTTTGGGATGAAATTGAAGATTTTGATGCATTTTCTATTGAAGCTGAACAAAACTCTAAAGCAGATTCATTAGTCGTATCAGCTTCCTTATTGATTCCTCATCTTGAGTTTGTTGATGATATTTATCGAGTGGAATTAATATATCGGCCTAGTGTTCCCGATAACTCAGAGTTCTGGCAAGTGTTTGAAAATGACAAACAAATTAACAACTTCATGCAATGTGTTGAAACATTTGCAACTTCATATTTTGAAGGGTCAGATTCAGAATGTAAAGAGTTTTCACCTGAACGGGCCAAGGAATTGAGCAATGGAGTTATGCAATCAAAAGGGAATAAGATTCCTAAAGGGTTGGTTTCTTTAGAACGCCTTTTTGATCATCATGATGCTTACAAGAAAAGAAAAGGTGAACAGATTCCCGCAGTTCAAGATGTTGGAGGCTACGAAAGAATTAACATTGGCACTGGAGACGATTCCAAATATATAAATCTAGGAAAATATTGCACATTTGTAGAGAAAGAGAGATTTATTAGTCTTCTATTGGAATTCAAAGATGTTTGCACTTGGTGTTATAATGACCTAAAGAATTTCAGGGATGGAAAATTTCAACATCATATTCCTCTGAAGCCTGGAGTAAGTACTTTTCGACAAAAGCTTAGAAGTTTCAATCCTAAAGTAGCTGAAGCCATATTTCAAGAAGTAGATAAAATGTTGAAGGCTAGGATTATATAACCCATCCATCATTCTACATGGATAGCCAACATAGTTCCTATTCGGAAGAAAAATGGAGAAATAAGGATTTGTGTAGATTTTAGAAACCTGAATCAAGCTAGTCTAAAAGATAACTACCCATTACCTACTATGGATCATATTTTGCAAACGATTTCAGGTTCCGAAATGATGTCCATGCTTGATGGCTTTTTAGGATATAATCAGATCAGTGTTTTAGAAAGTGATCAACATAAGAATGCCTTCATTACTCCCTGGGGTACTTTTGCTTATAACAGAATGCCATTTGGTTTGATTAATGTTGGGGTGACCTTTCAGCAGGCTATGGACTTATCCTTTGGTCATTTAAAAGATAAGATAATTGTCGTTTATCTTGATGATTTAATTGTCTTTTCAAAGAGAATAAAACATCACTTGAGAGATTTGAGGCAAGTGTTACAAAGGTATCGTGAACATGGAGTGTTCCTAAATCCAAAAAAGTCAGTATTTGGAGTGACAGAGGGTAAATTGCTTGGCCACATTGTCTCTAAAGAAGGCGTAAGAGTGAATCCTGAAAGAGTAAAGGCAATTCAGTAGCTAAGTCTACCATCAAACAAAAATGCAGTCAGATCCTTCTTTGGACAAGTAAATTTTCTGAGGAGATTCATTCCAGATTTTGCAGAAACCACTAGGTATATTGTGAACTTGATGAGCGAAAAGCAAGAATTTAAATGGAATGAGGGAAAGAAAGCATTTGAATCAATAAAGGAGGCTATTGGTCATGCACCTATTCTAGTCAATCTAGATTTTAAAAAGGATTTTATTATCTATTGCTATGCCTCAGAGCATACTATGTCAGGAATTTTGTTGCAGAAGAACGAGGATAATGAAGAAGTCCCAATATCTTTCATAAGTGTTCCCCTGAAGAAACATGAATTGAAATACTCCCCGATGGAAAAACAAGCATATGCAGTTGTAAAAGCTGCAAAACATTTTAGATACTATATTCTTCATTCTCATGCAGTTGTTTATGTGCCTCACTCTATAGTCAAGAGAATTCTGACACAATAAGAAATAGGAATGAATAATAGAGTTTCATGGGTGTCCAAGATCCAAGAGTTCAATTTGGATATCAAACCTACAAAATTGGTGAGGGGGCAGGGTCTGTGCAAGTTAATTGTTGAAAGTAAGAGTGCAGTGACTGAGGAATTTCCCTTAGTCTTGTTTGTCTGACTTCAAGATTTCTGGTTTGCAGATGTCACATACTATTTGACCTATGGGGATTGCCCAATGCATCTTTCTCCAAGAGAAAAATAGAATCTGAGACTAAAGGCTTCCAAATACATCATCTTTAATGATGTATAGTATAAGAAGGGTTTGGATGGAACTTTCTTGTGTTGTGTAGATAAATCACATCAGAAGTCACTATTGAAGACCTTCCATGATGAAGCCTGTGGTGGTCATTTTTCATCCATAGTAATCACTTACAAAATTTTGAGAAATTATTATTATTGGCCAAGTATGTTCAAGGATGCATATGCATGGGTAGCCAAGTGTGAGAAATGTAAATTATTCACAGGTAAGCCACATCTCATAGCATTACCGCTTCGACAAGTGATTGTGGATGAACTATTCAAACAGTGGGGTTTGGATTTTATAGGTCCTTTGACGCCTACTTCAAGTGCAGGGCATACATATATACTGATAGCCACAAATTATTTTACCAAATGGGTTGAAGATATTCCGTTGCGGAAGATGACTTCTGAGGTTGTTTGTAACTTTTTCAAAGAAAATATTCTAGTTCGATTTAGAGTTCCTCTAAAAATTGTGGTTGATAATGAAACTAATTTCTCTTTTTCTAGGATTTCATTATTCTACTATGATCATGGGATATCCCTTGCTCATTCTTCCAAATATTATCCCCAGGGGATCGGTCAGGCGGAGTCTAGCAATAAAAATCTCATAAATATTATGAAGAAATTGGTGAGTGAAAATTTCAAAGATTGGCATAAGAAATTGTATGAATCTCTTTGGGCGGATCGTACATCACCAAAAAGAGCTATTGGTATGTCACCATTTGAATTGGTTTATGGCATGGGTGCTCAGGTGGTACTTCATCTAAAACTTGAGGCAACCAAGTTACAGACCGTCACTGAGGATGCCTCTCTTCAGGATTCTCTTGAAAAAAGGATTATGCATTTGATGAGAAATGATGAAGAAAGGGACAAGTTAGTGGATCGGATAACAGAGCATCAAATGAGAGTTAGGAAGATATTTGACAAGTGAGCCAGGCCACAAAAATTCATTCTAGGTGATTAGGTTCTTCTCTGGGACAAAAGAAGGGAACCAAAGGGGGCACACGCGAAGTTCGAATCTCTATGGAAGGGACCATTTGTGATTCAGGAGGTAAAAGGCCCTAAATCTTTCAAAATTTCATATCAAGATGGTTTTGTTCTTCCCCTGACCTATAATGGGCAGCATTTGAAACTATATCAATTGTAAATGAGAGTCCCTCGTAATTTTTGTACATAAGTATTGGTTTGTTTAGTTTGTAGTTTCTTTTTTGTTATTGTGTTTGTCTTGGTCTTTTAATAAAGCCTGTTTGTAAAACCAGAGATCCTTGAGTTCATGTCTAGTTCCCTTACAGTCCTAGTCCCCAGTCAGAGCCGATGTTAGCATCCCCTCAATTTTTTATTAAAATTTCAAGCTTCCAAGTTGCCTTATGGTGTCTCTTTTCTTTTCGGTCTTTGTATTTCTTCGCTTTGAACCTATGTCATTGAAACTTTAAACAGTTCAAATGGTTCAAGGTTCAAAGCATGTTTTAGGTAATGTCTCTAGCAGCCTTTGTCTTAACTAAAGCAAGCGCGTTGCTGTTATGTGTTTTGAACTTTGAACCCGTGAACCTTTTTGGTTCAAGGTTCAAAAGGTCCTTTTGTGTGAGTCGCGGCTTTGTAATGTTATTTAACGAGCAAGTGTAAGTGTGTTTAAGTCAGTATTGAACTTGAACCTTGAACCATTTGTATTCTCGGCTTAATGGTTCAAAGTTGAAGTCCTTTCACTTGTTAGTTATGGTTCCTGCTCGTTCCCAGTATTGTTTTGAGCCACTAGTTCACTGTTGTTCTCACTGAATGAACTTGAACCATTGAACTCCTTATGAGATGGTTCAAGGTTCAAAAATTTCACTCTAAGATGATTCTAAGGATTTTGATAACACTGGAGGCAGCGCAGTAAGAAGGAATATTCTCGGTATCTAACAATTTAAAATTCTAAATTTGGAAAGTAATAATGAGGACATTAACTATTTGTGCGGAGGTGATGGGCAACTAAGAAAGTGTCAGTTTTTTAGTCATATCACTATTACTTCACACGTTTGAATGAATCATTATGAAGCGTGTGTAGATTTTTCTCGATTTTCCTTCCTGTTTGCTTAAAAAGACATGTAAATTCATCTCCATAATTTGTACGAGTTGTAGCTGTTATAATTGAATGAACTGGAGATGTCAAAGGTAAATTCAGCTCTACTTTCCTAAGAGGGTTTCATGGATTCATAGTGGTAATAGGTGATACGAAGCCAGTTATTGAAGAAATTCAACCCAAAAGATCAAAAAGGTCCCTGCTAAGTTCCTCACCAGTTCGAGTGACTCGGGCAAGAAGAAAGAAGAAGAGCAAAGAGATAGCATTGAGCCAAATCATTGTAGACTTGGATCCAAGTGAGGAAGTTGAAATGATAAAGGAGCAACAGAAATTGAATGAACCCCTGACACAAGATATGGACATAGGTAAAGAACCAGAGGGTGAGCTGAATCCAATGAGAACCCTAACTATTGTCAATTCACCGAGTACTCAGACAACCCTTCCATCCAAAGAACCTTCAAGCACTCTGCGATGGTTAGAGGCCTCCATTGGGAAGAAACATAGTGTGGTGCCAATCACAATTCCTACGGAAGATATGGTTAGCAAGTGTCTTGGAAAAGTGTTCAATCCAAAGAAACTTAAAACACAGACAATGCTTGAGGTAGATGAGGCAACAGGTCATTGGACAACCAAGATAGCTAAACCTATCCTAGGTAGAGACTCGGACAAAGCCACTAAAGATGACTTCACTGTGGAGAAAATTAATTTGGGGGTTGCTTCACGAGCGGTTGATGTCAAACACCTGGAATCCTCTACAAAGAGGATGATTTCCAGATCATGGAAGCTAGGATGAAAAAGATAAAAAGGAGTTGAAGCAAATCATCACCCAAATAACTGAATACATTAATGCTATACATTATCCAAGTCCTTAACCCTTGTCACAAGTGGCAATATCCTTTGACCCCAAGTCTCCAATGAACCAAAAGATGTTAGATCAGGTTCAGAGGAATAGAATGGTGGCGGAGCTGTTCAATAAATGGCTTGATCTCATAATACAACAAGGCTCAAATTATATTGTCAGTCTGGTAAAAGTATACAAAGATGCTATGACTGTAAGCAAGGAATTGGAATTAGAAGTTGTTGCCTAGGAGAAAGAAAGGACTAAGTGGGTGGCAGTGCTTGTGCAAATGAACGATGTACAAAAAATTGGTGTGATGAAGTTCAAGTGGTTGAAAAACCTATGGAGATTTTGGATGACAATGTACTATGTGTCGAAGAAGAATGTAGAGTGGAAAAATTCAATCATCAAACAAGGCCACGAGGAATCTACAAGATTGTTGAAAGGGTTGATAGATCTAATCAACACAATGCAAAAGGATCTTAAGTGCATTGACATCCAACTTATGAAAGAAGATGCTTAGACAATCGAAGCTGCTACAGATATGGTGAAAATCTTCCAGGAAAGGATACAACTCATTAGGGAAACAAAATCCTTGACTACTGATGATTTCTCGAAGGTGGCTAGAATAGAATCAATGCTCGCGGTTTGTTCTGATCATCTGGAGGCGCATAAGGCAAAGGTGTCACAGGTAAACATGGATAAGGAGGTCTAAAAGCAACGTATTTTGCATATTGGACTCCCCTATTTTCAAGTCATCCTGAATTTCTCAACTGCACATTTGGAGTGGCAGGGCATGCGCAATTCGACAACAAAGCAAGATAAATCAACGACTTCCTCTACCATGATGGAATCCTAATCAACCAAGGGATGAGTTGTCAACCGATCTATGGTTGTTGTCTTAGTTTCTTTTATTTTTTTAAGAAAACGGTTTATTTAACCTGTGGTTAAAGTTAAAATTTTAGTTATGATGTAACAAACTATTAGCCTGGAGGCTATTTATGTTAGAAGTTAGTTTTATGTAAGGGTCCGAAAAACTGTGATTTGGAGAAATAGATTTGATTTCCTTAAATTTCTTTGAACTGGTATCTCTAGTATTTGAATGAAAATGATATTTTGGATGCAATCTTTTAAATTTGTGTGTTTGATGGATTAGCGATCTCTATTGGGATATATGTTGATGCGTGAAATATATCATTTCATTTGCCAGTTCTCTCTTTGTTCCTGAATTCATTGATTTCATTATTTGCAAGTAAATTCATTGTGGATTAAGTGGTATTGGTCCCCCTTGTCCTGTGAGACATGAGAGAGAATCGACTAGTGTTCATACTACTATGCGTTTGCCTTGTTTTGAGTTTATGAAATGAACATGTGTGGAAGTAGGAGTCTATGAGCTGTACATTTGGAATAGATCTTCAAGATATTCTTTCAGTTTTGTTTTGTAAGCATTTTTTTGTGTTGATGAATGAATGCGAAATCCTTTCACTTTCTGGTTAAAAGTGTATTCATTTCAAAGTTTTCTGCATAAAAATTCATTGTAAATTTCACGAGGAGCTGCCCTCTAACGCAGAGGATGAGCCTATAATTGGTTCACCCAACTGTTGGTTTATTTATTTTCCTTTCATAAAGGGGTGTGCATGAGTCATATTGTAATTCAAAATATAATTTAAAGAAAGGGGAAAATCTGTTAACCAACACAATGTATACAACAAGTGGGAGAATGTTGGGAAAATGGTGTTGTGCACCTTGCATAATAATATTTCATTATTATTATATCTTATTATTGTGTGAGGTGGACATGGAATATATTGTAATATCATATTGTATTGTTGCACCTTGGAGTACCTAGATGGGTGTGCAACATGTAGAGATTCCCTTGGAATATTCTTGTAACCACTTGATGAGTTGTATTGACACATTGGTATTATTATATTGTATTTATTTAATATTAGAGAATGTAATTGTGATGAAGTACCCAATATTCAATGTGGGTCAAGGGTAGGTAGGAGAAATATTATATTTTATTGTCACATGGTTTTGGGCACATGGTTTTGATGTAATACCACTTAGTGGTTTTGTGGGAGCTTGTGTTTATTAAAGTAACCACAAGGGTAGTTGTTTGGGTTGGTCAGTTAGCAAGATTAGCATTTGTGAAGGAGGAATCATGACATGGGATGTGTGGATTCATGTTTGGTCACATGAAGTGCTTGGTTATGGCCGAGTTTTTGAAGGCTTTCCATAGTTGTATTGTAATGGACGCATTGTTGATAATACATGGTGGATGATGCTTTTGGAGGCTGGTTTTTTCCCTCATGAGGGTTTTCCCAGGATATATCTTGTGTCACATTTCATGGGTATGTTGTCTATTCTTTGCATGTGGCTTCTATGTGTTGATTTGATTGAAATCTAAATTTGGTTATTTGGAAATTGCCATAAAATTGGCTGCAAGTTTCCTTACACCATCACCTTTCATATCTCTTAGCTCGATGTTCATTCCATGATTCTCCTTAATTTTGTTGCTTTCCTTGGGTTTAGTCCCTTGGTCTCGTGTTTGTATCCCTTGGATTTTCATGCCTGGTGCTTTGTTTCTTCTTGGTCACAATTTGAGTTGTCCCTCTCTTATGGCCTTTCCATTTCTTATCCCATCTTTGTTTCTTTCATTTTTATTTTTTAAAACTTTTAATCTTGCTTTTATATATAAACTTTTAATCTTGCTTTTGTGTATATATATTTCTTTTATCCTTTCGCTTTTGCATTTATTTATTCTTTTTTTGTTTTTTTCATTTATTTATTTTCTCCTTTCTATTTTTTTCATTCTTGCTTTTTGGGTCTTGGATCTTTGTCATTATTCTCCCAATCTTTTTATTTGTTTTTCTTTTTTATTTTGTTTGCTTCCTTATGTAATACTTTTCTCCTTTTTATTTTGTTTTAACTTTTTTCCTTCTTTATATATATATATATATATATATATATTGAGCTTAGTCTTTGTTTAAATCAACTTATCCTTTTCCCGTGTGTGTGTGTGTGTGTGTGTGTGTGTGTCTTTGCGAACGCGCGTGTGCACACACACACACATTTATACATTCTTTTTTAATTTTTGGTATTCATTTTATTATTAGCTTATTGTTCTTTTTTTATTTTAATTTATCTATTTTTATTTTATTTTTCCTTGACATTTAATTGGTTTGTTGTTTTTCCCTTAAATTTATTTATTTTCCTTTAATTTGTTTTTTTTTGTATTTATTTTGTTTCTTTTTATTCTTTTTTTTTATTTCTTTATTTATTGACCTCTTATATTAAGGCGGGTTTTTATTATTATTATTTCCAATTTTTAGTTTCACCTGTCTCTTTTCCTTTGTTTAGATTTTTTCAAGTCTTTTATTTTTTTGTACTATTTTTTTCTTCTTTTTTTAATCTTTTTGGTTATTCCTTTTAACCCTTGGTTGTCCTTTGGTCCTTGTCTCAAGTTGTTTCTTTTTGTACCTAGGTTTTGGTGTAATCCCCTCCCATTCCTTTCCCTCCCTCCTCTCTCCTTTTTGGTTTGATTCTTGGTCTTTATCTTACATTTTTTTTATCTCCTTATGCTCTCTTTATCATCCTAGTGATGGATCACAAAGTGTGATCCGAAACATTGATGCAAAAATTCTTAAACACAATCTAATCTAGAAGCAACTTCAACAATTTTAAAATGTCAACTATGTTGAAAAAAAAAGTAATAGTTCCCAAATGCCAAAATGAATGGAGGAAGAATGAGATGATTTTGGAGGTTAAGATGCACATTTTCATTTCCAATAAAGAAGGTAACTTCCATGGAGATAACATTTACACTTGCAAGGTGAAAATGGGTTCGATGAATTGATTTCACATATAAATTTTGTGCACGAGAAACACAAATAGGGAAGTGAAAACAAATTTTGGTTTGAAAAATGAAGACAAATAAGGGGAAATGGTTAATAGCCATATGGCATATTCTTTTATTCTATTCAATTGAAAAATCATGGGCCAAATCTCCCACCAAATGTCATTTTTAGATGCACTCTAGGTTTTATCCCTCCATAAAGATATAAATTTTGCATTAGTTCAAAGGGTCTAAAGTTTTGGAAAATGATAAAATCTCTATAAAAGTGATATCATGTTAGGTATAGTATAGGTGTAGTACATATACATGTAATTCACTTCATTATAATACTACTATAGTCTAAAATATGCATCTATGAATACATACTACAATATCATTGCCTCCATTTTTTAAATTTAATCTTCTTTGAATGAAATAATCAAGGCTTGTTGAATTCTTCCTATAGATTTGCTACAAATAATTATTTTTAGAGATCGTTTTTTGTTCAAGCAATAAAGTAATTTCTTTCTTGAAATCTATAATGGGATTATTATGATTTCATATTGGATTGCTAAGTATGATTACATTGTAGGATTAGGGATATCTCATTATCGTAAGGTGATAAGTGTTTAATAGATCATCAAAATATGTTCTGGTGCTATAATGTAAAAATGCAGGGTATTGTGACTATAAGTCCATGATAGGCACCAATCAATCTCTTGCAATCCTATCTTCCAAACGGTTTAAAAATTTATAAATATAAATGAATATATTTCATAGTATAATTTATTAGGGTTTTTTTTTCTTCATGAAGTTTAAAGGGTGTAAAGGATATGCATAGGGTTTACTCATTCATCGCTCCTTTATGTAGATTTGAGATGAAGAAATGTCTATTGTAAATTATTAGTTTGCATTGTTTATTAAGTACAAGGGATCATGATTGAATCTATTACAATTTGTAACATCCATATCTCATATATCTATGAAAATATTAGTCATTTGCATTTGAAGGGTCTATAACTATAGTTTAAAATGAAATCAACACAATAAAGAATAAATAAAACTTGATTAATTATTTTACATTGTGACAATTGGACTTGGTTTCATCCTTGTAGAATTGCCTATCAAAAATATTTATCATTCTTTGAGACCCATAATAGGATTACCCTCATGAATCTTATGGAGCTCGGAGTGTAGAAGACTAGTTAGTCCACTCTCATTCATTAGCTTTTCCTTGTCCTCATTTGATCATAGGGTAAATCTCTATCTAAATTAATTTGATCCTCAAGTTTAGGTATTGTATTATCTATTAAAACTGAGGGTAGCAAGAAGAAGAGCCAACAAAATCTATCTAATTGAAATTTCACCATTATTGCTATATAACTCCCTCGCATATCTATTATGTAGTAGAGAATAATATGTAACCTTGTATTTTTAAAATGTAGTGCAAATCTTTTTTTCTCTACACGACCTTTGCCACCTTTATTTGACACCTTGAACAAAAGCAATCATTGTAGAAATAATTAATAATTAATGCTCAAGCATCTCCACAATGTTCCCTTCACTTCCTCAAATCAAATTGATTAACATGTCCTCAAAATATTAAATACTTATAAATTATTAAATATTTTTAAAAATTAATCAAAAATATATAGTTTTTTAAATAAATCCATTTAACTAGGAGAGAGGACCCAATAGTTGAGCACCCTAACTTCATGCTTCTCAAAATCCTAAGTGGAAATTCAAATCATTCCCAATTTTTCATAGCAGCTTACTTGGCAAGTCCCCTACTTACTTGGTGGAAATCGGTTTGATTGGACAGACAATCTCATAGGCTATCCTCAACCTCGATGACGTTAAAATTGTCTTCTTCTTCTTCTTATATGACGCCACATCAGCATACTTTTTGTCAAGGTGTCCAAAAAGACCAAAAAAATGTGAAATTGATACTCATACACTAAGTCATGTTCTATCAGTGCACTGATGTGGCATTGCATGATTCTTTGCTTTTAGAGATAAGGGATACATTTCAATCAACTATGGGTACTCATCATCAACGCTTTGAAATTATAACTATTGGTACAATGTTGTCAAGAATATTAGACATTAAATCAACAAATACTAACACAGCTATTGAAACACACTCAACTACTAAATCTTCTCCCTTACACACTTACTAACTAAATTAATCGCATGAATCTCCCTCTAAAAAAAAACTATCATTAAGTATTGTAAGATAGAGTATACAACACTTTACCCCGCCGCCCCCCAACAAAAACTCTGTAGTCAGCAATGTAAGCAAAATGCGGAAGTGTGCATCATCTGTTTTATAAGGTGGGAAAAGCATTGACTTCGACGATACTAATAACTTAGGCTAACATGGATATATATAAAACTGATATGGAATACTCTTGGCAGAGATCTAAGCATTAAATAATATACATTTCATATCTCACTTTTGTTAAAGTCAACCGAGTAAATCATTAATGCCAGCTATATAATTTGTCCCTCGCTTTAAATCAACCTGGATCGAACATCGTGTATATTAAAAAAAACAAAACGTGTATTATATAAAGGATGATCGTATCACCCAGATTTGATAGAAGTTTTTATCAAATGAGCGATCTTCATTGGCATTCCAAAGAATATACAATTCATAATTCAGATATATTTGTTAATAACTGGGCACGTGAAACATCACTCCTTAATTGCCACTCTAAACTTTTTATAATTCATTTGTGTTCACCAACAGAAAAAAATCCTCAAAGTATTGAGCAACTTGTTTGACATAAATCAATAATTTAACAACTGCAAAAGATGAGAAGCTAAGGGATAGATAATGGCGGCCAGATCAGTTTATAACCATTTTTCTCAATCGAACCAGTGGAAATTTCATTATAATATCTACAAGAATTCCAAGCATGTTCCAAACTTAAAAGTAAAGAACAATAACAACAATAATATTAATAGATAGAGATTAGCATGGCGTAATGTTGATGCATCCTCTCTGTAAGCAGTCTTTTGACATTGCAAAATGTTGCAATCTTGGTGCTATAAATGGGTCAAGCAATTTGTAGTTTTGAAGCAAAAGTAGCTTTGCATCCAACAATGGCGATACCATTGGCATTGGCACTTGTCTGTGTGATTTTCATGACACCAGGAGCAGCATGGGGGGCTCTCGTCCAACACACGTTTACTGTGAGTTTTAGTCATCTTTAACTTTCTGATAAGCAAAAGTTGAATGATGTTAGCTGGGTATGAGTTTGGTTGCTTTTCTTTCTTTGCAGGTTAAGACTGTGAACGTGACTAGACTGTGCAAGCAACAGCAAATTGTGACTGTCAATGGGCAGTTTCCAGGTCCCCCCATATATGTTAATAATGGTGACAACCTTGTGGTTCACGTGATAAACCAGGCTGCTTACAATATTACAATCCACTGGTATATAACAAGTTCATGCCCAAGTCCTAGAAGATCAAATTATACAAGACTAATTGTTTTCAAAACATCTAAATGCCTTCAATTCTCTTTTGTTTTGTGAGAGAAGATTTAGTAGTAGATTGAACATAGCTGAATCAAGATTCATATTTTTTATTGAAAACAAAACAATTAGGTATGGTCCAAAGTGTGTTTGAAAAGTAAGGATTTTTGTTTATGTTGCAGGCATGGAATAAGGCAGATGAGATCTGGATGGGCTGATGGACCAGCCTACATAACACAGTGTCCCATTACTCCGGGCAGCAGTTATACGTACAATTTCACTATAAAAGATCAGGAAGGGACGCTATGGTGGCATGCACATATCCTATGGCTTCGAGCTACAGTGTATGGGGCTTTAATAATTAAACCACCGTCCACAATCACTTATCCTTTTGTTCGACCGGATGCTGAGTATCCTATTATCTTAGGTCTATTATCTATGCCATACTAATTCTTTTAAGCTCTTAGTTGTTTTTTTTTTATAAATATATTTTGAAATTATTACATATTTTCAGTTTAAACATGCTTTCATTCTAAATTAATATAGAATGGTAACAACCAATGAAGTCCTTTGTTATTGTAGAATTGTTTGTCTACAATTGTTTTCCCCTGTAAAGTCGATTCATGAACGATGTGACCTGCATTAATTTATGTAAATTATTTTCTTGCTTATTGAAAGTCTCTTTGCTGAATTTTGTGTACCAAAATTAATGGTTTTTGTTTGCTGTGATGCGTAGGCGAATGGTGGAATGCGAATATTGTAGATGTATTAAACCAGGGTATTCAAACAGGACAGCTACAAGACTCAGATGCATATACCATTAATAGCCAGCCAGGAGACTTATATCCATGCTCTGCACCTGGTTAGATCACCCTCGTTCTTTAATGGCTTTGACACAAATTGAATCAATTGATTACTTACATGTTTCTTGATGCAATTGCAGATACGTCTTACCGCATTCTGGTTCAGACGGGGAAAAAATATCTCCTGCGAATCATCAGTGCTGTGATGAATGAACCCTTATTCTTCACAATTGCGAACCACAAAATGATAGTTGTATCAGTGGACGCCTCATATACCAAACCATACTTTACAGATGTTGTGGTGATATATCCTGGACAGACCGTAGACGTTCTCTTCGTAGCAGGGTGTTCGTCAGGGTCATACTACATGGCTACTAGGGCATACAGGAGTGGACCTTTTGTGCCAATCAACAATTCCACTGCAACAGCAATCTTACAGTACACGAACAACACTGTTCCAGTAATGCCCTCTCTTCCCCAATTCAATGATACCCCAACTGCTTTCAAATTCAGTACAGGTCTCAGAAGTGCTTTTCCCAGTATACCAATTGTGTTTCCCTATCTGTCTACCCTGAATTCCTATTTCCCAGGTCTGTTTCCCTCTGTCCCTACGACTATCGATGAAAAAATGTTGATAACAGAGGGAATTGGACTCAAAGTCTGTCCACCCAATACTTGCACAGCGTCGGGGGGCTTGAGAGTGGTTGGAAGCTTCAATAACATTTCATTTGTCAGGCCCCAGATTGCTATTCTACAAGCCTACTATTTGGGTATTGCTGGAGTTTATACCACAGATTTTCCGAGCAATCCCCCTTTGGTGTTTAATTACACTGCTACAAATCAAAGGCAGGATATTCTGTTCCCGGAATCCGGGACCAAAGTAAAAGTCCTTCCTTTCAACAGCAATGTGGAAATAGTGTTTCAGGGCACCAGCATTCTCAGCAATGAAAGCCATCCTGTGCACATCCATGGGTTTGATTTTTATGTTGTGGGACAAGGATTTGGTAACTATGATCCCCAAAAAGATCCTCAGAAGTTCAACCTGGTGGATCCTCCACGGCGCAATACAATTGGAGTTCCGCCTGGTGGGTGGGCAGCCATCAGATTCAAAGCTGACAATCCAGGTAATTTAATATGTACTCAAATTTTTCAATCTAAAAGGAATGCAATTTCCTCCTCCCCTTATAGACATTACGATTTATTTGTTTTTGTTGTGTGATATAACAGGAGTATGGTTTGTACATTGCCATTTTGATGTTCATTCGGAGTTTGGATTTAACATGGTATTTCTTGTGGAGAACGGAACACGCGCGGACCAGAATTTGCTTCCTCCTCCTCTTGATCTACCCAAATGCTAATTCGACTACCATATGTTGCATAAGCTCTTGTTAACCGTTTGAATTCAATAGAAAGTGTATGAGAAAGATGTTTGTCAATAAAACAAAATGAAAAACTCCTCAACTAGTTTTCATTGTTCTCCAGAAAGAAATAAACAAAACAAGGAAATGCTTCTATATAGAAGATGACTTACACATCGCGTATTTGCATTTGTTCTCCATGCATCGGTTACAACATGTAATGTCCCACCCTCACATTAAAGTTTGAACAGTAGAAGAAGAACATCTGCTTGTTTAATAATACTATATGTCTTTTTCGATGTGATCTTTCAAAGCTAGACAAGAAGTTGTAGAAGGTGTGTTTTTTTGTTTTGAAAGATGTGTTTTTTTGTTTTGAAGAGTCCCACTTAGTTATGGTTTTGTAATATATATAGAGTAAATAACCAACTGAAATCAAATTGTATAAATGTCATTGAACTATGGATTATTTTGATTCTTGAAAGATTTACAACATATAGACACCATTGAAAATGATGGCCAGCTTGTAGTATGAGCCTTACAAGAATTATGTAAAAAGCATACTCGATTTTTAAGAATCACTATAGGTTGTGGGTGAAGGTGTCCAAGAGCTTGTTGATGACCAACTTGGAGCTGAGTTCGCAACCAACCAAGTCACTTGGAAAATGCTTTGCAACAACTCCTTTGGTGATGACTTCCCACTCTTTTGATGTTCTCTTGTTTTGCCACAAGTAGTTCACTAGTTCACAATAAATAAAATATGTATTTCCCCTCTTACTATTTCAAAATTGCTCTTGAATGGTACAGCCAACCAAGCAAGTTGGTTACTCACAAAATTGATGATGAATCATTTGAAACTCCAAAACCCCAACACTGAAACCTCTTAAAACTTTCTTCTTGGATAGCCGATTCTTTTCCAACTTGAGCATACCATATTTGACCTCTTAAAACCCTTCAAAATGTCCAGGTAGAGGTTGGCTAAGCAAGCATGCAGAGCACTCAAAAATTCATCCAAACACCTTCAAAAACTTTGTCTTTTGTTGTTACATACTACAAACCCTCTTCTATGTAGTTCTAACACACCATGTGTAGATTGGAACTCCTTGGATTCTTAGTTTGTCAAGAAAGGGGGTTGTTGGTAGTGTATGCGGGAAAAGCGGGGCGATGAAACTTAAAATGTGAAAAATGAAGTTCAAAGAGGCCTGTCCACACACCCACAGGACTTCTTGGTGCAAGTTATGGAGTCATGAAGAATGACTCAACTTTCCAAGGATGGTTCCATGGTTCTCTATCTCACAAGGTCCCTCAAACCAATGCCTTTGCTCTCAGATCACTGAGCAAGTGGCTTAGGGATGACAAATGCAAGAACGAGGGATGTTTATGATTGATTTAGTTATGAAAATGTGTCTGATCTATGCATGATTCTACAAATGCAATAAACTAGATTATAAGATGACAAGGTTAATAGCAATACTATCCTAACATGATATACTAGTTTATGAATTAAGCTATTGATAAAGGAAATAGTCTAAAATGCTTATTATATTTATTCCTATAACAAAGAGAAGCTAGATGTGTTAATAAAATTGAGCATAAATGAGATACTAAAGCTTGCATGGATCCTTAAAATGAAGGAATGAGAGCTCTATTTATAGTGAAAATAGGGCAATGGATGGTCAGGATTGAAAGAGTTAATCAAGGGTCAAGTTTGAAAGTTGTCAATCCATGTTTTCAATTTTCACCAATGAAATTGTGACAATTGTCAACATAAGGCTGGTTGAGAGGAGATGTAAGAAGCATTAAATGCTTGAAAAGACCTCATGGTTACCCTAGGAGGTAAGGGTTAAGGTTAGGTTAGGGTTATCCATTGGATAAAGCTTTTACCCGAGAGGTAAACTCTTGTGCAAAGGTTAAAGGAATAACTATGGTCAAAGCAATAAATGCTTGATGAGACCCTTAGGTTAGATGGAGGTTGGGTTAGGGAAAAAGTCTCTAATCATGCCACTAAGGGTTAGTTAACCATTAATGGTTTGAAGACTTTGGGGACAAATTTGTAAGAGTCCTTCCAAATTTGGGGGCATTCAACAAGTATGGAAAAAGGCTTTAATGCCTTTTGAAGACTTTACTCCAAATTTGAGAAGTGACCTCCTCAAATTTAGGGAAAGGGGATAATGGATGGGTTTGGAATAATTGATTAGGATTAGATGGATTCTAGAAGAAATTAGGAATAGGGTTAGGAAGCAAGTGGGAGATGTAGGAAAATGCAAGTGGGTGAGGGAAAATAGAATTAATTAAAATAAATTGTTTTATTTCAATTTGGTTGCAAGTTGGGGATTTAAATAAATTAGATTTATTTAATTGGGGTAAACTATTTAATTAAAAGTAGAGAGAAGGGTTTTAATTAAATAAAATGATTTATTCAATTAAATGATGCAAAAAGGGCTTAAATGAATTTAACTAAATAAATTGAATAATTTACTTAATTAAATAGAGGAATGAGAATAAAATGAACATTAAATATTCATTTAGGAATATGGTCATTTTTATACATCTACATTTTGCCCCTCTTTGAAGTGACGTGTGTGCACATGTTGATTCAAAGAAAATGATGTGTTGTCATGATTTAGTTATGATCATTTTTTTATGTTGTTTTTGAGATTTTCAAGTCGTGCCCCAAATTTGATAAACGATGTTGATAATGATGTTAATAATGCCCCCTTGGGAGATGAATCAAAAATTTTGAATATTTGATTTGATTTAGATAAATTTCATTGCATTGTACAATTTCATCTATGTTGAATGTGGTAATTTGATTCATCTCCCGATATTGTCATTTGGTACACGAGCAATTTTACGCGTCCCTCCATGTAACCCTAATTTTGGTTTACCCTATATAAAGGGAAAAAGTGATCTCTTTTGTATCATTTGTGCTTGTTGACTTTGGAGAAAGTGATTTTCGGAGAGAAGTCAACATGTCGGTTCCGTATTCTTCTCATCGATTCGAGCGCATTCGGAGGTATCGGAGGTCTGTCACGTATGGAGCACAGTAAGTCAACCCTTTTGACCCCTTTTGGATTTTTTATTTTGTCATTTTTTATCATCTTTTTTATTTTGTCACGCGGATTTTACATTTTAGCATGTCGGGGTCAAAGCATAGCGCATACGATAAATTTTGTAGTGCGTAGGTTTTAAAGAATTAGGGTAGCATCCGAAAGGTTTTGGGTAGCACACCACTAGGTTAGGATAGCGCGTAGGATTAGCTTAGCACACTGGGGTCACAGGGTAGCACAGAGGGTAAAACGGGTAGCGCATAGGAGATACCTAGCGCATAGGGTTTCTAGGGGGTCGCATGGGTAGGTCTAGATAGCGCGTAGGTATGACCTAGCACATAGGGATAAGTACGCAGCGCAAAAGAATGATAGAATAGCGTATAGGGTAGTTTTAGCGCTTGGGGTAGGTTAGGTGGCGCATTGGAAGAAAAGGGTAGCGCATAGGTTTCGGCTAACACATAGGGTAGATTGGGTAGTGTTTGGAAAGGACAGGGTAGCACATGATAAGAAGTTTAGCACATAAGTGGAAAAAATTGGGTAAAGTAGGATTTTGGATGAAGAAAGATGGGTAAATTTTTGTCAATTTTGTTGGGACAAGTGCAAATTGCCAATCTGCATGTCTGTTGTCATTGTTTTGATAAGTTTGTCCAATATGAGTTATGATATAACTTAATTTGATTTGTGATTTTTCAAGTTGATATAGATTTGATGTAAATTTGATATGATGTGGTTTTTGATATGAATGTGGAGCTTGAATTGTTTTACAAGCTGTATTGATTGTGGAACTTGAGTTGTTTTACAAGTTGATATGGATATGAAACTTGAGTTCTGTTACAAGTTGATTTGATTGTGCAACTTGAGTTGTGTTACAAGCTGATATGATTAGATATGAAAATGGATTGATATGATGTGGAACTTGATTAGACTTTCAAAGCTTCAAGTTTTGATATGAATTTGATTTTGATATCTATGTTGTGAGGAGGAAACTGATATTGGACTTGTTTCACTTTTTGATAGGAGCATCTTGGAGTGGTGCAATCGCGTGAGCAATTTCTGAGACCATGGTCCTTGATACCATGATTGACACAGACAAATAGAGATATTATTGAGAGGTGTGGCCTGACCTCGTTGTTAGATATGCCTTGGTTTATCGTGAACCGGGGTTTATTGACTGCATTGGCGGAGAGGTGGCACAGTGACATGAACACCTTCCATTTGGCGATAGGCGAGATTACAGTGACGCCTGAGGATTGTTACCGGATTCTACGGATTCTTGTGGTAGGTGCATTGCTTCCCTATGAGCAAACCGAGGAGGGTGGGACTGAGGCACTTCGTCGGATCTTTCAAGATGATACTATGTGCGGGTATGAGATCCCCTGGTAGGAGTTTTTGGATTCGGATTACGCGCCTCTACCATCAGTTCTAGAAGGCTTCATAGGTGGTTTCTTATGTCCCGATCGTAGGTCGAAGGGACTAGCAGTGGGGTGGAGATTAGGATATGGTGATGCAGGGTTGCCGATTTGCATAGGAGTTGGCTATGCTGGCCCACTTATACAGGGATTTACACTAGGTAGCATACCTAGGTTATGACAGTTTATCAACTGGAGTGACACTGCTACAGGTATGGGCATGGGAGCATATTCCCACAGCTAGGCCATTGGCAGACAGAGATAGGCCTATTGGGTGTGCATATGCATATGGATACAGAGGGATAGTTGTCCAGCATAAGCTGGGAAAACTAGAGCACTGGAGGAGAGTGCTGGATGATATTGATACGGTCGTCTAGTGACCATATACAGGTTGCGAGGTATGGGCCGAGGATGGGATGGAGATGCACTATATCTACATGACCAGATATTTGATAGGGCGGACGCCCTTTGTTCTTAAGAGGTTTCTACATAGCCGGGTGTTGCGGCAGTATGGTCGACAGCAGGGGATTCCACAAGGAGCATGTTTTTATGCTCGACGGAGATAAGATATTCTGAATTGGGGACCGACAACTGATAGAGTGGCGGCAGTGGAGGAGTTCTTTCATGTAGCCAGCCAAATTTGGGATTATGACCCTGAGATAGTGGATGCAGGGATGACTGATGATTTTGCAGCACTCTTTGCAGTGTGTGCGGTGGCCAGGATATCTGATCCAGCTGAGATGATTCCAGCTTTTGATGATGATGAGGAGGTAAATGAGGGGGTGGTGATGGAGGAGGAGATGATGGCAGAGATGGCAGAGGAGGTGGCCAAGGTTGGCAAGGAGATAGAGGGAGATTGGATCGAGGGAGAAGAGGAGACAGGGGAGGAGATGGCGGTAATAGGGGGTACGAGCGGAGAGAGCTGAGCGGTGAGCTATGATGGATAAAGGGAGAGGAGGTTTGGCTATCAGATCTTGGGGTGAGGAGAGGGTTGGGGAGATGATAGCAACAGTGGAAGGGTATGATGACGTGTGACAACCAGCCCAAAGGAGGAGGTCAGATGTTTTACCTCCACCTGCACCGAGGATAGTTAGAGGGGCAGGGGGTACCCCTTCATAGGTACCCTTACAGATGCGGATTCTGACACATGTGGAGGATGCGCAGATTAGATCATTGCAGTTGTCAGTGTAGCACTTGCAGACACAATTGTTGGCGCATCAGTGTCAGATTACTCAGCTGACCATAGAGCGTGATACTGAGATAGAGCAGCGGGGTCGAGCAGAGGAGCTCATAGCGAGTTTGCAGAGAGCTGCAACAGGTGGTCCGATGAGAGACACCTTGAGAGAGTCGGCTTGTAGAGACAAGGAGGTGGAATACTATAGGAGACATTATGAGGATGCGGTGCCCAAGGAGCACCAAGTGCAGAGTTTTACACAGTCGAGATCTAGTCGATCTCGAGAGGCTGGATCGAGGACAGAGAGCAAAGGCGTGACAAGGCCTCCTAGACAGGATCCACCTGGAGATCCAGGTGCTGGGACATCTGCAATGAGACCGTCACCTTCAAGAGATAGTCATACCTAAGAGACGTTGTCTCTATTGTATTTTGATCATTTGGTTGCATTGGCACAAACATGACATATTTTGTATATTGATCATTCTTTGAGATATATATATATATATATATATATATATATGATATCATTTTCTTTGATCCTCATGTGATGTGTTATGGATTATGCTTTCTATATGCTTTAGTCTATGATGATGCAAAGCTTAGATAGATGTATGTGATGTGATATGTGATAAATATGATGTGATAATGTAGGATGTTGTGAGATGTATCTTTAAAATGAGATGTATGATGATGATATGCTGTGACATGTATTTTGAAAATGAGATATATGATATGATATGTTGTGAGATGTATCTTGAAAATGAGATGTATAATATGATATGTTGTGAGATGTATCTTGAAAATGAGATGTATGATATGATATGCTATGAGATGTATGATATGATATGCTGTGAGATGTATCATGAAAATGAGATGTATGATATGATATGCAACTAATTGTAAAATGATATGCAACTAATTGATTTTGAGCATCCACATTTTGTATTCGTCATCCCTGTATAGCCACATGTTGTTTGCTTTCTTTGTATGTATCATCATTTGAGCATTGATTAATTTTGAGATATGTTGAAAATTTATACAAGCATAATGGTATAATTGAACCATAATGACCTGAGAAAAATTTACATGATTTTTGATTTTGCAAGATAGCACAAGCGTCAAGGTATAATTGAACTAGGACGACCTGAGTGCGAATTGTGTAAAAACAGACAAGATTAAATCATTTGTATGTGTGATGTGGAATCATGTCTTCAGTGATATGTTGTGAATCACGTCGCGAGACAAGTATCGACACAGTACAGATGATCGCCTCACAGACAGAAAAACTAAGAAAATATTGGAGTCTCCCATGACGTTCTCTAGCTTTGAAGCATTGTTGAGAAAATTTAGAGGATCCAACAATTCAAAAAGTTCAAGTGCAAAAATAGTCAAAACTTTATGCAAGATGCAACATTTGATATTTCAGAAAATCATCCATCATATTTGTGAATCTGGTTAAGCGATCAATGTTTTGCTTTGCGATTGTGCGAGTGTTGTTTGTTGGATATGAAGTTATGATTTTGTGACGAGTTTTGACGTTTCAAACGTGTTGCAAGTTTTGATTACTGCCCCTAGTCAAGTGTACTTCTTAATGTGGATATGTACAGTGATTACCAAACCATGGTGAGATGCGGTGAAAGGATATGCGGATAAACCAGGATAGTGACTACACTAAGTATGGCCTGGATGGATATTGTGATAAAAATGTCAGGCGATGGCCGATAGTGCTTTACTATGGAGATAATGGTATGGATATAGATAGAGGAGTTGTCCTCTCACAATAGTGCCTATTGCTAGTTTTCACCATTTGCTTTTATTGTACCTTTTTATTTACCTTTTTCTTGATTTTTTTTGACTTTTTTGTGCATTAGTGTACTCAAGTGTAGTATTTCTTCAGATGAATGTTGTTTGTTGGTTTGTCGAGCACATCTCCTTCTGAAGTTGTTAGCTGATAGGCGCTTGATCCATAGGCTGATATGATGACATAGGGACCTAACCAATTAGGTTCAAATTTCCCTTTCTTTTCCTAATCCTGTTGATTCCTAGGATTTTCCTTGAGTACTAGGTCACCAATTTTAAAAATTTTGGGAATGACCTTGTGGTTGTAGCTCCTACACATGCATTGCTGATATGCTTTGAGATGAGTGTAGGCACATTGACATCTTTCATCTAGAAGCTCGAGCTCTTGCAGTCAGTTAACTCAATACTCTTCATCTGGGATTAAGCCTTTCAAAGAGACTCTGAGAGATGGAATTTCTACCTCCAAGGGTAAAATTGCTTCTGATCCATATACCAATGAATATGGTGTAGCCCATGTATGTGTGCAGATGCTAGTTCTGTAGGCCCAAAGTGTTGGATTGAGTTGTATATGCCAATCTTTGCCTGCATCATTCACTATTTTCTTTCAATATTGTTTTGTCGGATGCTTCTGCCTGACCATTCCCCTATGGGTAGTAAGGTGTAGAAAAATGATGTTGGATTTTGAATTTTTCACATAGTTCTCGTACATCTTGGTTTTTGAAAGGTCGTCCATTATCTGTGATGATGGAGCTTGGAATTCCATATCTATAGATCAGATAATTAAGGATAAAAGAAGCAATTTGTTTCCCAGTCACTGTGGTCATGGGGACTACTTCTATCCATTTGGTAAAGTATTTTGTTGTAGTTATAATGAACTTGTGTCCATTTGGAGATGAAGGATGAATTTTGCCGACCAAGTTTAGTCCCCACTAACAGAAGGGCCAGGATGTTGTGAATGGCTGCAGTTCCTATGTTGGTGCATGTATAAGATTGCCATGGATTTGGCTTTTAGGACTCTTCTTTGCAAAGTGATCAGAGTCTTTTTCCATTGTTGGCCAGTAATATCCCATTCTTAGAAGCTTTTTAGCAAGAGTAGTACCACTTGAATGTGTGCCATAGATACCTTCGTGAAGCTCATGTAAAGCGGAGTCAGATTCATTGCAATCAAGACAACGAAGAAGAGTACCATCTAGACCTCGATGGTACAAAGTATCAATAGTAAGAGTATAATGGGCGACTTGCCGGATAAAGTTGTGTTTTTGGTTTCGGGACAAGTCAATGGGTAGGATATTGTTCTTAAGATAGTCGTAGATGGGTCCATATAATGGAGAGTCAGAACCGGTCAAAGTATAGATAACATGGGATTCTGAATGGTCATAGGCTGGGGAGAACAATTGCTCTACCAAAAACTCATAACGATTTTGTTGCTCTGGAATTTGCAGTAGTGAAGTGATAGTAGCCATGGCATCAGTTTCTCTATTATCCAACCTTGGTATTTGCTTGAAAGTGATGTGTTCAAAATATTGTTTGAAATCATCCACCATTCGCTTGTAGGGTAGCAGCTTGTCGTCTTTTGTCTAATAGTCATTGTTGATTTGATTGATGACTAGTTGTGAATCTTCGTAGACTTTTAATTTTGTGATCCTCCATTCTATGGCCATTTTGATTCCTATAACCAATGCCTCATATTCAGCAATGTTATTGGTGCATGGAAACATAAGCCTATATGATCTTGGTATAGTGTGTCCTTCAGGAGTGATGAATAGAATGTCAGCACCTGAGCCATGTTGTATGTAGGATCCATCAAAATATAAGGTCCATTGTTTGGTGGAGATAGCAAGAATGTCTCTGTCTGGAAATTCGATCTCCATAGTTTGTTTTCCAGGTAGTGGTGCTTCTGCCAGCTGATCTGCAATTGCTTGTCCTTTGATAGCTTGTCATTTTGTGTAGTGGATATCAAATTCACTGAGGATCATGACCCACTTAGCCAATCTTCCTGCAAGAGCTATTTTACTAAGTAAATATTTGAGAGGATCAATTTTTGCAACCAGCTTAATTGTGTGAGCTAGCATGTAGTGTCGGAATTTTTAAGAGGCAAATACCCCTATTAGACAAGCTTTCTCAATGAATGTATAGTTGATTTCATATCCATTTAATGTCCTATTGATATAATAGATAGCTCGCTCTTTGCCCTGTTGATCTTCTTGTGCTAACAATGCCCCCAGTGAGATGTCTGTTGTTGAAATGTAGAGAATGAGTGGCTTCCCTACTATTGGTGGTACTAGAACTGGTGGGTTCATTAGATACTGCTTGATTTGATAGAAGCATTCTGTACATTTGGCTTCCCATCTGAACGGTACATTTTTATGTAGCAAATGATTGAATGGGAGACTTTTATCTGCTAGTTGAGCAATGAATCACCTGATTGATTGGAGTAGTCCTTGTAGAGATCTAAGTTGGCTGATGTTCTTGGGTGGTGGCATCTCCATAATGGCTTGTACCTTTGCTGGATCCACTTCAATACCTCTAGCTGAAACTATGTAGCCTAGTAATTTGCCTGATGTAACCCCGAAGACACACTTCTTAGGGTTGAGCCTGACTTGGAATTTTTCCAATCTATCAAAAATCTGTTCTAAGATGCTTAGATGTTCTGCTCTGGTGAAGGATTTAGCTAGTAAATCATCTACATAGTCTTCCATGAAGGTATGCATCATGTCATGAAAGATTGTTGTCATTGCTCGTTGATAAGTTGCTCCTGCATTCTTTAAGCCAAAAGGCACGACATTCCAACAGTACGTTCTCCATGGACAGGTAAGCGTTGTTCTATCTTGATCCTCTGGGGCTATCTTTATTTGATTATAGCCTAAAAAACCATCCATTAGTGATAACATTGCATGGCCTACTGTGAGGACTACAATTATGTTGATACTGGGCAAAGGAAAGTCGTCTTTTGGACAAGCTTTGTTGACATCTCTGAAATCAGTGCAGATTCTAATATTGCCATTTGGTTTTGATACTGGTACAATGTTGGAAATCCATTCAGCATAGTCAATAGGTCGAATAAATCTGACGTCTAATAGTTTCTTCAATTCAGCTTTAACCATGAGTGCCACATGTGGATTCATCTTTCGCAGTTTTTGTTTGACTGGCTTAGCTCCTGGAGCAATGGACAAGTGATGCATGATTAATTATGGATCAATCCCGGGCATATCTGCATATGAACAAGCAAAGTTGATTTGCTTTTCTTTAAAAAATTTAATAAATTATGATCTTTCTTCCTCCGTCAGAGATTCTACAAGGTGTATAGTTTTGGTTGCTTATGTAGTACCAATGTTGATTGATTGAGTGGGCTCAATAAATATGGGTGATTGCTCGTGATAATGCTCAGGAAGAGTGTCAATTCTCCCATCCTTAGGTGCCTTAAAAAAGGTTTTCACCCTCAGATGCGTCCTTTATTTTTACTTTTGTGTGATCTATTGTTGCCATTGACTGGTTTTCAGCAGTAGATCTTTTATTTTGCTCATTTTTGCGACTGAGAGACTTGGCACTCCCCTGATTGCAGACATTGTTACTTTGTTCATTGGTAGAGTCTATCTCTGGGTTAATGGTACATAAGTAATGGATAATGGATTTGTCATTTGGGAAAATTGGTATATCATGAGTTTCAGGTTCGTCCCAGTCTATGAGGTTAGGAAAGACAAGTGGTAAGGAATCGTTAGGTGGATCAAGTTCGACTATGGTAAGTGTCAGGATGGAAGTATCATCATGATTGGTCAGGATGTTAAAGAAGTTAAGGATTTTGTCGAGGTCTTCGATGGTATCATCTTCCGTATAGACTTGTGCATAATGTTGCTTCTCTTTTTCCTTGGCATCATACATATTTTGTGGACCAAATTCAAGTGGTCTAGATTCTGTGTCATGTTCTTCTTGAGAGATGGGTGTATTACTATCATTTGCACAAATATCTTCAGTAATATTAGAACAGCTACCCCATTCATATTCATTGGAATCAGTCTCAGAGGTATTATCCCAGATTCTAGTAGTGTTGTGAACTGGTATGTTGTAGGGTGAGAACAGGTCTTTGATAATTGAGACAAGTTTGATAGTTTTCTCTATTTCTGTGTTAGATCCTGCTTCCACTCTTTGCATTTGTTCATATACTATCTCTCCTCAGGGAGGAATGATGTAATCCGAAGGTGATTCTTCTTTGTTGGATATTGGTTCTTGAATATGATGTGCTTCTGTAGTAGATGCTTCCTTCTTTTGACATTGCTCTCGTTCTTGATGTTCACGTTCTTTACGTATTATCTCAGCTGACTCGAACAGTGCCTCTTGTCAGGAGTCTTCTTTGTATTTCTTCTTTGCTTTCCACTGGAGTTTTTGATATTTGTGTGGTGCCCTCTTTGGTGGTAGAGTGAGTTCAAAGCCCAATCCTTTTTTATCTTTACTGAATTGTGAAGGAGGATTCAATGGTTCTATGATGCCTTCTTGATGCTTACCAATAGGTCATTTGCCATTGTATCCCATTTGTTGTATGATTAAGTAGCCTTTTCCATATAGGTGTGTTGGTATAGCTACCTCCACAGTAGCTGCTCTGTCTTCTTCCTCATCTTTGTATAGCCAACTAAGGATATCCTTTTCCTCAAATTCATGTGCTAGAGTGCCGAGTTGAATGAATGTGCCATAAAACTTGGTGATGGGTTGAGTTTCTTGATGTGTTGATGATGTAGGTAATCATGAGATCTAGGTGATGTTGGTAAGTTGGCCAAACACATGGGTTCTAAAGAGTATTCTCCCATGCCTTGTTCTTTGATCTTCATTTTCTGCTTGAAATCTCTAGGTAATGATTTAGACTTTTCTTGTTGAAGATCTTGTGCTGATGAATTTTGTTTCTCTCTATTATGTGGAACTAATTTGTCTTGGGCTGCCCCCATAGCATTACAATGCTGAAATGGATTATTGATGCAGGAGCATCCAAGAGTCCACCTGAGACCAAGGAGATTATAAACATGAACAAAGACCCCAGAGCATCCTTGAAAGTGAATTGGAATGTTTTGAAGCCAATAATGGCTCTATGTAATGCTCAATTTGATTTAAACGTAATAAGTCCTAATAAGGGACCTAAGACAAAATATGGTGTCAAGTAGGCCAATAGTGTTTCAAGGGTCTAGAATCGTTAGTAGGGTCTTTGGTAGGGTTATTTAGGTATATGAAATAAAATTCCATTGATTTGGAATGATTTTAGCAAATAGAATGTATTAAATAAAGTTGGAAAATTCAAATCTTTGTATTCCAACGTTTAGTAGCATTTTGGAGGGAAATTGAGTTTTTAATTCTTAATGAATTTGTAAACCCCTCCAACCACCTTGGGTTGGTTGGGGAAGTTGTATTCATCATTTATGATGGAAAAAAGAGAGAAAAGTACAGATGGTACAGACTGGAGGTGCTGTTGTATGGACTGAGACAGTTTTAATGCAAAAAACTTGATTTTCCTTGCAAAACTTGCATTCCTTTGATGATCTTTGAGTTCTAATCATTGAGGAAGGTTGATAGGCATTTAATGTGCATGATCTGAAGCATTTTATATCATTTTTAATCTGATCTAAGGATTTATATTGACTGTCCTGTTTTAAAAAGTCTGATTTTCCTTGTTTTCTCAAGTATGAATATGTAATCCATCCCCTTTATGTGCTTATTGTGACTTGGGGATGGAAACTAATGTTGTATCATATCAAACTAACATGAAAGTGCAGGACTGAAGTGGTTTTTTAGAGTGATCACTCACAAATGGTGAATTTGTTGGGTGATTGGAGGCGTGATTTTGAGCAAGCCCTAGTTTAGAGGGTGATTTAAGGAGGGTTTTAGAGTTTGGACACTTAGAAGTTGAATCAAGCCATAAAACCTATAAAATACTTTTTTTTGGAACCTGATTGAATACTGTAAAAAGTTTTGTAACCTGGTGTTAAGTTTTGTAGGTACTTCCTTTGTAAAGTGGGTGGTTTTTAAGGCTAAAAAGGGACACATTTGAGGACAGCAAAGGGTCCATCCAAAACAACCTATATCAAAATTCTGATATGTTGTGTAACATCCAAATGGGTGTCTAAATATGTAATTTTTTGGGAAAGTTTTTTGGAAAAGTTTTGAGTTAAAGGGAAATTACCCGATTTGAAGGGCTAGATGCTTGGTTGAATAAATGTATTGAGTTTGTGTTGAAGCTAGAGAGGCTTAGGGGTTTTGAAAGCCTTTGAATCATGTTTTTTTAGGTCTTTTTAAGTATTTGGAGGCATGAGACACACTTGGTTTAGGTGGTGTTAGGTTTTGAGCCTATTGAGGCATTGAGTGCATTTGAGACACCTGAGGAGTGTAAGGGGTTTGGGTCCAAAATACACCTTTTATTTGCAAATTTGTATTAGATTCTCTTGTCTTTGCATCAATTATGATCAGCTGATATAGAAACCTCCTGCCCATTGTAGAGAAATTTGACACACTAGTGATATGTGGAGGGTACCGCTTGCATTTCATGTATCTAAGGTCGACCCAATAGGATATTGTAGGTGAGGTCTATGTCTAAGACTTGACACATAGTATCCTTTCGTATTGGTCCTACCTGAATTTGCAACACCATTGTTCCTTTAGATGATCTTTCTTCATCATCATATGCCTTTATAGGGATCTTTTTGCGTGGATCAATAGACTCCTCCAAGAAGCCTAATGCATGGATAAGTTTTAAGGTACAAATATTAAGTCCAGCTCCTCCATCTATTAATACTCATTTAACTTGGTGTTTATAGACCATGACTTCTATATGGAGTGGACTATTATGTGGATGGCTCAACGAGATATTAACATGCTCATAAAAAGTGAGGTTATGAGGTCCTGTCATATGAGCCACCATGGCTTGGAATTTGTCAACATCCAAATCTTGCGGTACATTTGTTTCCAATAAGGCTTGCTCCAATATGTCTTTGTGTTTTGGTGAAAGTTTCAACAACTCAAGTATAGATATTTCAGCAAGAGTTTTGCGTAGTTGACCGACTAGATCATATTGAATTTTGGGTACGGTGTTTGTTGTTGACATATGTCCCTTCAATACATATTTTTGAGCTCTGGTTGTTACATTGACAGATTCATGTTCACATATGTCTTTGATTGTGATAACATTGACTTTATTGTCCTCAACTGATATGTGATTGATGGTGTTATTGTATATGTGATTGATACGAGCTCCACGTGTATCGTTTCAGGTTGAAGCTCCATCCTTGTAGTTTGGAAGAGGATTTTTGAAAGCTCTGTGGTCACCATTTGTTTTGAGACCATCGACCGTCAAATCACCTCTATGGCTTGAACAATGTTTTTCAGCCTCATGCAATCATTTGTTGGATGACCTTTGTTGCGATGAAAATCACAAAAGTGTGAGTCATTCCACCAGGGTGGTTTGATTTGTGGTTCAAAGTTGCTGATTGCAGGTAAAGAGATAATTTTGTTTGCTAGGAGTTCTCTGAATGCTGACTCCAGTGATTTCCCTTGTGGTGTATAAATGTGTTTCAAAAAGTTGTTTGTGTTACCCCGTGAATTTGGATTAGGTCCTCTATTGGTGTTATTGTTTTGGGTATTTTTGGTGTTGTTTGTGTTGAGTTGATCTTGATTGGTATTTGGTGCATAAGTGTTAGTGCCTGGGTTAGCACCTTTGGGATTCTTTGTAACTTGAGGATTACCTGATAACGCAAGCATGGGTTGCTTTGATTTTGGATCATTTGATTCAGTTCCTCCTTCATTTCCATTGTTTTTATTTCCGGTCCAGAATCTGGATTTGTCCAAGTTGTTGTTGTTTTGGTTGTTGTAATTGGATGAACTTGTTCCTTCTTTGAAAAATTTCAACATTCCCTTTTTGACACATGCTTCTTCTAGTTGGATGTCATTCTCAATCAATTTAGCAAAATATGCTATGCATTGGAGTTTGAGTTTGTAACTCATCTCACTATTCAAGTTATCGATGAAGATTTCCATCTTTTCTTTTTTGGGTACATCACGAGGATATCTCGAAACCATACGCCGCCACCGTTGAAGGAAGACCATGAATGTTTCATTGTTTTTCTGTTTGGTATTATAGATGTCTAACATGGTGATAACATGTTGAATGTTATAGGAATATTGAGCTATGAATTTGTTGACTAGTTCATTGAATGATCTGACGAGAGGTGTGATTTTGGATAACCATTCCATTGTTTGTCCTCCCAAGCTTCTTGGGAATATCCTCATCAAATAGGTATCATCATGAGCAAATTCAAGACTCATTGTGCAAAATTCTTGAACATGATCACGAGGATCACTTTTCCCATCATATTTGTCAAACTTGGGAACATCTGAGTTTGGAGGAAAAGGTACCATGTTCAATCTTCTGTCAAACGGATAAGGACAGATTTTAGTTAAGGAGTACCGTACTGTTGTACCTTGTTGCATGTCTTGCATTTGTCTTTGCAACATTTTCATTTGTTGAGTAAGAGCAATCAGAGGTGCATTATTTTGTCGAGGGAAGAATTGTTCTCTTGCATTAATTCTAGGCTAAAATGGGGTATGGAACGGTATGTTTTTTCTCGGGGATGTTTTTCTCAGGTATATTTTGTTCTTGTAATGGGGTATGGAACGGTATGTTTTTTCTCGAGGATGTTTTGCTCAGGTATATTTTGTTCTTGTAGATTTTGTTCAAGAATATCCTACTCAAGGTCACATGCCTCTTCCTCTCATTGTCATTCTTGATATCCGTAATGTTGAGATCTTGTTTTAAAAATGTTTGTGTCAAAGTCTTCATAAATTTTAACCCCTTTGCTTGTGAGCATGAGTAGGTATTTTTCCTTGTCATTTTCCATGAGTCTTTCAACAAGTTTTTGAAACGAAGCATTCTCTTGACACTCTTGAAGAAGTTCTTAAAAAATTTCAGTGTCCTCTAGATTTGGACGCTCTAAAGGATTTGATAATCTCCAATTCATGTTGGTTTCTGGTTGCATTTTGCTTTGTGTGTTTTGTTGAGAGCGAGTAACGGCAGGCATCTAGTAGAAGCTCTTTGTGACAAAGGGAATGAAATCTTCTTCAATGTTTTGTTTAGGGGTTGGTGGTTCAAATCAGGGTATGTTATAAGTGATGCACTCTTCGGGAAAGAAGGTCGGATTGATCTTCCCTCCTTGATTTATGTATTGACTGAATGCTGATTTTTGACAGAATTCCCTACTCCTCAAGGGTTCCTTGTCAAATTCGTTTGTTTTGTTTTGAAGATACAATCGTATATGATGAAGGAATGTGCGATGAGATTTGAAGAGTTGACGATTGATGTATAAAAATTTATTTCTTTTGGCAAGTTTCAAAGAACTTGGTTGTTGTTTCTTCAACTTAGTGTTACGATAAATATTCCTTCTTTGCATAATATGAGGATTAGTCATGCACAAGCGATTAATGGTTTCCTTTGATTTGTTTTGGATTTAGTTTAGCTTGTTTTGGAAAATTAAGTTTTACTTTATCAAAGTGAAGGTTTAGATGCCCCCTCACGACAAAGTGCATCAAATGATATGGAATACGAGCTTTCCCGATATGGAAACTCAATTTGACAACTCAGAGTTTTTAAACAAGTGTGTTTTTGGGATAAAAATCCGTTTGATTTAAAGGACCTGTTTGCTACTTGTGATGATGTTTCCCGATTTTGATAGGATATATATGTTTATCTTGTGACTAGTTTCAGATTTTAGGTGACTTTGCTTGATGAAAACTTGCTTTTAGAAATAGCTTTTGATACTTTGTTTTTGGTTTTCTGATTGATGAAGTTCAAGCTGATGAAGGGAAGCTTTTGAAATCATTGTCAAAATTTTCCAAATTGACCTCTGTTTTGCCCCCTATTTTTCTGGTTTTGACTATGCACTGAAACAGAGACGCAATGCGCTATGAAAACTTCTCTATGCGCTAGAGAAAAGACTCCACGTGCTACACTGCCCCATGATACGCGCTAACTGGTTAATTTTGGTTAGCTTTGGTTCAACTTTGGTTTAAAAGGCCATGCGCTAATATGGGCCTCCTATGTGCTAACAGTTAAACCCTACGCGCTAAAGTTTGATTTCTATGCGCTAAGTTGATGCTTCAACGCGCTAAACTGCTTTCAAGACACGCTAACTGTCACTACTTGTTTTTAGTTCTGGGTGAAGCGCTACTGTTAAGACTTGATGCGCTAAAGAGAAGGTTTAATGTGCTAAAAGATGGTTCCTATGCGCTAAGAAGTTTCTCTTATGCGCTAAACTACCCTAAAATATATTGACTTGGTTGTTTTTCTACAATTTTGGAATTTTGCCTTGAGTTTTTAGTGCTGATAGATGATTTTCTGAAATAACGAATGAAAGCACGGCACCAAAGAGACAACCATTTTGCTTAATCTAAAAAATAAGTGTATGTTCTGTGAGGATGTGTTCAAATCCCCAATGTTTCAATAGGTTTAAATACAACATGCACTTCAATCAGACTCTTTATTCAAGGGTCATTAGCAATATCATAGCCCACTAGTTTCGATACTCCGTCAGCTCAAACAGTCGTGTCACCCCGTAGGGGGCGCCCATTTTTTCGCCTTTTTCCAGAAATTAACCCAAATTGAATTGCTTCATAGTTGAGTAGTTATCTTGGGAGATATATGGTGAGTGACCTTAGGGGCGGATTCTTCCCCACCCTTGCACTATGATATTGCAAATGTCTGGTTACTTACTCAGCTCAAAGTTTCTATGCTAAGGTTCGTAATCAAGCTTCTTGTTCAGCCGTCAGTGATAAACTCCCTCAGGAGGCTTCCCAACCTTTAGAACAAAGGCTTTACATATCTCAAGGATACTGGGGGAAGGCTAATCGTTGCACGCAACTGTTGAAAAGGACTTTTGTCACTTTCCACTTTTGATTATAGTGGGTTGGAACACTTGGCTTCAAAGTTGTTTCCCACTTAGGTCATTCCCTTCACATCGGCCAAAAATGGCTTTAAGAGTTTTTCAACCCCTCGGGAAGGCAAGCTTGCTAAAGGATTTATTGCTTGAATTAAAGAAAGCTTTAAGAGTGGTTTTTCTTTTTGATCACCCAATTAAGGGGAGAGCATATACCTTCCACTTTCGAGACAAAGCACACAAGTTCTTTTTAGCCCGTCAAAGCAATGATTTGTTAATCCTAGATGGAGATGTTGCTCCATGAAAACATGGTGTTCTTTTTAACTTTTCAAGGCAATGATTTTCTAATCTGAAAAGAAGAACTTGGTCAGCAAAATGAACACGATGTTTCGTCAACAAAAGAAATCGAGCGAAAGGGGAAGATTTTCCCTCTTTAGTTGCAAAATAAAAGACTTTTGAGACTTGGTGTGATTCTTTACTTTGCTAAAACATAAGATGGATCCTTTTATACACCAAAGGATGGTGAAGTTCTTTTTAATCCATTTTTTTTGCAAAACTTTAAAAAACAAAATTAATTTGTTCCTTTTACAACCCAATGTAAAAAATTTCTCTCCTAAAAAAGCAAGGAAAAATTTGTTTTCTGGTTCTTTTTAAAGCCCAAAATAAAAGTGAGTTCAGTTTTAAGAAGAATTAAAAGAAGTTCAAATTTTAACTAACTTAACTAAGTTAGTAAAAACTTTAAATTATCTTAATGGACCTAAAATTGAGCTCCTATCTGCAAGAAATGTGTTAGAACCTTGCAAAATAACAAGTAAAATTGTTAGACAATATGTGGACTTCAACAAGTCTAAATTTTTCACATTCGGTTACAATTTCTAGTTTTTGCTTCAGTCTCTGATGCGCTACAGAACAAATTGTACGCATTACAAGGTAATCCGGATGCGCTATCGAAAAGGCCCGACGCGCTGAACTGTGTTTTAGATGTGCTACTCTATTTTTCTCCCATGCTGAGACCTACAAGAAAGTATTAGTGGGGATGATGCGTTAAGGTAAAGACTGCACGTGCTAGAGAATAGACCCCACGCACTAAACAGTGCGTTGGATGCACTAAAAGATCCACCAAATACGCTAAGGGATGTTCCCTATGTGCTAATTCATGTTTCCCGCGTACCTGCAAAAGTGTTTATTTTTTAAAACCGATTTGATTAATGGGGTAGTGCCCCACGGTGGGCGCCAGAAATGTATGCGGGAAAAGCGGGGTGATGAAACTTAAAATGTGAAAAATGAAGTTCAAAGAGGCCTGTCCACACACCCATAGGACTTCTTGGTGCAAGTTATGGAGTCATCAAGATGACTCAACTTCCCAAGGATGGTTCCATGGTTCTCTATCTCACAAGGTCCCTCAAGCCAATGCCTTTGCTCTCAGATCACTGAGCAAAGTGTCTTAGGGATGACAAATGTAAGAATGAGGGATGCTTATGATTGATTTAGTTATGAAAATGCATCCTATCTATGCATGATTCTACAAATGCAATAAACTAGATTATAAGATGACAAGATTAGTAGCAATACTATCCTAACATGATATACCAGTTTATGAATTAAGCTAATGATAAAGGAAATAGTCTAAAATGCTTATTAGATTTATTCCTATAATAAAGAGAAGCTAGATGTATTAATAAAATTGAGCATAAATGAGATACTAAAGCTTGCATGGATCCTTAAAATGAAGGAATGAGAGCTCTATTTATAGTGAAAATAGGGCAATGGATGGTCAGGATTGAAAGAGTTAATCAAGGGTTAAGTTTGAAAGTTGTCAATCCATGTTTTCAATTTTCACCAATGAAATGGTGACAATTTTCAACATAAGGTTGGTTGAGAGGAGATGTAAGAAGCATTAAATGCTTGATAAGACCTCATGGTTACCCTAGGAGGTAAGGTTTAAGGTTAGGTTAGGGTTATCCATTGGATAAAGCTTTTACCCAAGGGGTAAACTCTTGTGCAAAGGTTAAAGGAATAACCATGGTCAAAGCAATAAATGCTTGATGAGACCCTTGAGTTAGATGGAGGTTGAGTTAGGCAAAAAGTCTCTAATCATGCCACTAAGGGTTAGTTAACCATTAATGGTTTGAAGACTTTGGGGACAAATTTGTAAGAGTCCTTCCAAATTTGGGGGCAGTCAACAAGTTAGCTTGTTGAATGGATAAAGGCTTTAATGCCTTTTGAAGACTTTACTCCAAATTTGAGAAGTGACCTCCTCAAATTTAGGGAAAGGGGATAATGGATGGGTTTGGGATAATTTATTAGGATTAGATGGATTCTAGAAGAAATTAGGAATAGGGTTAGGAGGCAAGTGGGAGATGTAGGAAAATGCAAGTGGGTGAGGGAAAATAGAATTAATTAAAATAAATTGCTTTATTTAAATTTGGTTGCAAGTTGGGGATTTAAATAAATTAGATTTATTTAATTGGGGTAAACTATTTAATTAAATGTGAATTTAATTAAAAGTAGAGAGAAGGGCTTTAATTAAATAAAATGATTTATTCAATTAAATGATGCAAAAAGGGCTTAAGTGAATTTAACTAAATAAATTGAATAGTTTACTTAATTAAATAGAGGAATGAGAATAAAATGAACATTAAATATTCATTTAGGAATATGGTCATTTTTATACGTCTACGGGTAGCAAGCACCTCACTCAATTTTTTTGTAACAGCAGCAAAAACTATCCACAGTTGATTTCAAACTGATATAAACTTACTCAAATATGTTCGTCATGATGTGACTTGATAACTCAATGTTGAAGATGCAAGAAAAAGGACTCTCCTACACTCCAAACAAGTTAAAGTATGGGCCAGTCTCTCAAGCAAGAAGCTCCTTCAAATTTCAACTAGCAAAAAGTCTTCTAGAACTGATTTCTTTGTAGCCCAATTGAGATCCCTGAAGTAGAATCCCCTTCCACACTTTTCACTAGTCTCTCATAGTTGCAAGTGTGTAAGAACAATGGAGGTTTATTTCTCCAAGGTCTTCAAAAGCCTAAGGTTGATAAGCTCCACAAGGAGGTAGAAATAATTATTAGCAAAAACATTCATAGCAATGAGTCTCCAATGACCTTTAAAAACCTCTCCTCAAGTTGCCCTAACTAGGGTTGAATCCCTAACACCTCAATCAAATTTAATGAATTAAATAATAGTTATTTTATCCTCATAACAATTCTCCCACTTAGGACATACACTTTATGTTATATGCTTTCTCCACTTATACTAACCTTTTATCTCTCTCTTCCCCATTAACTCTCTCACTAGGAATAGGTACATAAGAAAGGTGAAACTTAATATTATAAATATGTTTTGAGTGATCCAAAGAGAGAGTATAAAGTAATATCTCTTTTAATTTTCTATTTTTCTCTCTCCTCATGGATACTTGGCAAGAAAGCACCTCACTCTCTCTCTAGACTCATGTATGCCTTTGAAGGAGATATTCTAGGGTTTAGTGTAGTTTTAGACTGGCGACTTGGAGATAACAATACTGTCAACTAATTCCATCCATATTTACTCTAAAGTGCCCTATAAAATAAGAGAAAACCACCAATATAGTGTCCTCTGCCTGTCCTTATCACTCTACGAGGACTTCCTTAATAGACTAATCTTGATATGTTGATTTTGGCTAAGAAGGGGACATTACACAACAAACTAGCCTTAAACCACACACACTAAGCAACATATTAAGCCTAGAGAATGTTAGTTAACTCTGAGTGTTTAACATTTTTAAGCCTAGAAGAGTATTCTTAGTGTGACCACACACCTTAAGCAACATATTAAGCCTAGAAAATGTCAGTCAACTCTGAGTGTTTAACACTTTTAAACCTAGAAGTGTAAACTTAGTGTTTGTGATTTAAGCCATTTCATTACAACATAAAAATCACGCAATTATTGACCAGTACAAAAGCATAAGCAACGGTTGGAATTATGATATTCCAACACTTTTCCTTTGATTTCTTCATTATTCACCAACTCTCAAAAGATATGAAATCTTGTATTAATGTGCTTAATTTTAGACTTGTCACAAAAGATTGAAGTTGATTCCATTTGTGCATGCAACATTTAAGTCAATATTCCTCCTCATTTGAAATGTTTGACATAATATTAATGTTGTTGCTGCATATTTTGTTTCTACTAATGAAAGTGTGACAACAGGTTGCTTCTTTAATGCCCATCAGACACCACTTGTACCAAATGAAAAATAAATCTACAAGTACTCTTCCTTGCATGATTATTGCCTATGATATCACTATCAATATATCTAATCAAATTTTAAAAAATACTTGGAGAATATATAAAATCCTCTAACCTAAGGTTATTACCACATATCTCAGTATCCTCTTTCCACCTTGCAATGAAATACTTTTTGGTAAATCCATGAACCTTGAGCTTAGACTAACCCCATACATTATTTCTAGCCTTGTAGCAATAATATAATTCAAACTTTCAATTAATATTTTGAATTTTGTAGAATCAGCATTAGGTTCTTTATCTTCTTTGCTCATTTTTGTACATCTATTGCAATTGGTGTAGGTGCAAGATTACAATTCAACATCCCATAATTATTTAACGCATCCTTTACTTATTTAGATTGACTAATAAAAATTTCTTAATCTGATTGAGCAACTTCAATGCTCAAAAATTACTTTATCAATCCAAAATCTATCATCTCAAATATTTTCCTCATAGTTGATTTGAATGTGTATAGAAAAATTTCTAATGAAAACCAAATCATCAACATATAAACACACAATCAAAATCGGACTATCCTTGTTGATCTTTATGTACAAAATGGGCTCACTAATACTTATGTTCAATCCATTGCTTATTGTGTATGAGTCAACCCTACTATACCATTCTCTTGGTACTTACTTGAGACCATAGAGAGCCTTCTTCAAGTGGTACACCTTGTTTTCATGTTCATGCACTTCATAATCAGGTGTGTTACAAGTGTGGTTGTCGTTACACCAAAAGATTGACCTATTAATGCCCAATACAATCACTAGACTTATAGAATCCACAAGAGGCAGTTAAGCCATCTCACAAAACCGAGTGTTGCATTGTACAGCACAAGGAGATCAAGGGCGCACACCTTGCAACAATCCCCCCAACGCAAGTGAGGGGTTTGAACCTGTGACCAAGCTCTGATACCACTTATTACAAGTGTAGTTGTCGTTGCAACAAAAGATCAACCTATTAATGCCCGATACAACCACTAGACTTATAGAATCTTCAGGAGACAGTTAAGCCATGTCACAAGCCCAAGCTATGCACAACACAAGGACACCAAGGGCGCACACCTTACAATAATTGATACCAATTTTTGGCAACAATTCAACAAATTGAGAGGGGGGAGGGTGAATCAGTTTGCTTAAAAACTTTTACTTAACTCAACTACAATTTTAGATCTGATAATTAACAATGGAAGCATAAATCAACACCACATCAATAACACACAAAACACCAAGATTTTTGATTTGGAAAACCCGGTTAAGGGAAAAACCACGGTGGGAACCTACCCACAATATGATGATACCCTTTTAGGAGTAAGTGAAATATTACAATGGGGAATGCACATGCATTCAAGCACACTACCTAAAGATCACTACTCAAAAACAACAAAGGGCTACAACCCTGGGAAGGCTCACTGCCTTACAAACATATTTGGATTACATCCAGAAGATTTTGAACTGAGAAAATAGCATCTCCTAATGCCTGGTTACAGTTCTGGTTAAGCACACAGTCTGATCTTCTCTACCATACTTCTTCTGAAAGATCAAAACATTATTTGCACACTTATCTAATGAAACACATTTTGATACACTCGTAGATACATCTATCACATGATTATTACATATATTTATACAAGTCATCAACCTATATTTCAAGGTCGAATCAACGCACACAATACAAATGATATAATTGTTGATCAAATATAAATTAACTTATGCAGACCAAAACAATGTCGGCTAAGACATAGTATGGACCTAAATCACCACCTCAAACATGAAACACCTCCAAGAATTATGCCACAAACATCCGCAACACACTGCAAGAATCATGTTGGACAAGAAAATGGAGAACACCACCACATCAAGAAAAATAATCAATAATGTGTTCACCGATCAATGTGGACCATCAACACAAATAGGACATGATCTAGAAACATCCACAAGCATCATGAGTTACCACATAAACATCTACACCAACTCAAATTACTAGAATCAACGTTATCATCATGTTGGACCTCAAGAACATAACTGTATTGTCTGTCAACTCATAATAGTCACTTGCGGACCTCCAAATCATGAACCATTTGAGTTGAGGACACATATGAATGTCCCAAACACTCTACCAAATCTAAAAAATAAGATATTGCAATGCAAAGCAAAATCCACAAAACTAATCAACACCGAACAATTGAAAAACCAATTGCAATACCGGATCTCATAACTCAATCAAATCTCCATGCGAACCACTGAAACTTTAGTTGAATCAACTAGAGATACTTATCACAAACCCTTTAATCCATAACAACTCATCTATAATACATTGACCAAACCAACTCATTTAATCTAACTACAACACTGGAACACACTAAGGAATATGTTGACATCAATGACAACACATCACTTAGCCAATTCAAAGACATATTTGCATATTATCCCAACAAGGTGGTTGTTTCACGCATATGTTTTCCTCAAGAGAATCATTCAAGAAAGTCAATTTTACATCAATATAATTCAAGAAAGGTGGCATTTATTTTAATTATAATGTTAGTGTAGATGTTGATAGTTCATTTTGTGTTTAATGGTGAAAATCTAGAAGACTAAGAATAAGAGTGAACATGAAGAAATGAAATGGGCATCCTCCAAGTTGTATTCTTTTGAAAAGATATATCCTTTGAAAAATGCTTGTTACTAGATAATCATTATTATATTTTACTTTAGCATATATATGTTTCATGACATTTTTATATGTCATGGATCTAGTTTAGTTTCATGAATAATACCAATTGAAGCAAATCACTAATACATTTGGCCTAAAATTCCGACGGAGAAGGTATATTGTGACCAAATTTGATTTTTTTTTGTAAAAATGCCTGCATTCGTCAGAATTCTGACAATAATTCAACATTTGGTTTCGACGAAGAAGGAATTGGCAATGAAATTTGTGTTTTTTGAGAAAAAGTGCCCTCATTCGTCGAAATTCCGACGACCGCGGGCATTACTTAAAAAAAAAAAAAGACCAAGTCATTTGATAAACATTAATCCCACCTCTTCATCCCATCGACCTCTACCATATTCACAAAAAAATTGGGCATTACAAGGAGGGAAACAATTCTGGATTGGGCCGCCAAGATCCGGTTGAAGAAAAAAGGTAGGGTAATCGACCAATTCATTCACAGGATGTTTTCTTGAATAAAAAATCATTATGTTTGTGACAATGTGTCAAATTTTCTTGATGTAGTGATGAAATTGTTTGAATTTTACATAAGAGGTTGCATTTGTCTTGGTTGATGATCAAGTTGTATCCTTCTTATAATGAATTTTACTGCTCATAATATTTTTTTTCCTAGCTCATATTCATTGTCTAGTAGAAAAAGAGATAAATAAGATTGAATTGGATGGCTGATCAAATGAAATGATCAATTATCCTCTTTATAGGCATAACCTCTTAGTACAAACCCTAATTAAGGAGCAGGATGACCTAAACCTGCATGATCAAATAGCGAAGAACCACAAATTGTGCCACTCTTGTATCTGACATCCGCTGGAAGTGGTCTGAACGTAGATTTTAGCTGAGGAGCTTACCTTGGGTATGGATGCTGGTATATATGGTTGTGATAGAAACTCCCTGCTGTAAGACCATGAGACCACTGTGTAGTGATCGAGTGCCATTTTTTGTCGGTGTTTTGGAAGGGAGGATAAGTGTACCGTGATAGGAAGGTGGTATAAAATGGAAGCTGAGAGGTATAAGGTTACAAAATGTGGGTTAGGATAGGATAGGGAGGTAAGTGATGAAGGATGTAATGGTGAAATAGTAAGTTAGGATATGTTAGGGGTTTAGAAGGTAGGAAATTGAATGGGGGGAGATTAAAGGATGTGAAGGGTGGAATGGGGCTAGGTAGGTGAAGTAAAAGTAAATGTGTATGAGGTTAAGCTTTAGGATAGGATGTAGGAAAGTGAAGGAGGTTAAGAGAGGGGATATGAAAGGTAGATGGAAGGTAATAATGATAGGAAGTGAGGTAAAGGTTATGAGGTGTGGGTTAGAAAATAGGGTGTAGGAAATGGAAGGAAGGGTCATCCATGTCGTAGTGTTTCAAGAGGAGCACATTCACATGAGGGACAAGAAGAGTCATATCACTTTGAGAGTTTTCACCAAGATGAGTAGCTTGAGTATGGACCTCAAATCTTACAAGCCTTATAGAATTTGATAGGTGTGATACAGGATAGGTTTTCACCCACAATAGAGACACCTCATGAGGATCCACTTGTAGTAGAGGAGCATATACTTGCATCTTGGAAGCTTATTAGGAGTTCACCTTGAATTTGGGAAATACACATAGAGAAGATAGAATATTGATCAATACACATTACCTAGCCTCATCATGCATAAATACAAGAGGTATAGACTATAGCAAGCACATATCATGAGCCAAAGGATCATATTCGAGAGTTTCTTCATCTCCAATCCTCTATATTTTTAAAATCCACAAATGGGGTTGAGGCTAAGTCTTGGTCACTTAGCTTGGACTTATGCTTTGGGTTGCATCTATATGTGAGTAACCTAAAGGCATAATTTGCAACACAATTTTTGAGAGGACTTGCTTCCACCTTGTGGTACTGGGAGGATAAAGTGCACCAACTCACATTGGATACCATTTTGGAGTTCTTCAAAGTGTGTTCTATTTCAAAATATTTTTGACAGAGATGCATAGATGAGTTTCACAATTTACATAATGAGGTTTCGTAGTGGCTCAACATGAGAGTTAGTTTTGGAGTTCTTGTAGTTTTTAGATTACATTCAAGAGAAGTTACTTGTCAATTATTTCATTAGGGATGGAAAGCCCAAAATTTCAGTTTTCCTACACATGGCCATTCCAAATGACTTTAGGGTTGCTATGGCAAAGTCTCTTATGGAAAAGGAGGTACATGAGAGGACACAAGAGGCATGAAAGAAGTTTGTAACCTTGATCAAGGGACTAAAGTGTCCATGGGCCTCCCCATCCTTCAAAGGAGAATTTAGACTTGCTATAGGATTTCAAAGAAAAACCCAATAGTATCAATATTAGGGACAAAAGTCTAGAGCATAGTAGGGGCCATAGGGTAGTCACATGTGACCATCATTGACACAAGGATATTTTAGGTATGAAAGACTATAGAGCTATCAAGCTAGGCCTTCTATGACTCAACAACCTTTTAGGGGAGAATCTAGTATTTTTAGTAGTTAGGGTTTTCTAATTATGGTGGGGCCTAGCCAACATAGGGTTATATGAGAGGCACATGTTATGTATATGTTAGTATCAGAAAGAGAGTGCCCACAAGGTTTTAGAGTAGGTGGAAACCATCCTAGGATGTCAAAGTAGATCACTGATATGTGGTTCTTTACCCTCCCAACCACTCAACATATACCACCATGGGTCTTTACCCTCCCAAACACCCAAAGGTCAAAGGAAGATTCACTGCTGCAACACTCACTTTTTGTGATAGTCTCAAGCACTTTGGATAGTCACTCCTTTCATGACCATTCTTCTTCACACAACACTCTCTAACATTAATTATGATGATAGTGTACCTCCTTAAACCTTCCACCAACACCAAACTCAATACCAAACTCTTTCCCAATCTCGCTAATGGACTAACTCAACTCACTATCAAATTGTGACAGTCAATGCAAGGTTTAGGATAGTAGTTAGAATCTTCTAATTATGGTGGGGGCTAGCAAATATAGGGTTATATGAGACAAGGGTAAGTTCAATAGTGATGTTTATTAGATTGTCATCAAAGTTTCCTGTTAGTGTTACTTTGTATTAGCATTAACCACTTATTGTCATTTCATTATAATCAGTTTGTTATTCCTTATAAGAATTTGTAGTATTACCATAATTTGTATAACCTAAATCAAATTATATTATGTATTCTTGAGATTATATATATATGTTATCTCTGGCAGTAACATTATGTTATTTTAATGTTGTTTTAATAAATAGATAAAATTTACCTTCTTAACTTAATATGATATTAACTGTCATTGACTTGATTAAGAACATCTTAATTTATATTCAATGATGCACAAATCTGAATTTAAATATGTATATCATACTGGTTGATATATACTCTAATGCTAACTCAGGAAATTCATGCTTATATGTACCTAACACTAAACTTACCCATGTCTTTATCCCTGGTGGCAGATTATCATTATTCATCTTGTATGTTCTCTAAACTTGGGCATTAAGGTTGTCCTATGCATTATCACATGAGTATTTTTTCTTGTTCTTAGGGTTGCCTATTGCTCTAAACATGATTAGGTTTTTTCACTATGTTGACTACCACCTTTAATGGACTTCCATCATGAATACTTATTACTATTTCCCTCTTTGACTATCACAAGATGACTAAAATGTTTGCATAGGTGACTAGATCTATTCATGTGAGTTCTCTTCATAATATTGGTAATTGTCATAATTTGATCATAAGGATACCATCTTACCTCTTTATGTCTTGACATGATTCTTTGTTCACATAGTTATATTTTTTTCATAAAACCTTGTTGCCTCATACCATTTAGATGATAAAAAAACTTCTACAAGTTCCAATGCCTTTGTCCTTGAACTATCTTGGACTACATAACTACCAACTTGGCATTGTTCCCATATGCTTGTGGTGAATTTCTTTGTTATCCTTGGACATACTTGCTATGATTTGTATTATTAATCTTTGTTTTTCATTTATATTAAACTTCTTTTGATTGGCTCCACTTTCTCCTAAATCTCAACTGTCACCCTTTGATAATTTCTTTGCCAAAAAGAGATCTCAAAATCTATCATTGGACTATCTTTTGATGTTGTGACTACTCTGAGATTCATGCTTATATTCTTGTGTTCCTAAGAATATAATACTCCATTATTGGTTCTTTATACAAACCTATATCTTTTATCATTGGCAATGGTTTGCATGCATTCATAGGAATTCAAGGCCAAGAACAAATCTCTACTCCTTGGTGTCAATGAAATCCCTCTAAGTATGTTCTTTCTTCATCTCTAAAACTTTTTTTTCCACCCTTGTTTGTAGCACTTTAGACCTATCAATTAGGCATGATCTTTTAATCTCTATGTTTGGCTGCTATAAAACTTCTATTTGGATTGTAACATTTGCTGCTCCATCTATTTTTTATCATCTTCCCATTGTTCTACTCACTGTCTTCTACCTAATGGCTGACATCTATGTGGATTCTATGACTATTAACCCTTGGGGGTTGTCATCATATCTCTGCAAACATCTTATTTTGGCACTCCTTATGTAATATTCACAAATTACAATCTCTCCTAAGTAATTGATAACGATTATATATTTATCAATAAACAATCTAAATTGAATGCAAATACTTTTTCCTTTGCAATGTAATGTGTTGGCTTTGGGTTGAAATCCTACCTCAATCTCTAATCTTGGTTGAAAACTCTTCCTAACTTGCTCTTTGACTGCTCATTGAATCTTTTGAATTGCCCTTCATATGCATGATTCTTCACATGGTTCAGATTATTGCCATTTTTGTGGCTTCTTTGGTGGTGCAATAGGTGTATAAGGGTTTACATGCAACTTTTTTTTAGTACTTAAACTCATTTTCACAATGAAGGATCCCAAACAGGAAGAAAAGTTGACATGAACACAAAGATACCCTGAATGCCATGTGAAATGATGATGATGATGGATTTTAATAACATCCATGAGGCCAAAGCAGCCCATGGGACCCATAGACAACACACACCCTATAAAATCAGGACATTATGACTTTAAACAACATGTAACCTCTTATCAAGATTTTCTCTTCTTCAGTGAATTTTAATTAGCAAACTTATCATTTTTTTGAGTTGTTTCCTCAAAAAGCATGTTTAAATTATTTATTTTCAAAATGTCTTGGAAGATGACACAAATTTCACTATATGTTGAGCATTTCATGACAAAATGTCGCTCCATCTCTATTGCTCCAGTGTTACATAACAGGCACATTCTTTTATCACATTATTCTTTAGGCACATAAGGGATATAAATGATGGAAGAAGGAGATACGTGGGGGGGAAAGAGGTTTAGGATGTGGGCAGTACAAGGGGTTGGAGTTAGGATATGTTGGGGAATAAAGTGGAGTGGGAGGTATAAGGGGGTAATGAAAGGGTAAAGGGGATGTAGGTTATAATGGGAGTTATAAGGGGCAAGGAAAAAGGGTAAGGAGATAGGGTGGTAGGTTAGGATAGGGATAGGATATGGGTAGGCTAGGATGGGGGTAGGTGATAAGATGGAAAGGGGAGGTTAATAGTTGTGTGGTAGAGGTAAGCTTAGGGAAATAAAGGAAGTAATACTTATGGGATGTGGGCTGGAATAGGTGATTTTAGGGTAATAAAGGGGTAAAGGGGTAGGTATTGTGGAGGGGAGTATGAGATATAAGGTCTGAGAGGAAGGGAGATGCTAGGATAGAATAGGGGTAGGGGTAAGGTGGAAAGGAAGTTAGTGGAGGGAGGTGAGGGTGTAAGATGGAAGGGTAGGTTTAAGTTGATATGTGAAGGAGGTTAAGGCATGGGGTATGAAAGGTGGTTAAAGGATAGAGGATAGGAAGGTAGGTGAGTTAGAAGGTATGGTAAATGGAAGTGAAGAGTGTTAGGGGAGGTGGAAATGGGAGTGATTGGGTTTGGACACCCACTGACAGGATCGACAGAAGTGGAAGGGATTATGCCTTGGTTGGGCAAAGGGAATGTTAAACCTCACTTAATTTCAAAGAGAAAGACTTGGCCAGCTCCTGAGCAACTATGAACAAAAGGTTAACAATAAAGACTTGGCAACAACCAACTAAGCTAAGACAACAAACCTACAAAGAGAAAAAGTGTGTTTTGGTGAAAATTGGGAATAGTGTGTTTTGGTGAAGAAACATGATGTGAGAAGTTTGATGTAGAGGCAAGGGTAGAACTTAGTATTTCATATTAGGACAGCAACCACATTGATTAGGCAAGTCAAATAAGGTCTCTCCAATGTTTAGGATACACAAGGGCAGCATTAGTCATGTAAGTATGCATGAGCATGGGAATGGATAGTTACTTTCCTTTTAGAATAACTTATGTCTATGACTCTCAATGGGCATATCACCTACTCTAAATCACCACAAAGCCAATAGATATGTTTTCAGATGAAAAAGAAGAGTTAAATGGTTTTGGTTCAATTTGTATAATTTCTATGTTCAAGTAATTTAATTTGGTATATTATACTGAAACGTGATTTCATAACTAACATTTCAATTTCTATATAACTAGCTCTATAGCCTGGTTTTTTTGCCTGTGAAGAAAGACCATGTTAGACAATATCAGTGAACAACAAAATAAGGAGACAATTGCTAGATTGTGGTCTAACTTGAAAAGAAAAGGTGATGGAAAATGTTATTGTCCCTGCAAAATTTGTAAGGGGTTAAAGACTAGAAGACTTCTAATCAAAACAACTAAGAAACATTGTAGGCTTCATGGTCACATTGAAGGTGGACATGATTATCATCCATTGGTAAGTTTTTCATTATATCATTTTAACAATTTATATACATAAGAAATCACTTGATGATGAGATCATGATCATGGTTTATTTATGTTTATCAATTTTATATAGGCTGAGCACCCTGGATCACATGATATGGATCAACACAACCCGGAGAATATGGTTTTCGAAGTGGAGGAACATGGAGGTGTGAATATCAAAGCTAAAGATAATGATCCCATCAAAGATCACAATCATGAGCCACAAAACACAATTGAAGATGATGGTACAAATACATTGATCCATGACACATTTAGTATTGGTGCAGCTGATCATGATGATGAAGATAACCTTGATGTTTTTCATGATGAACCTCTACTTGAGAAGGCATCTAAGGCCCTTTACGAAGGCTCCTAGACAACTCTTCTCTCTGTTGTATTGTTGTTGGTGAACTTGAAGGTTATGAATGGTTTATCCAACATAACAATCTCACATATGTTATGGTATGTCATATATGTCATAATAAATGGTGAATCATGTTGTACCATTAATATTCTTTATATTAACAAATTATATTTTTTTGTTGTAGATTGATAGGTGAGTTTTTGTTACCACCATCAAATATTCTACCTCGGTCATACTGAGAATTATCTGCCATTATGAAAGATATTGGAATGGAGTATCAAGCAATAGATGCTTGTCCCAATGATCATATTATATATCACAAACAACATGAATTTCAAACTGAATTCCCTGAATGTCATATCAGTAGATATCAAATAGATCAAATAACAAAAAAGGTTCCTCGCAAGGTTCTTCGCTATATTCTCATTATTCCATCTATGCAACGATTATTCAAATGCACTAGCTTGGCACAATTTATGGATTACCATGCATGTGATAGAAGTTGAGATGACATTATTTGAATACCTGCAAATGGTTCAGCATTTATGGACATAGAGGAAAAGTGGCCACACTTTAAAGAAAAACATCGTAATCTCAGGCTTTCATTGGCACCGGACGGTGTCAATCCATTTGGAGAGCTGAGATCTGTTTACTCAGTGTGGCCTATTTTTGTTATCAACAATAACATTCCTCCATGGATGTCAATAAAGAGGGAGCACATAATGTTGGCAATGATTGTTCCAGATATTTTATCATTTAAATATAGTTATCTACATTTAATTATAAATATTGTTGTAAAATGGTCATAATAATTATGTAATGTTTTTGTTCATTCGATTAGGTAAGTACCAAGTTAAAGATATGAATGTATATATCGAGCCTCTTATCTACGAGTTTTTGGAGTTATGAAATGGTGTCACTATGTATGATGTCTCTAGACCAATAGGACAAAGACAATTTCAATTCCATGTGATGCTTGTATTGACAATACATGATTCCCTAGGGCTAACACATTTTTGTGGTATGTTATAGTGTTCAAGTTGTGCATGATAATTATAATTAAAAAAATTAACATAAACCAACCTGGGATCCACATATGGTTATCAAAATCCAAACCTAGGTACTACCAATACAACAGGTACAAGTCAACCAAACATGGGTTCACATATCACCTATTTTACAGTACATACGGGAACACACAACACACAAGGTTATAATCTTGGTACATTCCAACAACCTTCTAGTTATGCAACCATGAATCCTTTTGTGGGACATACAAACACACAAGGTATACCTTTGACATCAACCAATATTTTGACACAACAAATATAGAGTTTACAACAACAAATGACGACCATGCAAACTGGTACCAATAAAAAGAGCTACACAATGCAAGACTTACATCCTTATCCATTTGATCACACAATATACATGCCACCTTTCCCACAACACTTTGAAACACCCAAATTTGATAGATATCAAGGGAAGGGTGATCCTAGAGATCATATCAGAGAATTTTTTACGGCATGTATAGAAGTTTCCTCAGAAGATACTAATCTAATGAGACTATTCCCTAAAATTTTGGGAGGTCCGACTTTAGAGTGGTTTTCACATCTACCACCAACCATCACGTCATGGGGAGAATTAGTTGAACAATTTATTGCAAAATTCTCGCATAACATTGACACCCCGGTTACTTTGATGGATTTATGTGTAGCTAAGCAATACAAGAATGAAACATTTGCATCCTTCATACAATGATGGAAGGCTCTCTACAGAAGATGCAAGATAGTTATCCCAGAAACAGAGCAAGTGGATATGTTTACAGAAAACTTGATTCCAAAGATTAAGTATCCAATACAAATGCAGTGCCTTACCACATTCAAACAAATCACAGAAAAGGCTCTCAAATGTGAGAAGGGCTTGACAGAACAAGGTCTTATTAAGTATGGCAACACAAACAATAGTGACAAATCTAAGTTTTGGTCAAAAAACAAAAACGTGACCAATGATGGTATTGTAGACACTAGAACTATAAATAGAACCCAACCTGTTTTATCATTTGGAACAAGTCAGTCAACAAATCCACATACTGGGAATAACACCAATGTAAATGCTACACAAAATACGAACACAAGATACCCCAAGGTAAACACTCCAAGAAGAAATTACACACCTTTAGGAGAACCTATTGAGTCAGCGCTCAAAAAGTTAATACAGACAAACATGATCACTCTACTTGAGGTAAGAGTATATGAACCAGGTCCATTCAAACCCACATGGTGGAATGACAATGATTTTTGCGATTATCATAGGACTAAAGGCCACAAAACGACAAGTTGCTACAAACTAAAAAACTTGGTCCAAGATATGATAGACCAAGGGGACATCACAATTGATAGGGATAAGACCTCAGCAAACACAAATCATACAATTTTTAAGGATCCGTTTGTTAAGCATGACAAGGGAAAAGCAACCACATCAGGTACCCAAGACAACACGGCTAACTACATGAAAGTCTCATAAGACTACACTATTCATGCCATTAGTTCAGGAGATACAACAAACAAAGATTCACAAGAAACATCTGATCAAGAAGACCAATATCAAGACACTCATAAAGATGACAACCAAATTTTGATGATATCCGAAGGACCAAAGTACGATAAGGATACAAATCTTTGTCTCCAAGACTGGGGGCAGGATCAACCATCTCACTCAGATTGGTTTGAAGATGGACTCATTGAACATATTATGAATGTCAAACATACACATTGGGACTATGAAAAAGGATTTAATATAAATCTACATAAAATAGCTTATGATACCAATGATACAATTGCTACAATCACAATTACTCCCAGAGATAGAGACTATGCAGTCATTACTCACAGGTCAAAGGTAACCTTACAAGGGATACCACAAAATCATCCACCAGTAGTAGGGACTTACAATGTAGTTGACCAGCTTAAGAAAACTCCAGCACAAATATCCTTATTCGTACTGCATATTTCACCCAATCATAGAGCTATAATGGACAAAGCACTCCAAGATTCAGTAGTAGACAGAGATATAGATGAACGTGCCTTCCAGTCTATGGTAGGAAATCTAACACAAGGTACACATATTGCATTTATAGAGAAAGATATTCCTAGTGATAAAATGCTTCATAATGACCCACTACATCTGGAAGCTTACATTCACAAGAAAAGGATCAGAAGAGTACTTATAGATGGGGGAGCCGATCTGAACATTTGTACATCAAAGCTAGTCAAAACATTAGGATATTCTGAACTTCACATTGATTCCTCCAAAAGGATAAACATCAAGGCTTACGATGATGAAGAACGTCCATCTAAAGGCATTGTAACATTACCTGTACAAGTAGGACCAATAATGACAGAGGTCACTTTTCAAGTCTTGGACAGAGAACTAGGATATAACATGTTATTGGGCCACCCATGGATCCACACCATGCAAGTAGTACCATCCACATTTCATTAGTGTGTCAAATTCCCATACAATGGTATTGAAATTACCATAAAGGGTGATCCAAATCCATTCCAACATTGTAATTATCTAAAAGACAGTGTAGATAATCAGGTACCTATCAATTAGGCTGCACCTCTCACTACACAGTTGGAAACATTAAAAATCACAGAAACACAAAAAGATATGCCTACGACATCCTTCTTACAAATAAAGGATATGGGTTGTGGAGAGTACTCTATTGCAAACAATTCAAATGGGAAACAATTATCTCTTTCTCCTAAGTCCTTTGGGAAACCTCATACTATAGTACAAAAGAAAGACAAAGGAAAAGAAATTGTCAGATACTCAGACTCATGCTCTTTCATTAGATGGGGAGACTTAGAGGAAGAATCCTTGAATGAAGATGTTAACCATTGGATATATAGAGAAGAAGATCATATGACAACACTTGGAATACATATAGATCAGTACGGCAATGGATTCAAAATACTCCAAAGACATGGATATGATGGTACCACAGGCCTGGGGTTACAAAAACAAGGAAGACTAGAACCTGTTGTTCCTAATGATAATCCAGGAAATCAAGGATTGGGATACAAGCATGTACAAAATATCACACAAGCTAGACAGCGTACCCTTGATATACTAAATCGATCAAGCAAACCATCAAATTACATATCACAAAGGAATTTGTCCACACAAGCTCTTCCATCTTCATCTCAAATAGGCAATTAGGTACCTACATCACCTAGCACAAAATCGGATGGGGAAGACATGAGACAACTCTTTCAAGAACCTACCACAAAGTTATAAAATGATGCAGTTATTGACACAACAGTACAAGCTAATGTGGCAACAGATGCAAGATTACCCCCACCACCTGAATCCCACCCATGGTTATTGTCACTAATTCTACCAGGAGAGGCAACTTAGGCTCAACCTAACGAAACAGATGAAGAAAGATAGCAAGGGCTTATACCTGGCTTAAGAAGAGTCACTAATGTACAAAGAAGACTAGTCAATCTACAACAGAATCAGGGACAGGAACAAGAAGAAATAAGTGATGATAGCCCATATGATGAAACATATATTGACAGTGAGACAGATTCTCATGACTATGAATTCTTATCACTCCATGATTCTACCCCACCAGAAAGTGTAATATCAAACAATCAAGTATTCATGTTATCAGACTCTACTACAGAAGAGAATAATGATTTACCCCTAGTACATTCACACTTGATTGATTGGGGGCAAGAAGGAAAACCAATGCTGGATTGGTTTGAAAATGATGAAGCAATTTCAGAATTTCTAGGAGTCAGAGAAGGATTTCTGCAAGGTGATCATAAAGCAGGGTTTTCTATAGACCTAAATAGAACGGCATACTTTGGAGAAGAAAGTACTTCTCAAACAGAAGATAAGAATCAAACTACCCATAATGACAAAAGTGATTTGGGTAATCTTCCTATGGAAAGAGAAAGTTCAGCATTACTTACAGAGGAAATAGAAGAAGTAAACATAGCAGAAGGGGAAGTTGTACATAACATCCATCTGGCAAAATCATTGAGCAAAGAAGAAAAAGACAGATTCATTCATTTTTTCAAACTATGACCTATCAACTTTGCTTGGTCCTATTCAAACATGCCAGGCTTAGATTCTGAATTAGTGTTGCATCATTTACCATTGACACCAGGAGTTAAACCTTACAAGCAAAAATTGAGAAAAATGCATCCAAGTATCGCATTACTGGTTAAAAAAGAATTACAAAAGTTGCTGGAAGTAGGTTTTATTAGACCTATTGACTACACAGAATGGATATCAAACCTGGTACCTGTGACTAAGCCCACAGGAGGCATCAAAATCTGTACCGATTTTCAAGATCTAAATAAAGCTTGCCCTAAGGATGACTTCCCACTACCTAAAATCGACATGATAGTTGAACTAACAGCTGGAAATGAGATGTTATCCTTAATGGATGGTTTTTCAGGATACAACCAGATTAAAATTGCACCAGAAGATCAACATAAAATAGCCTTTACATGCCCATGGGGAACGTACTACTAGAATGTGATGCCATTTGGTCTTAAAAATGCTGGTGCAACATACCAAAGAGCCATGACAACATTATTTCATGACATGATCCATAACATAATGGAAGATTACATGGATGACATATTGGCTAAATAGTAAACTAGAGAAAGTCACCTTGCAGTTCTTACACAGATATTTGATCAGTTGGAACAATATAATGTCAAATTAAACCCAAAGAAATGTGTGTTTGGCGTAACAACAGGTAAACTATTAGGGTTTATAGTATCAAATAGAGGAATTGAAATAGACCCTGCCAAGGTCAAGGCAATCATTGATATGCAACCTCCATCAACACTTAAACAACTCAGAGGGTTACAAGGGAGATTGCAATCCATAAGGAGATTCATAGCACAATTGGCAGATAAGTGTCACGCATTCCAGCATTTACTCAGGAAAGGAGTTATTTTTAAATGGACATAACAATGCCAGGAAGCTTTCCAAGCTCTAAAAGAGTATCTTTTGAACACACCAATGTTAATATCCCCTATTCCAGGACAACCTCTATTGTTGTATATATCAGCAACAAACTCAGCTCTGGGAGCTCTATTGGCACAGCATGACAAAAATGGAAAAGAAAGAGCCATTTATTATATAAGTAGGACTCTGATCGGCTATGAGCTTAATTACACCCCCATAGAGAGAGCTTTCTTAGTAGTAATCTTTGCATCCCAAAAGGTCAGGCACTACATGTTGAGTCATAAGGTACAACTCATTGCACGGTTTGACCCACTCAAATACCTATTGAGCAGAGCAACATTGACCGGGCGATTGGCTAAGTGGGTTATGATCTTGAGCGAGTTTGATATAGAATACATAGACAGAAAAGCTATCAAAGGACAAATCATAGTAGATCAATTAGCAGAGGCTCCTATACAAGATAGTCACCCATTACTGATAGACTTTCTAGATGAATCTGTGTTTACACTAGCTACCTCAATAATGTGGAAGTTGTACTTTGATGGATCATATACAAATCACGGATCCGGAGCAGGTATTGTCTTCATTACTCCTCAAGGGGATGTTACACCTAAGTCATTTAGGATCAATTTCCCATGCACCAACAATATGGTAGAATATGAAGCTCTCCTCATAGGACTTCGTACAGTTGTGCAATGAAAAATACAAGAGTTACAGCACACACCCTAGAGAATTACTTATAGTAATTGTGTCATATGGCAATTCTCCATCTTTAACAAGTAGCTAGAATTGTGTTGGGTCTTGAACATGAGTTGCTACAAGGACGCCAAGTGTTCCAATTGAATAGTTGTTTGGTGAGTGTATCAAGTGGGAAATAGTTGTATTAGGTTTTAGCCTCGGATGCTTGCAAACTTTTTCAATTTTTTCAATCGTTGTTTTAGGAGTTAGTTGAAGACAATAATCAGCATCTCCTCTTTCATACTATGATTTTTTATTTATTGTGAATTTTGTTAATTGGACACTTGCACCAAGAAACAACTCAAGTAAGAATCTATTAATTAATTTGTTGTTGATATTTATTGTTATAGTCATTTTCCCATTACTATCAACAAGATCAAAATGTATGATTGGTGTTTTTGGTTCATTGTTCGAGTTGTTGCTACAAGAAATTCCATAGTTGAATAGTATGTCACCTTCAAAAGTAGTGGAAAATTGTGTTGTATGGATTTTAATTATGCTTGATGGATAAGGAGTTTCCATCTTTGGCCTGCAATAAAGTGAACTGGTTTAGTCTGTAGATTGATGGTGAAATATGGCTTGCTAAAATTAGAAATTGCATAGAAGAAGAGTATTAATAACAATAGCAATAGAAGCAAGTGATGTATTTCATAGGCGTATGAGAAAGCACTTGCCTCTTTTGGTCATGGTTGTCATTTGAATAGCTTGCATTGTCTGTGAGGTTATCATGGTGAGGGGAATTTGTTTGTGATCTACAAAAAAGTGGATGACATGGTATAATTTTAAAATTGAAAAGATATGGTAAGAGACATAAGCGTGTTTTTTTGTGAATAAAGACAAAGATAATTTGAGAAGAAGTGTGTAATCACAATACAAATTCTCATGATCTATGCACTTTTTGGATAGGAAGTTGTGTTCAAATATTGTGTCTTCCATTGTAGATTGTGCAATGACTGTTTTCTAGAACAAAATGTTGAAACTTTTTAGAAAGGATTTTATGATAAAATAGAAGCAAAGAAAGTGAAATATAAAATTAATGGACCATTGTATATGATTTTAAATGTTGGGGACAAAAATTGTTATGCAGATATACTGTAGAACAACTATTTTTTATGATGTCAATAAATTCTCAATCTAGATTTAAAGTAACACTTATTATGGAAATTGACAACATAACAAAAGCATTATTGATTCTGAGTTTGAGATAGAGTTTACCTAAAACAAATTTTAGAGCTTGTGCATGGGGATATAGCAGATGTTGTTTGATTTTCATACTGGACCTATTATTACATGAATTTGAGGAGGGAAAGTTTAAATAAATAGATACTGTCTTTTTCATGGGCACTATGTTTTGTGCCAAAACATAGCTTAAAATTTCAATGAATTTTGCTCACTATAAATAAATTCAATATGTTTTGAAAAAAAATTTAAAAAATAAAAAAAAAATTGCTAAAGAATATATGTCAGAGACAATACCTTCAAGCAAGTGGTTAGGATGACATTAATCTTGTGTCGGAAGTTAATGAATGATTGTGAATTTGTGGAGTAGTACACAGTTGTTTTGTGCCTGTAAAAATTGAAGAACTTATTCAGTAATAGTGTGTCTTTTAAGGGAATTTGTAGATTGCATAAGCAACTAGCACCATGTATGTAAGTATATATGTTTTTATTAGTGGTTGAAAGAGAGTTAGAAAATTAGATAAGGAAGTCATTTTTTTATGTCTTGAGGGATTTTCATACCAAAACATTTTAGATTGTCTTTCCCTTGCACCAATTGTATTGTAGAATATGATGCTTTGCTCACAAAAAACAAAATGAATATACAATAAAACATTAAATGGTTATAGCTATATGGAGATTCTCAACTTGTGATCGAATAAATAAATAGCCTATAGTGATGAAGAAGAAGAAGAAGAAGTTGATGATGGTGATGATGATGATGATGATGATGATGATGATGATGATGGTGATGGTGATGGTGATGGTGATGGTGATGGTGATGGTGATGGTGATGGTGGTGATGAAGACGATGATGGTGGTGGTGGTGGTGGTGGTGGTGGTGGTGGTGGTGGTGGTGGTGATGATGATGATGATGATGTTGATGATTATTATGGCGATGATGATCATGATGGTCATGATGATGAATGAAATGTATGACGTACGCGATTAGTATATTATCTATTTAATATTGATTTCTTGATAGAATTTTTTTTGACTCATATGGTTACATAATTAATTCATTATGTTTTGAATTCTAATGCCATTACATAATTAATTCATGATGCACCTAATTTTTTTAATTCATGTTCCATGACCTCTAGCAGGTCCTTATAGTAGAACTATGCCACCCCGAGGAGATGGAGATAGGGAGAGTGACTATTTATGTGACATTTTTTAAGTTACTTTGTGTTTATTTATGGAATTTGGATTGTTTATTAGCTATGTGATGGATGTTGATTTAAAATACATATGTGATGGATTACATGTTAATGATGATACATGTGACATTTTTTGAACTTTGTGTTTATTTATAGAATGTGGATTGTTTATTACCTATGTGATGGATGGTGATTTATGATACATATGTGATGGATTACATGTTTATGATGATAAATATGTGATGATAATTATGATACTCAATTACATATATGATGATACATCATGTGATGCTTATTATGCTTATGATATGTATGTATTTATTGTTTATCAACTTACAAATGTAATGGTTATGATGCTTAATGGATGGTGTTGATTTCATGTATAGTCCTTGTGTGATGTTGTCACCCTTAGTGGGAACAGGTCATTGACTATAGACATCGTTGACCATTTAGTTGAGGATCCTACATAGTCTACATAAAGTAAAGGTAAGGAATTAAGAAATTTACAATGATTATGATGACAACATCTTTTTTTTATTTAATACTCTTTTTGTCTACAAAGTTCATGTTATTCATGCTGTGTACTATGTAATTTTTAGCTAACATAAGATAATTGAATTACATGTGTAGGAACCTAAACCCCTTTGACGAGGATCCTGCACAGTCTCATGGATCGACAGGTATAACTAGTCAATACACCCTACAGAAATAATTTATTTTTAAAAAATTACTTGGAAAGCAAACTTCCTCAGTTTTTCAAACCTCAACATTAGCAGCAAATCTAATACAGTTATCAACACTTGAGGCCCCAGTTAGACTTATTCAAATTTTAATCTCAACATCAACTTTAGGGCCGACTTCTTCATCATTACACTCATTTGAAAAATATCTCTCTCGTTACCAACTAACTCTCTCATTTGATGGAGTGTAGGTACCACCAAATAGGTATTTGTCAGATGTGTCTTTCTCGAGTGAGGGAAATGTAGGAATAGAAAATGAAAGTGAGACATGTAGTAGGTCTACAATAGGGAGATCAACTAGAGGTCAAAATATTAGAAGAAAAATCAGTAAACGCATGAAATTTTTCCTTGCTCAAGGGGGGTCATGTTCTTATGATGATGAAACCAAAGGCAACATTGAGGTGCCCTTGAGGTACAAACATCTACAGAAACAATGGGTACCCAAGGAACTTCCTCCAATAAACACCGATTTTTGTGTTAACAATAGGATATATCGCATAGCACCTTCGTCATTACATGGTTTGGGCCTATTTTCCATGGATGACATAAAGGTATGTTACAAAAAAGTTGTTGAATTGGTGGATTTTGTCAGACCTTGTTACAATTACAATAATTGGATGCAGACTGTTCGATATAAAAAAAGTATGTGTAGGTATGCATTGTCAACAAATTTTATACAACAGAAAGATAATGATCAAAGTAAATGAGTGGATGTATACATTGATGGAAGGCAAAAAACAACAGGGAATATTGTAGGTTTTATAAATAGTATGTGACCTGGGTCAACTAATAAACAAGCCAATTGCATATTTGAGACACGCGAGGGAAATCATGTATTCGTATGTGCAATAAAATCAATAAGTGCAGGGGAAGAGCTTCTAATCGATTACAATTTGAATTGTATAGATACAAACAAAACTACTATCATGGGGGTGGTACGTACTATATACCATTTAAATTAATGACTCCAATATACCATTTTATTATGATTTTTTTTTGCTAAGTCTATTGGTTTAATTTCGCTAATGTTTTTATATTTTTTCTTTGTCACAAGGTGACATGGATCCATCAAATAGCGTAGACAAGGATGTAGGTCACAACACTTCTACCGAGCAGGTAAACCTCATTGTAATTGTACAAATTATATAGAAGCAAACTGTTATATTATTATGTTCTTTTTTTGAGTGTTTTAGACTAATTTTGTAATTGTTAATGATGTTCTTGACACAGACGGATGTTCAGGGAAAGGGAAAGGGAGCTACAATACCTGAGCACCTCTCTAGGGATGTTGACTCAATAGGATTAAGCAATGATGACCCTGGAAATTCCATAAACCCTATGGAATTGATAAAAAAGTCTCTTAGAAAAATTAGTAGAGAGATTGTTTCTTTGGCATCCGTGGATCCTCAGACTAGTGAGATACGAGAGAGGGTGCAAGGATTGATGCGAACATCACAAAACTTGCAAGTAAGCAGTAATGAAAGCTTTAATTATAACAGAAGTTCAATAATGGTTTCTATTTTATTCTCTTTTATGTCATTAACTAAAATATGTACGTGTTCTTTTTACAGCAATTTATGCATCCTCATGAAACTGGTGGCCGTGATCAGGGTGTTGCAGGTACTTCAGGTGATGATGATTTTCTTGGCTTATCACTTGCTTGGCTTATCACTTTGAGTACCCAAAATACATCATACTTGATACTATCAATGTTCATAATAAAGGTTCATCCTTGTTTACAATTCTTGCACTTTTCATATATTTAATGTTTTATATATTTAATGTATTATTCTTCAGGTGTTGTCAATGTTCCTGTGGATGAGGCTAGCCCCACCTATATTACCGACTGTAATGTCGGCAACACGTAGCATGCAAACATCCTCTACTACACATCATATTGGCCCACCCACTATTGGTAGATCCCTCTTTTGCTCTATCTTCTGTTATGTGTTTATTTCCCTTCAAGCGTTCTTTCTTGGGAGCATTTCATAGTGGATTAATTTTTTGTAGTAGGAGATGCACATGAGGATGCACCAGAAGCAACTACTGCTGATAACATACCATCATTTTCTGGATCTTCTCATATTGCTAGTACGGGAACATTGCAGACCACATTGGTGGTGAGCGATGAAGAAATGATTCCCTTAAAGATACAGAAGGTTCCAGGTGCTTTAAAATTATTATTATATATAGTCTAATTGTAATTTACTTTTTGATCACTCATTTTGGACTAATGATCCCATGAATTTTTTGTAGGAAATGATATTTTTTATAAAAATCTTAGTGACATTGCATTGCAGATATTTGGGTGCACCATACGTAAAAGGTGGTACATCATATGTGAACTAACCCTAATCCACTATTTTGATTTCATATCATTGCTAGAATAGTTTTCCTTTGATCCATTTCTTGAACTATAATAAATGTAGCTTCAGTTCATTTCTGAATCTAACAAGTTTGTTTTTTCTTTAAAAGGTGGAATGACCAAGAAAAAAGGTTAAAAGATGAATTGACAAACCATATGGTTGAGTGGTTTGGAAATGACACCTTTGACAAAACCAAGCTCCTTGAAAAAGCTGGCACATATCTAAAGTATGTGAGGGACCAATATAGGACCCATTTAGAGAAGAACCTAAAGTACGAGCGTCCCCCCTTGATTCCAGAGAGGGAGTGGAAAGACCTGATTTTGGATGCCAAGGAGAGAATTGAAAGGAAAAAAGGAAATACACCACCAGACGCCAAAAGAAGGTATAGGATACTATTAAGAATGTAATTATGTACTAATTAATTACTCTTTATATTTATATAATCTAACATATTTCAAAATTTTCATAGACTGAGTGACACATCAAAGGCAACCAAGGCAAGACAAGAAAATCACGGGCAACACAAACTCGGCACTCGTGGTTAAATGAAACTTGCCACACAAATTGTAAGTATTTGTAAATGAAATATTGCATCAAAATATTTATAAATTGCAAATGATTTTTTTTTATCAAACAATGCAAGCAAAATTCACAATACCAAGAAAAAATGCAGGGCTCTGAATTCAATAGAGTGCCCACAAAAGATGACAAGAGAATTGCCTACTAGCAAGGCTATACAGTCATGGCTGATCAGCTACAAGAATTGAATGGGCAAACACAATATTCTGGTGCATCTGTCACACAGGTAAATATGCTAAATGAAAATTGTTTCAAATTGAATAATTTACCAATAATCTAATTGATGTTGAGTTCCAACAAAAAGTGACTATATTTGTTTTAAATAAGCAAGCAATGATAACAATGTGCATGACATTGGAATGCACCCTGCTAATCATGAAACACCACGTGCACATGAAGGTCTGTATGTGCTTCCCAATAGTGGAGGTATTCATTTGCTATTCAAATTTATTTATGTAATTATTAATAACAATTAAACATCTTAATTTGTAATTAGAGTGCTAATTAATGTAACATTTTTTGTTAATATTTTAGAGCATGTAGTCGGTGGTGACCAAGTGGAGCATGATCTGGGTACACAACATCAGGAACTTGATGCTCCCCATTTAGGTAAAGAGGACCATTGTTATTCCTTTAAATAAATATAATTGTAATTGGTGTTCAACATTAATGTAAGCTTTAGTATTTCAACTCCGAATGATCTAGAGGGTGTTCAGCATGTTGAGGTTGAGGCTAGACAAAATGATGTGGCCCCATCAGGTAAAGAGTACAATAGTTATGTTCTGTAAATTAATGAAATACTTGTAACAATAATAAAAAAAATGTTTTGAATTTAACCCATTTCTTTGTTATTGCAGAGGATCCCCCTTCACTTTAGTGTCCTCATCCTCAGTATAGGACTAGGCATACATCGAGATCACAAGCAGAGGTCAGAACAACTGAAGAGGGGGGAAATGATGAAGAAACCGATGTTCCACTTGGTCTTTTCATAGCTTCAAAGAAAAAACAAAAAAAGAAATGATTGTAATCTACCTTATTTGATAATGACTTATTTTTATGTGTTCATGAATGTAATTATGTGCTAATGAACGGTTATGAATGATATTTGTTAATTAATATTAATGAATGTTGCATGTTAATTAATCAATGTTATGTGTTAATGAACGTTATGTGATATTAATGAATGAATGTTATATTTTATTAATGGTAGAAAGAATGAATGAATGAATGTTAGATGTTGACGGGGAATTTAGAGTGATGTTGGGGGGGGGGGAGGGCCAAATGAACTTCCACCTTCATGTGGTTGGCCCTGTTAAGTAAATAATATTAAACTATTCTTGAAACCAAGCGAAGATCAATAAGATCACACACTTTTCAATATTTCATTATGTTGCACAGTTAATCTTATTGAATAATGTATATTGAATCTTAATTGCAGGGTCCAACAGAGCCAATACCAACAACAACACCACAAGTTGCTGGGTATAATGAACTCTCGTATTGTCTTGTATGTACGCTAACAATATGAGTTGCTTCTAGTGTCGATATCCATGGCGAGACTACAAAAGTTATGAATATGCCTCATCCTTGTAAGTTTTTTTATTACTTGTAATTTTCTTTATCATTTAGTTACTTCATGAATGAGATGTTTTCAGATGTCTATTCCATGAATACCTCTATCTTGTATGCTTCATGGTCGATGTGTCTTTAGCATATCCACTCCATGAGAGCCTTTCTCATATATGCTTGTACCTTATGTGTATTTATGTATTACTTCATGGTTTACATGTATGATTCATGCCTTGCATGTATTCATATGCATGGTTTGTGCTTTACATAGCTCCGTCATGCCTTATAAGCATTACTTCATGCCTTGCAGTCTTCTCAAAATATTGCAAAATCATTCAACAAGAAAAAGAGTAGTAGAGGCTACATACCAAAATAAATTAGGTCTCCCTCTTTATTTCCTCACTTTCTTCCCTATTTTCTTCCTCCCTTCTTTATCACTTCCCTTTTTCTTTATTTTTTCTTGATATAAGTAACCTTTGCTCCTTAGTGTTCTTTATGAATCCAAAGACTCCTTTACACTCCCCACTTTACATCCATGGCAACTACCTCCATAACTTCACTTAGTGTGAAGTAAATATTCTCTTCTACCATGGCCTTCATATATCCTTCATATATCCTTTCAAATATTACCATCCATATATATATCGACCTCATTCTAAGACTTTGAATCTGCTTTGCCCAGTTCTACTTCACATTTCTCATATGTGACAACAAAATGTGAGGATTTAAGAGAAGCTTCAAATCATAATAGCCCTTAACATTGGTTTAGAAAGAATCTCATATTATGCCTCCTAGATTGGATGGCTCTGATCCTCATCACACTATTCATCTTTTTCCTCCTCACTAGATTGTTTGCACTCATGATGACAGAATTGTGAAGATTATATTTCAACAATTTTTCATTTTTTTTTTCTCGCTTCTGATTCAATGTGAATCGGTTAAGATATCCTTTCAGTGAAATATTTTTGTCCACCTTTGGTCAAGGAAAATAAATGTATTGTCATGTATAAAAGAGAGGATGGATGGTGAGCACGTAGTCCCACAAAGAGACATTTAATACAATATATATTAAGACATACGGTCTAAAAAAGTCCACAATATATATTAAACTATCATATGAAATTGAAGAGTAGCAAGTCAATCTTTCCTATCCCTAGCCTATTGTGCCTTGTTACACAATATGAATAGAACCTTAGCATCATTGATCATACTCACCACTTTTTATTTTAAAATTTAAAATCAACATCCGCCTCATTTCTAGTGTTGGTAAGGTTCACTATTTTTAAAAGAGTATTAGATAAAAGATTTGATGGAACAAAATTGACAGAGGAAAAGAATAACAACATTATATTTTAGATGTTAAATGTTTTTTAATATATATTTTCTCTATGATAATTAATATTTTGGGAGTAGTTAAGGATAAGGAGATCATTCTTCTATTTCATAGTCTATCGTCATCCTTATGTTATATTGTACTTTTGTTCTAGGAAAGCTTTTGATCTTTTGCAATTAGTGTGGGTTTTTTAAGGTGACTCTTTATATGTCCTAAAATTGTATGAGCCTAATAGCTTCTACTCTTGTTGATAGTTTGGTGGCTTTGAACAATTTCTCCTTCGAAGAAGTGTTATCCTTGTAATTTTGGCCTTCCATGATGTGAAAAGAGGTTATGTTATGAATAATGGTCCAGATGATTTAGTTATTTATTATTATGTTGAGTATGAGTAAATTTGGGCTTACTTGGCTATGGTCACTATTTTCTACTAACTATTGTTATTTAGTGTGATTTGAGCATGGACTTCAAGTAATCAAGAGGGTGGAAACAATCTTCAAGTGTTAGGGGGTACATGGCCTTGACCAAGGGATGAAAGTATCAGGAAAGTACAAGTGACTCATGTGTAGATCAATGTATCATTCACCTATTAATTCCTAGCAACATTCTCAAATAAACAAGCAAAGAGGTATGTTGAGTGCATATATACATTTTATGTTGCCATGATATAAGTAAGATATCAAACATGTAACTTAGATTGATATTTCATTCATAAATATTAGATCTTCCTTGTGGATTTTTGAATTCATAATGTCTCATTGATTTCAATAACTTTAATGCAAGTACTCTTTTTCGCATGAAACTCCACTCATTGAGGTCTCTTACTAAATGCAAGTCAGTTACCCTATCAACGATGATACGTTTTGCATGCATTTTATGGGGAAATCTTATTAATAGCTATGGTTGGGTTGTTCATTGTTTTGTGAAAATATATACAAGTAGATTGGGACATGAGAGTTATAAACACCGAAAATTGTGTTTGAGATCATTGTCCTAATTGTAACAGTCAATCACCATTGGCCCAAGGCCACACCAACACCATTGTGACACCAAGGTTTGTGCATACTAGTGTAAGGGCTACTCTTAGGACATTTCATTACCATTACATATCCACACCTGGGGTTTCCAAACATAACTTGTTTGAGTAGGTAGTATCACTGGTAAAATTGTGATTGTCACAATTGGTACCCTTAGGACAGTCATTAATATTTGGTCTATGGTACTTTTTTATGGCTTATAAATGCTTCTATGGGGTGTGCAGGGATCCCACACATCTCTTCCAACATTCCATCCAAGGCACTTCACTCTCACCTATCTTATATTCCACTTTCTCTATGTTGCTATCCCAGAGGTCCGATACATGAAGAATATCAGACCAATCAATCAAATCTAGCGTGTGTCTCAGAGGTTTTGGAGACCTGCAAGAAAGAGAAATGAAAATACATATTTAAAAGAGCCTTTCCAACCACTGGTGTGAGTTTTTAATGGTGAAAGGCCAAAAATACATTTTTTTCCCACTCATTGGAAACCCTAGTGTGTGTTTTGATAGTTTTTGGAAAAATAGTGATATCTTGTTCAAATTTCAATGGATCTCAATGCTACAAAATATTAAATTAAGGTAATTCACTTATCTACCATATCCAATCAACTTCTAATTAAAATATGATGAATTTCACAATTAAAAAAAATGAGAATCAGACTGAAACATTTTTGTATGAACAAAAATTTCCAACTTCATTTAGTAAAACTTTCAAAATTCAACAAGACAAACTTGGGTGGTGTGAAAAAGGCCTATTTATGCCCATCCAAGTGGGTTAAAATCTCAAACTGCCAAAAACCAACCTCCCAACCAAATTTTAAAAAGTTGTCATGACAATAATGACAACTTTTTACAATTTTTACAATTTTTGCCCAATGAACCTCAAACTTTCCCAATTAGGTACAAATATATCATAATGGCCTCAAATGGCCTTATTTACATGAATTAACACACACACACAAAAATAAATAAATAAATAAACCTCAAATTTTGACCGTTTTGGCCAAACCTAGGTCCCTAGGGTGCTCCTGGACCATCAAACCATGTGAATTAGAAAAAACAAATGTGTTTTGAAAGTTTTAATGAGAGAAGCTATAAATATTTCTACCTCTCAATAAAGAAAAAAAATACCACAAATCTCATTATTGATAAGAGAGTGTTCAGTGATTCATAGAGTTCCCCCAAACCCTTCAACAAATAAATTTATCAATCTCCCCATTGGCCAATCCTCAAGTGACAAATATAATATACAAGTTGAGAAACCATTCTATACTGTAAAATAAAAATGCATACCTTTTGCATTGGTGAGATTTTTACCTTTATTTATTTTGTGAATTGGAGTTTGGTCTAGGAGGTTAGACAAGTTGTTTTGTAGGTTGTAGCAGTAATAAAGTGCCAGAGGAATTTAGAGAGAAGTATTCTTGTAACCCATTTGAAGGAATAACACAAGCATTGTTCTCTTTGATGTGGTTTTTTTCTCACAAGGGTTTCACCATGCCAATCACATTTTCTTGAAAGATTCTAAAGCCTTTTTAAAAAACCCATTCTATGCTTATCTTGCAATCATAACATTTCATGAGGTGACAACAGCTATGATTTTTAATGGATGCTTTCATTAAAAGAGTTCTTGCATATCCTTCCTCAATTGTGTAAACTACTTTATGTAAAACTCCATTGGATTTATATCTTAAGAATGAAATCTAAACTTTATTATTATTATAATGATATAAAGCAAACAATAAGGTAAAGAATAATCAAATCCTAGCAATTGTGTAGTGGATTCCATCGATAATCATCCCATATCATAGGTTAAATGGTTGTTTGTAATATTTTAATTATTTCTTTCACTTCTAATCACCAAAGGTCTTTTGTCTAAGGTCTTGCTTGGCTTCGATTTTTCTTTACCTTATTGTTTGCTTGATGTCATTATAATAATAATTAAGTTTAGATTTCAGTCTTAAGATATAAATCCAATGGATTTTTACATAAAGTAGTTTACACAATTGAGGAAGGATATGCAACAACTCCTTTAATGAAAGCATCCATATACCCTTGTCAATATCTTCCCACTAATTATAGTGATCATGAGGCAAAGATATAGACAATGGAGTGTAGGCCATGGTTCAATAGTCGGGCAAACTTCGTCACTTTTGTCTACCCATTGATAGAAAGCCCTTTCAAGGGTTCCTTAGGGACCAATTCATTCTGCATAGATTGATTATATGTAGAAACCCTAGAATTGGCAAGTGATTGTGTTTGTCACATGATCCTTGTACTCATGTTAGCATGCTCACCGATATATATAAATTGAGATAAACTAATAGAGCTAACAAATAGAAACTGAAGATAGTTGAGAGAAATGATAGACAAAGAAAATAACTTTCAAGACATTATTGTAAGTTTGTAAGTATGATAGTAGTTCTTTATAAATTTAACATGCTTCCACTATTTTGTTAATTGTTATTTAATTTTAGTCTACCTTTAGTATTGTTGGTGTGTAGATATGTCGCACTCTAATACTCGATCAAGCATAGTCATCTTGTGATTATGAGAACTAAGTATAAGATCTTCAATAGGTTCTTTGCATTCACTTTTCCAAGGCGAAGTAAAATAAACAAATATGCTTAAGAAGATATAGAAATGAACTTAATATAAGGAAATGGCCAAAACATCATTCACTGGATAACAATAATCAACAAATCCATTACATAAGAATTCAAAAATTAAAAATTCACAAGTGTTTCAATTCACAATGACAATGGTTTCATATCTCATCCTTTATGGGTACCCTTGGACACACCTATTGGCCGCCACTAGACTTTGATCACCCTTTCAAGGCTTGATCCAACATTACAAGGCAATATAAACATCATGGTAAACTAGTCTTGGGCTTGTGACATCATAACAAGTGCAAATTAGTGGATCTCAATAATGCCACACATACTATCATTGATGGTTACTAGTCCTTTGCAATTAGGACTTTCAACGTTCATGGCCAAAGGCCAAATCAATACATCTATGCCTTTAAAAAAAAACCCTTGAAACTGACTTGCAGAACCTACACAAGAACTAGGACCAGTCTCTTGGACTTCCAACCTCCCAAACCCTCCAACAAGACTCTGTTTTGCAGCAATGACACTAGTAATTTCAATTTGTCACAATTTGTCCTTCTAGGAGTCAATAGTTCTTGTGTTCTTCCTTTACAACATAATCTCCAACCTTCTTGATCGGATGCATAGGGCCCCACACATCTCTCTATCACCAAACACAAGGTGAATTAATCTCTATTCATTGAACATGGTGTGTATTCAATCTTGTTGTCCTTAAATGTCTGATACATGGAGATATCAGACCCTCAATCCTTCACCACAATTACAATGTGAGAAAGAGAGAGTGAGCTTAGCATAGAAATGCTTCCATGAAGAAATGAGAGAGGCACCTCAAATATATAAAGGTGAGAGTGGAGTTAAAAATGTAACTCCCAAGTCTAAGCATGCCATCTAACACCCTATGTGTGTGCAAAGTGCCACAATCCTCATACAAAGAAAATATAATATTCCACATATTTGGAATAAATAAAATGAGATGAGACAACTCAAATAAGACAGGACTTGTAGGGATTCTTTAGGAATATTCCTATAAGTAACAAGTAAGATAGAGTTGTACCATTCCCATTAGGTTGATAACCTAAAATGGAAACCTGATGGGGGGAAATGTTGAAAACATGCAAGGGAGTCAAAGGCTACAAGCTTAAGAAAAATATCCAAAGTAGGTTTCAAGTAGATAAAGTCATTGCAAACTAAATGTGACTCATACAACTAACTTATGAAAAGAACAAAGAAGAACAAGAACAACTAACTTAGATAAAGTAGATAAAGTCATTTCATCTCCGTGATTGGGTTGCTCTTCTTCCATTGGTGTTGTCCCTCCCTTTTCCAGAAAATTGGCTTTAAAGGCTCTTGTATTTGGGTTAGCTAATTCCCTATCAACACCAGAGCTGCTCCCTTTGATCCCATTTTTAATAAGTTTACCAGTACTCAGTGGTTCATGCAATCCTCTTAGGATTTGGACCATCTAAACCATGGTGTGCCTCATATTAGCTTGAAACATATGCCCCCTATTGGTAGTTGATGGGGATAGAATACCATTCATTGTACATATCAATGAGGTGTGATTTACATCTAGATAATAATCAAATTTATTTATTTATTTGTAAATAAATAGTCATCAAAATTTTGATGGCAACTAAACTTTGCACCAAAGGCCAAACCATCAGACCAATAGCATTCTCGTCGATGCAAAGTTTCTGGTTGTCATCGGAATTCCAATGCCAACTAAAGAAACATCTGACGAGGATGTTGTATGTCCAACGGTACTTCCTTGTCGAACAGTCATTGATGCATATTACTAGGGGAGCATCAGAATTTCGACGGCCATCCGACGACATTTTTGGCCAGAGGAGCAATCATGGCCGCCGTCGGAAGAGTTCACGATGTCATCGAAATTCTGACATTCAATGGCATCATCAGGACCGACGACACATTTTTGATGGCTTCATTTGTCGGTGGTCTGACAAAAAGTAGTCAAAATTCTGACGATAGGTAGTCGGAAATTAGCCCTGAATGTACTAGTGAGTCCATGGCATTCAAATCCTTTGAGAGAAAGAGTACTTAGACATACAAGAGAAATGCCCATATTTGTAAGAAATATTAAATATAATCACTTGTATAGATTAAAATTGAGAGCTCTAGTAAGTTGAGAAAGCATAGACAAGTCATGTGAACTATTCGATCAAATAAATTATCAAATAAATTTGATGTCATGGAATACACCATGATTAAAAGATGCACAAAATTCATTTGCTGAGAAGGATTTAGAAACCTCCAACCTAATACGATAGGTATGTGTAAATCTAGACTCTACAACCTTTTCCAACATCCTCTCATAAGAGGGAGAATGTTCTTTCTTCCTCAAAAGGAAGTCCAATTTGTAGGACATGTAATTGGTGAAGGATTTATCAAGATCAACATTGAGAAAATAAGGGTGATTCAAGACTAGGAGACACTACACTTAGTCCACGACGTGCATCGATTCATGCATCTCACTAACTACTATAGGAAGTTCATGGTTCGGAATTCAAAATTTGTGCCTCCTCTCACTAACCTCCTCAATAAGGATCTCACTTGGAGATAGATGGATAAGTAGCAAGAAGCTTTTGAAGTGTTAAAGGTGTGACTAGTTGCAAAACTGATGTTGGTTCTTCCTAATTTTGGGAAAATATTGAAAGTATTGACAATTGCTTCATATTTTTATTATGGTGGAATCCTCATGTTGGGAAGACGTCTTTTTGTGTTTTAATTATGAAAGATAAATTATAGGGAGAAAAAATAACTTATTCATGAAAAAGAAATTATCAACATTGTTCATTATCAATGAGTTTGGTAGTACAATCTTTTGGGTGTCTCTTTCATGACGAAGACAAACAACATCAATTCCACCTATTTTAAGACATGAGAAAAGATAACTCTCAAGAAAGCCTAATGGTAGGAATTTATCACGCAATTTGGTATGGACTTGATCTATAATCTTGATAAGTGGAATGTAGCTCATTTGATGCATTGAATCAAAAGAATCAACACACTATGATCTATGAGTTGTGTGATGTTAAGGATTCAAATAGTAGGGTGATTCTCTTTGAATAGATCCTTTAACAAAACAAGGAGAGTCTAGAGATGGATTCATAAGATATGTAGCTAGTGCATCAAGATAAGCAAGGTAGGACTCAATATTTTAGTATCAAGGATGGTTTGTTGATATTTACCTAGGATCAGGTCTGTATCCCTAAGCAGGAAAACCTAAGACAATAACTACATGAGCTCCAGAACACAATGTGGATAGGACACCCAAGTTCAACAATACCTACTAATCTATTGGAGATGAAATTATTTTAACCATAGCTAATGGAAGATGTTTAGAATTATGTCAAGACTTTCTTGATTTGTTAATAAGAAAAATAGTGAACAAAATTCCAAGAGAGTTGTTGTAGCCCTTACCTATGCTAATTCAATCATGACCCAATATAGCATTGATTTTACTATCTAGCTACCAGGAGTGGATGGATCACCAAGAATACTGGTTTTTTTTATATACGATTCTCCAAATATGGAACTGTCATTGCATGCAAAAAACCTTGTAGTGCTAACAATGTGGTTGAGTACTTTTTTCACTTCATGGTAAAGTACTAGGGCTTTCTACTCATTATTATCTTGGATCAAGATTCTAAATTCATTAGCAATTTTTGGGTAGTTCTTTTTAGTTCCATCGACACAAAAATTCTTATGTTGACTATCTATCACCCTTAGATGGATGGATAGACCAAGAGGATGAATGTGATTATAGAAGACTATATTAGGCACCTTATCTTTGTAGATCAAGTGAATTGATCATCTCTACTGGACTCAATATAATTCAACTATATTATCCAAAAGTCAATATCAAGCCAATTTTCTACATTCTAATTGGAAATGCATACCAACTATTGACCCCACACATGATTTTACAAGGTTACCGCAACTCTAGTAGTACTAATGCAAGTCAATTTTTGAAGGAATGGAATAATAGAATAGACTTGGAAAAGTACCGCATAACCAAATTTGGTGATGAAATGAATAGGAACATTGATTTGAACTAAAGACCAGTGGAGTTCAATGTAGGTCATTAGGTCTTTTGAGTGTGGACCCAAATTAGTTTAATCGTCCTTGAGGAATGAATGTATCTATCATATCAATCAGATGATGGGCCCTTTACAATTGTTTAAAATGTCCACCATGGTTGGGAAGGTAGCCTATAAGATAAGGTTGGCTTTACATCTCAAATTTCACCCTAATTTTTATGTTAGTCAATTGTGACCTCATCATGCAAATAATGAAGATCTGTACTAAGAAATATTCCAAGTGAGGGTCAACCAATGCGGTCGACCAACCCGAGTATGAAGTGGAATAGATAGTGGATATGTGTGAATGAGGTATTAGTAAGCTTAGAGTGCAACAATTTATAGTACTTGGGAAGAACATGTTGTGTCATAAGGGCACCAGAGAGCAAGGAGAGGGACTCTGAAAGTGCAAAGATGATATCATGGAGTTCCTTAAACAAAACTTAAGCAAGTCGACCCATTGAGAAATCATGATGTACTCACCACAATAGTGATGTAAGAAAGAAAAAAAATTTAAAGTTAAAAAGGTTGGAGGTTTCTTCAGGTTTTGAAAACTTTATTATCCTCTAACAAGGTTTCAAGAACCATTTTTTGTTTTGACAACTTCAAAAGAGTTTCTAATGGGGATGAGAACTCAAACAAAAGAAGATATTGATGAGGCTTAAGTATTCTACAAGGACTCAATGTGCAAAGTGTAGTTTCCTATGAGGCTTAAGTATTTGACAAGGATGATAGGATTTACATGGTTTCTTAGCTCAACCTTAAGCCTTGATGGTCAATAAGAAGAAAATAATAAAATTATTTAGATCAACGGGAGAAATCAGAAGTTTTGGGTGTTCTAAAAATACTCAAAACCCTTGATCAAGTTCTTGTGCTTACTCCAAGTTTTGACTAGTTCCTAAATTTTGAATAAGCCTTGATAAAAGAAAGGCATTCAATGACAGGCCAAGAAGAAAAATGGTGAACAATAGTAAAGAGAAAAAAGGAAGACAAGGAAGGAAAAATCAAATGTCAAAGGTTTTCCGTGTTCTGAGAATCCCCAAAACCCCCAACTAGATCTAAATCCTAAATACTAAGTCACAAATTTTTCTTAGTTGACTTAGATACCTTGATTAAAGGCAAAATAAGGTAAAAAATAAGAGTTGCAGAGTAGTGAAGTTCCTGCCCAAAGAATGGTAAAACAATTTTGTTTTTGTTTGATAGAGGTTTGGACTTACCATGTAATCTCTATATTATTGAATGCAAAGCTCCAATCATCCAACATAAAGTCTCCATGCCTTCATTGTGCTCTCTTTGATGTTTTGCCATCCAAAATTATACCTTATATAGAAATAACTAAGAAAACAATTCCATCATGACAATTATCTAGAATAGGAAGGAGGTGACACATTAATTTGAATTATTAAAATTTTAGAATTTGATACCAATTTGTAAAACTCAAATGTTTTCATAGATTTTAGTAATAAGTAATAAATCTAGGACTAATGACTCTATACGTGTTCTAATATCGAAAGAACACTAAAAGATAGAATAATTCTTGAATAAAAATACTTGGAGCAAATGCTATAAATTCTTAAATGACTATAATTAAACACTGATGCCCTGCAAAATGGCACAAGGTTAGTCAATGACAAAATAACACAAAAGACACAAAACCATTAGTGTTAGTTAATCAAAAACTAATCTACAAAGGCATACCAAGAGAGACACTAAAAACATGCTAATGTATCTAACTAAAGAAGCAAAGATAATGAGACATCTCCAATTGTCTCTTAGCATGGCCTTAGCTCCTTTCTCCCTTGTTCCTCTCCTCTCCAAGTTCCAAAATAGTGTAGCTCTCAACAGCTTTTTTGCACTATGGATGCTTATGGAGGATTGAGATTGTAGTATAGCTCTAAATGTAAATAAAGAAGCTAATGTTTAAGCTATTGATACTAAAATGATTTGTTTTATCCAAAATAAAAAGATATTAGTTATGCTATGCTAAATGCTCTCTTAAAATGCCTATAGGTTAAATGCATACAAGTTTTCAGGATCTGGATTATGAAGAAATGAGCTCTATTTATAGGAAAAATGGAGCAATGGATGGCCAGGATTGAAAGGTTTAATCAAGGGCCAAGCTTGAAAGTTGGGGATCCATGTGCATAATTTGCACCAACGAAATGGTGACAAGTGTCAACATAGGGTTGGGTTGAGAGAAGGGGTTGGAGGCATTAAATGCCTGAGGAGACCTCATGGTTATCTAGAAGGTAAGGGTCAAGCCTAAATTAGGATTACCCACTGGATTAAGAGTTAATCCAAGGATAAACCTTTGTGCAAATGATTAAGAGATAATCATGGTCAAAGCATTAAAGGCTTGATGAGACCCTTGGGTTGGGTGAAGGTTGAGTTAAAACAAATGTTTTAACCATGTAAGAGGGTTTGAGTTAACCATTAATGGTTATTGAAGACTTTGAGGAATTAAGTGGTTGGAAGTTGAAAGCTTTTAATGGCTATCAAAGACTTTGAAGAATTAAGTGGTTGAAGGTTGAAAGCCTTTAATGGTTATCAAAGACTTTGAGGTTTGAGAAGTGACCTCTCATTTGCTTAGGAATGTGACAATAATTAAGGGATGGTTTAGGCTAATTAGAAGTGATTAGAAGAATCTAGAAGAGGATTAGATTTGCAAGTGGATTTGGTGGGTGAGGGAAAATGGGATTTTATTAAAATAAAAATTCATTTATTTCAATAAATGTGTGCAAGTTGCATTTGTAGGAAAATGCAAGTGGGGGGGTTTTTTAAATGATTTAAATAAATGTTAATTTATTTAAAAGAGGAAAAGGGGGATTTTAATTAAATAAATTGATTTTATTTATTTAATTGATTGGAATTTGATTAAATGAATTAATTAAAATAAATTGAATAATTTATTTAATTAATAGAAGAATGTTTGGAGATGAATTAATTAAATATTAATTTAATTAACTGATGGCTAGTGGATTTTTAATCAAATAAATATAAAATATTCATTTAATTAAAATGGACAGATTTATGTGACTACAAACACTATATAAAGTATATGTTGGTTGCTTTTAACAATTAAAACCCAAACTACATCCCTCTGCCTTTTTTCTTTTATCATTCCCACAAACATAAAAGAGACCTTAAAAGGCCCAAATGTTTTTCAAAAGTAGCATAACTAGAATTAGTCCAGAGATCTACCCAAGTATCTTCTTCCAGTTGCACTCTTCACATTAAAGTCTAGTCAAGGTGAAGACCAGCTAAGTTGTATAGAACATAAAATAAAAGCTAAACATTTACAGTAACAGTAGCATAAATAAACACATACAAGTGAGCACATCTCTGAATTACTAGCTTTTATAGGCATTGAATTCCAAATCCAAATGAGCTTCATTTAGAAGGGTGTCAAAAGCTAAACATTTACCGCAAAACTAGCATGAAAAAACACATACAAGTGAGCACATATCTACATTAATAGCTTTTGTAGGCATTGAATTCCAAATCTAAATGATATGGATTCAGCTGCAAGCTAGGTGAGCTTGTGTAATATGATCGTTCAACTTAATGTTCTACACAAAAAATTGAAGTAATCATGAAACATAATTCAATAGCTTTGAAATACAAAATGCTAGATGAAATACAATTGAACAAATACAATTCAACAACTTTGAACTCATTTCCACATCAACCTTAGTCTGAAAGGAAAAAAAATATCCTAAATGATATTGTACTCCCAATTGATATAAACCTAGAAAATTATCAATTTTTAACCCAAAATCAAAATCTTGAGATGCTATTCATGTCATTTCTGATCACTTTCAATATAACAATATTGGATCAGAGTCAAATTTTAATGCAAGGTAGTCTTCTGTCAAACCTAACCACCATAACATCTTGTAATGCATAAATGCTACTTTTGGAAATTGTTTGACTAGTGAATTACTCAAATTCCTGACTCGAGGCTCATCAAGAGCATGATCACTCTACAAAATGATATGCAAATGTGCGAATACTATATTAAACAAATCTACTATATTTATAGACAGTTTGGTTTTTTGCTAATGCCCAACGTCTCACAAATCCAGAAGATACCACATGCATGTGTGCCAATTATGAAGTTGAAACTCAACTATGTAGCTATTGATATGGTCTATGCCAACGTTGGTCTTTGTGCCATCCTACAAGTAACAAATACTCGTTAGTAATGCATTAAGTTTGATATAGTGTATTTGTAGAAAGAGAGCATTTTGGATTAGAAAACAATGCTAAGTATCAATGGATATAGAAATATAGAAAACAATTAACAAATGGTCAACCAAAACATGGAGGTAAAAGTGATACTTTTAAAGACACTACATGTTGTAGAGTTCTTGAACTCTTATCACTAAATTATTAATGATAGATCATTGAATTGAAAATATGGATCAAAAAATATATGAAGTTAATTTTAGAATTAATTTCTTGTTTACTATATGAATTCTAAAAAACTAATATCAAAAAATATAAAAGTAAAATTTAATAATGATATTTGAAAAAGTTTGTATATGATATAAAATTCCTCAACTCTATCATTGAACTACTAATTATGGATCACTAAATCTGAAATACCATTATTTAGTAATACCAACTATAACTTCAATTGTTTCAGAATTATTGGCTAAATTGAGATCTATATAAGAGCATAACAAAGAAAGCTTAAAGAATATATATATATGAGATGATAATCACTGTGGTTGACAAATAAGCCTACTAGAAGAAGTCGTAAATGCAAAAGGATCAAAGAGAAAGTACCTTCTTTACAAACTTCTTTTCTTGGACTTCATATTGTGCTTTGGTTAAATCAAGTAACCAATTCCCTGGAAAGCAAAACTATCCAGCAAAATGATAGACAAATTAGGTTTAAATCACGCTCCACTTTGGTCATTACACACTATAAAATTCATAACTAAATCATTAAAGAGAGACCTAATACACCTTTTGAAATGGTTAATGCATTTAGTATTTACAATAAACTATTCTAGATCCACTCTCCATATTGTTGCTATTCTCTCAAAAACAAGTCATGGAGATTTTCATGTTGGCATTATGAGAACCAGTGTGTGGACATAACGACATCGTATGTTGTCATTGATGTTAATATGTTGCAAAGGTGTGAACCAGCATATGGTTATGGAACTGGCACATGGAAGTGTTGAATGACTACTGGTTCATAGTCTCAACCTTAGGGTTTCCGATTGAAGTGCTTCAAGCCTATGTGGCTCAACTGGTGATTTTGTGCAATGAGTTAGCATGATAGCAAGATAGAAGATCTTGCCTATCTACCTTGGGAATAAGAGAAGACTATAAAACACTAATAACGTGTGATGGGTTATCAACCGCCAAGGAAATAGTGGAAAGAAGATCTTGCCTATCTACCTTGGGAATATGAGAAGACTGTAAAATGGCAAAAAACCAACGATGGAGATTACTGCAGTATGCTCAACGGTCAGGATTGAACCGTTTGAATTTCTTAGCCCATTAGGTTTAGGGTTTAGGGTTTATGCTTCCGACCTAACTATTTTCTATAAGGTCGACGTTGTGACTCTTTCAAGGGTTGTTGGTAAAAGTTGTGTGTGAGTATCCACAAGAAGGGATATGTAATACTTGCCAAACCAGAGGAGGAAAGTGATGCCTGCAGAGTGTAAGTGCAGAAGGTGAAGAGGAGCTTAAGTGGATCTGCATTAGCATTGAGTGTTGTTATCAGATCATTGAAGTACCTATTGATCTCTAACCACCTCAATAGTTGGAAAATCCCCTAACAAGGTAGCCTTAACCGGCTTGTTGTAAATCCCTTAACAGGGTAACTCAAAGTTATTGAGATCTGGTAAGCTAGAGAGCTTTGGAAATCCTTTAGCTATTGAGTTCTTGAAATCCTCTAACAAGGTAACCTGTAACAAGGTTTAACCCTTAATTGGGTATTGTATCCATCCCTTAACCGAGTGATCCCTAACAAGATCGGTTCCTAACAGAACCTATTTTATTTGTCTTTAATAGGACAAGGCTCCTAACAGAGTGAACTTCCAAAGAGTTCAACAACAAGCTTGTGGGTATTCATCCCCACCGTGGTTTTTCCTAGTTGGGTTTCCACGTGAAAAATAAGTGTGTCATGTGTGATGCTTTTATCTTGTGATGCTTTGTTATTACCTGTTAAGCATATGATGGTTTTGTGTTGTATGCCTGTCAATAAAACATGTTGAACTAATTGTTATGAAGATATGATGATAGATTACCTGTTCATACATAAGGGTGAAATGGCAGTGTAGTTCTGAGTTGAGTAGGAAGATAAATGAGTAACTAGTTTATGATTGTTTTAGTTGTTCTGGGTTTACTGGTTTCACTCTGCTTGAAACCGGTGTCACTGTTTGCCAGTCATTTGGAGTAATTGTTATTGAACTGGTTTAAAAACTGTATTTTATCTATATTGATTCACCCCCCCCCCCTCTCAATACTGGTTTGGTACTATTTGATCATCATTGAGTTATCAATCACTATCAGAGCTTCCTCCAGGTCCTTTATATTATAAGCTTAACCACTTGAGGTAAAGATCCCAGTCAAATGATGAAGAGGGAAGGTCCAAAGTTTAATAGGGAAAATTTTGGTATATGGAAAGATAGGATGAAGATATTCATCAGAAGCATGGGTGCTAAACACTGGAGCTATGTTGAGAATGTCTATGTTGCCCCCACCAATACTCTCACCAATGACCAAAAGAGAGAGATACAAGAAAATGGGCAAGTCATGGAAGCCCTTATTAGTAGCCTATCTGACATTGAGTTTATTGATGTTCAAGACAAGGTAAATCCCAAAGAGGTATGGGATGCTCTTGAAAATATCTATGGTGGTGATGAACATATAAAATAGGTTAAGGAAGAAAGCCTGAGAGGGAAGGTTGAAGATATACGAATGGTTAAAGGTGAGCCCATTCAGCAGTATGGAATAAGAATCAAAACAGTAGTTGGAGATATCAAGAGTGCAGGTGGTAAAATAGAAGATTCCACTGCGGTAAGCAAATTCCTGAGATCCCTATTGCCAATCTATGCAATAAGGGTTGCTACTATTCAGGAGCTGAGATCAATAGACAAGACTAAGGTATCTTTGGACTCCATCATAGCAAAGTTGACAGCCTATGAACTAAATAGTTTTGATGGCAATGTTCAAAAGACTGAATCAGCTTTTAAAGCCTCTGCCATACCATCCAGAAAAGGAAAAGAAGCTAGCACTAGTGGTGAACCTAGACAGAGTAGAGAAATGATGATGAGGAGATTCTGATGGCATTTGAAGCTCTCCTTGCCAGGAAGCTTCCTAAAGGAACCATTAAATACAAAGGTAAGCTACCTTTGAAATGTTTTTTCTTGTAACCGGATAGGACATATTGCTATAAACTATCCTAATGTCAATAACAAGGACAAACCGGAAAGGTTCAAGAAATTCAAAGGAGGAAACCAGAGAAACTGTTTTGTGGCAGTTGATGAAGGTGTCACAGATGAAGAGTCAAAGGATGAAGAAAATGAAGATATTGTGTTTGTTGTTGTCAAAGAAGATGTGTCAGATAAGAAGGCTCTTGTCTCCCGGTTCGATAATTCCAATGAGTGGATCATTGATAGTGGTTGTTCTCACCATATGACTGCTGACCGGAGCAAGTTTCTATCCTTGGAGGAGTATGATGGTGGTGTGGTTCGCTTTGGCAATGATGCACCATGCATGGTCAAAGGCAGAGGGTCCATCTCTCTGAATGGAAAGAGAAGTGCTAACAATGTGTATTGGGTTGATGGTCTCAAACACAACCTTCTGAGTGTTGCCCAGCTGAATGACAGTGGCCTCATTCTGGAATTCAAGAATGGAGTTTGCAGAATCAAAGGAAAAGATGGTGAATCCATGGCCACTGGCATGCAGACCAAAGGTAACCTATTTCATCTGAATGCAAATATAAGTACATGTCTTATGGCTAAGTTTGATGATAGCTGGATATGGCATAGGAGACCCTGCCATGTAAACTTTGATAACATTGTGAAGGCTAGTAAGATCAAGGCAGTTAGAGGGTTGTCGGTGCTAAGCAAACTGGATAATATCTTGTGCAGAGAGTGTCAATTGGGGAAAATGTCTTCCTTGACCTTTAAAGGTAAATCTTTCACTGCTGACAACTTGCTTGATCTTGTGCATACTGACTTGTGTGGTCCTATGAAAACTAGAAGTGTGCAGGGTGATAGGTACTTCATGATTCTCACTAATGACTGCTCAAGAATGATGTGGGTCACATTCTTGAAAGACAAGTCTGAAGCGTTTGTGAAGTTCAAAGCTTTCAGAGAATTAGTGGAGAAGGAAAGCGGTAAAAGGATCAAGTGTCTCAAAACTGATCAAGGAGGGGAATTCACTTCCAGTGAATTCAACAAGTATTGTGAAGAATTTGGCATCAAGAGGCAACTGTCTGCCCCCTGGACTCCACAGTAGAATGGCCTAGCAGAGAGGAATAACCAGACTGTGGTTGAAGTAGCTAGAACCATGTTGATTCAAGGAAAGGTAGCTCACACCTTTTGGAGAGAAGCGGTGAGCACTGCAATCTACACAATGGACCAGGTACTCATCAAGAAAGGTAAGGATAAAACTCCTTATGAGTACTGGACCGGTAAGACACCTATGGTTAGCTACTTTAGAGTGTTTGGTAGCAAATGCTACATCAAGAGGAGTGAAAACCAGAGAAAATTTGATGCAAAATGTGATGAGGGAATATTCCTAGGATATTCCACCAAGAGTAAAGCTCTCAAGTGTTTCAACAATAGGACTCAGAGAATTATGGAAAGTATCAATGTGAGAGTTGATGAAACCTACGAGAAACCGAAGGAAACTAGCAGTGAGCAAGTTGTAAATGAGTCGGTTGCAACCTTCTAGGAACCGGTTGTCAGTCAACCAAGTACCAGTAATAGTGTTCCTAAACCGGTGAATGTTGATACTGATGAAGATGAGGATGAAGAGGAAAAGCAAGAAGAACTAGTCAAGACTATTCCTCGGTATGTCAAGCTGAATCATGATCCTAAGTAGATCATAGGAGATAACGAGGCAAGAATCCTTACAAGAATAAAGCTCAAAGAAAACTCATGTATGATCTATGAATTTGAGCCTAAATCATTCAAAGAGGCTCATAAAGATGAAGACTGGATCAAGGCAATGGAAGAGGAACTTGATCAGATAGAGAAAAATGGTACATGGTCCTTGGTACCCAGGCCGGAGCATAAAAATGTCATTGGCACCAAATGGGTGTTCAGAAACAAGCTGAATGAGGATGGCACAATGATTAGGAACAAAGCCAGATTGGTGTGCAAAGGATATGCTCAAGAAGAAGGAGAAGACTATGGAGAAACCTTTGCTCCTATAGCCAAATTGGAAGGAGTTCGTATGCTTCTTGCATATGCAACTTTTAAAGGCTTCAAAGTATATCAAATGGATGTAAAATCTGCATTCCTAAATGGTGTACTTGAAGAGGAGGTGTATATTGAGCAACCAGATGGGTTTGCCCTATCTGAAGACAGTGACATGGTATGTAGGCTACATAAAGCCTTATATGGTCTAAAGCAAGCACCTAGGGCATGGTATGAACATCTACATTCCCATCTTGTGAAGATTGGATTTGAGAGAACAAGTGAAGATAGCAATATCTACTTGAAATCTGAAGGAGATCAGATCCTGATCTGTGAAGTTTTTGTTGATGACATTATCTTTGGTGGAGATGACAAGATAAGTCATGAGTTTGTTGATGAGATGAAGGAAGAGTTTGAGATGTCACTTATAGGGGAGATTAAATTCTTCATTGGACTGCAAATCTAGCAGATGAAAGATGGAATCTTTATCACTAAGTCCAAATATGTCAAAGAGGTATTGAAGACCTTTGGCATGGAAGATAGCAAATCGGTTGGTACACCGATGGTGACTGGTTGTAAATTATCAAAAGAGGATGACTCAGCATTGGTTGATGAGAAGGAATACCGATCAATGATTGGTAAATTGCATTATGTATTGCATAGTAGACCGGATATTGCACATGTAGTTGGCATTACTGCAAGGTTCCAAAAAAGTCCAAGACAATCCCACTTGGTTGCAGTCAAGCAGATTCTTAGGTATCTGAAGGGAACAGTTGACTATGGATTGTGGTACCCATACAACAATGATTTTAACCTGAAAGTATTCACAGATGTTGATTGGGCAGGTAATGTGGATGATCAAAAAAGCACAACCGGTGGTGCATTCTTTCTCGGTGGTAGACTGGTCTCATGGATGAGTAAGAAGAAGAGATGTATCTCTCAGTCTACAGTGGAAGTGGAGTATGTTGCAGCTTTCATGAATCGCACTCAGACAATCTGGATGAAGCATGTATTAGATGGCTTCAAAATCCCTGTATCTGAACCGGTATTATATTCTGTGATAACACAAGTGCTATCAATATTTCAAAGAATCCGGTTTTACATTCTAGAACCAAGCACTTTGAGCTTAAGTATCATTTCTTGAGGGAAAAGGTTTAGAACAAAGAGATTACACTGGAGCATGTGTCCAGTAAGGAGCAGTTAGCAGACATGTTCACCAAGCCTCTCCCAAAGACTACATTTACACACTTAAGAGGTGAATTAGGGGTACTGCCCCTTCAGGAGGTGAACTAAAGGTATATGCTCCACATCAGTCATGTATTGCATAGTCAAATCTTTCTTCAGGATTGATGTGTTGAAGGATGCTACTCCTTAGGGGGAGTAGCATAATGGAATAGGGAATTTTGTGCCTCCACTTTGGCATTGTTGTCAAAGGGGGAGAAGATGTGAAGCGGAGGGATATCTTAGTATATTGCCATCAATGCCAAAGGGGGAGATTGTTGGCATTATGAGAATTGGTATGTGGACATAACGACATTGTATGTTGTCATTGATGTCAATATGTTGCAAAGGTGTGAACCAGCATATGGTTATGGAACCGGCACATGGAAGCGTTGAATGACTACCAGTTCGTAGTCTCAACCTTAGGGTTTCCGGTTGAAGTTCTTCAAGCCTGTGTGGCTCAACCGGTGATTTTGTGCGATGAGTTAGCATGACAACAAGAAAGAAGATCTTGCCTATCTACCTCGAGAATATGAGAAGACTATAAAATGGTAATAACGTGTGATGGGTTATCAGTCGCCATGGAAATAGTGGAAAGAAGATCTTGCCTATCTACCTCAAGAATATGAGAAGATTGTAAAATGGTGGAAAACGAATGATGGAGATTACTGCAATATGCTCAACGGTTAGGATTGAACCATTTGAATTCCTTAGCCCATTAGGTTTAGGGTTTAGGGTTTATGCTTCTGACCTAACTATTTTCTATAAGGTCGACGTTGTGACTCTTTCAAGGGTTGTTGGCAAAATTTGTGTGTGAGTATCCAAGAGAAGGGATACGTAACACTTGCCAAACCAGAGGAGAAAAGTGATGCTTGCAAAGTGTAAGTGCAGAAGGTGAAGAGGAGCTTAAGCGGATCTGCATTGGCATTGAGTGTTGTTATCAGATCATTGAAGTACCTGTTGATCTCTAACCACCTCAACAGTTGGAAAATCCCCTAATAGGGTAGCCTTAACCAGCTTGCTATAAATCCCTTAATAGGATAACTCAAAGTTATTGAGATCTGGTAAGCTAGAGAGCTCTGGAAATCCTTTAGCTATTGATTTCTTGAAATCCTCTAACAAGGTAACCTGTAACAAGGTTTAACCCTTAACTGGGTATTGTAGCCATCCCTTAACCGAGTGATCCCTAACAGGATCGGTTCCTAAAAGAACCTATTGTATCTGTCTTTAACAGGACAAGGCTCCTAACAGAGCGAACTTCCAAAGAGTTCAACAACAAGCTTGTGGGTATCCATCCCCATCATGGTTTTTCCCAGTTGGGTTTCCATGTGAAAAATATGTGTGTCATGTGTGATGCTTTTATCTTGTGATGCTTTGTTATTACCTATTAAGCATATGATGGTTTTGTGTTTTATGCCCGTCAATAAAACATGTTGAACTAACTATTGTGAAGATATGATGATAGATTACATGTTCATACATAAGGGTGAAATGGCAGTGTAGTTTTGAGTTGAGTAGGAAGATAAGTGAGTAACCAGTTTATGATTGTTTTAGTTATTCTGGGTTTTACCGGTTTCACTCTGCTTCAAACCGGTTTCACTGTTTGCCAATCATTTGGAGTAATTGTTGTTGAACCGGTTTAGAAACTGTATTTTGTCTGTACTAATTCACCCCCCCACCCTCTCAGTACTGGTTTGGTACTATTTGCTCATCATCGAGTTATCATTTCATACATTCCTATACTTCTCTTTAATGCCTAAAAAGGTACAATGAGAACCAATAGATCACCTATTTTTGTGTTTTGGGCAATATTGTTATCTCAAATGATGAGAAATCTCATGAACAACAATCTAATGTTTCTATGCATTTTGACTCTCATAAATTGTCATACAAGAAGAAGCATTTTGGAGAATTTTAAATATCGCAATAGACAACAAACATGAGACAGAAACTCTCATTGACAAAAACATTATTCCTTTTCTATTGCAATTGTTTGATATAGTTGGATTTGACACCAAGAGAGAGGCAATATAGTTGGATTCCGATTCCACTTCAAATGAATAAATTATGTATATGGCGAGTCAAGGATGAATCAAGGTATTGCGTGATATGTTGGACTACAATGACCAAAAAATTGTGAAATAAAAAATCGTGAAAACGATTTTGATAACTTTATTTAGACAAATATATTTATATACAATCACAAAAATAGTTTATATAAAAAATAAGTTTAGTTATATAAAAAAAAATGTATTCTCATTTTTTGATTTATATTATGATCTTATATTTAACAAAAAGTAAAATTGAACAGAAAAGGCCTTCCCATTTATGTATAATATATATAAATGCACTTGCATGGTATTAAAGAAACAAATTTGTACATATATTTAGACCAGAGAAAGGAACCCAATATCAAATAATGTATCCACAAACCCTCTCAACATAACATGACCTTATTTCACTAGTCGTAATTAATTACAAGCATAGAGAATCCAAATCCTTTGATTAAAAGATTCAAAAAAAATAGCATAAAGCATAGTCTTGTGAATCATAAATTAATATCATTTTGATGGAATTTAGTCATCAACTTGGCACATTCTCTGCAAGATTATAGTGAACAATGAGAGACAAAAATATAGAGAAGTCGAACTAATTTCAGAAAAAATATCTAGAAACAACTAGGGAAGAGTTTTTCCATTTAAAATAATTGTTCCTCGATGTAGTTAGTATGGCACTCCATTTTCTTGGTCCAAGATGGAGTTGTTCTGAGTATGCATAGACTAGGGTACACTGTTGCAGCTGCTAGAATTGATGGAAGATATTTCAACATAATATACTCCATCAGGCACAGTTCCATGAGAAACAAGGACACCATTTCCATCTAAAAAGACCCTGAAACTTCCATTAGAATTTATTTTGCATTGGACAAGAAAATATGCATTGACCCTTATTTAAGATCATGAGACTTGCATCCTTCTCAGATCCAACTGCCTTAAGGAACCTTTTCATAAAGAGGTAAGGAGTTGGAACCGTAATATTGAATTGCAATGTATTGGGGATTGATTTCTCCTACAATCAGAAATGTATTGTATAATCATTGTAAGTTAGATCAAACCAAACATAAGCAAAGTATCATTTGATTCATTGGTGTAGTTTAAGTAAAAGAATGATGCATATTATACGCATCATTTGTAGAATGTCATATTTTTTGTATGCATTGTTAGAAACAAGGATAAAATCTTCAACGATAGGAGCTTATATCTTCTCATATTTAGAGGCCAAAAGCATAGAAGTTACCCCACAAGCAACAATGATTTTCTCACTACACTTTGACTAGAAAGATATCTATCAAAGAGACTGATTCCTAGGAATAGAGTCTCATGCATGAGACCAAATTTTGAATGGACCTACACAATAAGAGGATACATGGCATTGAATACTGACTGCCTTTAGAATAGATTAAAATACATTCTAAAACTTGGAGAGTGAGGGAAAGGAAAAACCTCGATAAGCCAATCTATCAAAATTGCTCGCATTTTCTCATTTATATCAGTTTGGAGAGACATGTAGTCTAGAGGAATGCAACTAATGATACTAATCTGGAATATTAGAAAGCAACACTTTCTACCAACAAAACCAAGGGTTTAGTTGGTCTATTGACATAATTTTGAGTACTTTTCCCCCACTCAAATGGCTTAAAAAAGTAAAACAAAGTGTCGGACCTGGTTCAACTATAATATAAGCTATATAGGCAATGTGATGCAGAGAAAAAGAGAAGAAACTCACCTCTCTTTGCAGGTAGAAGTTATAAATTTTCCTTCAAAAACTTATATTTATAGATATATGGACTTCAGTATACTATTTACTGTGCTATATGTCAGAACCAGATCTGGGGCCTAAAGATGTGTGTGACTAGGCACCTCTGTTTAAATTACTCAAACAATGTGTTCTTTCAAATGCATTTAAAAATAGATGCCTCGATTGGTAGAAGGTTGCAGCTTCTATCAAAGAGACTACTTTTCTTATGGAGGTGCAGTGTGTAATGTCCCCATCCTAGTCACAGGCGGTGGTTTGAGGAGTTAGCCTATTTTTGGACCCTTGTAGGCTAACAGGGTATGGATAAGGGGGTCAGTGATGCAGTATCTTAAGGAGTAGTCAGTCTATTTGTTCTAGTTCAGGGTTGAGTTCAGTTCTGGTCTTTGTTTCATCAGTTTCTGACATCATATGAGGATTTCCTATTTTTTAGGCAAAAACTACTAAAACTAGACATGGTCCTATTTTCACTGGCATGGCAAACTGTGGCCCCAGCTTTTGATGGATTCAATTTCTGAGCGATAATGAGGGAGATATGAATTGTTAAGTGGTTCTCACAGGCAATTAAAGTTTTAATGAAATATTAAAATAAAATCATAAAGTGCATCACTTAAATTTATTTAAGTGAAAATTCTATATCTCCTAAGTTGGGTGTCCCTTTTAGGGTTAAGTTGGGAACCCTAAAAGCAAGTTATTATTTTTAAAACCCTAATTGCTAAAAATCGCACCTTTTGGGTATTTAGGCAGCCAAGATGAAATTAAACCTCATTCATTGATATTGAGCATTTGACATTTCTTCTGAGAACTTGGCTATGGCGGCTAGGGTTTGGACCTATTTTGGAGAGTGTGCATTCTTTAAAATTGAGTAGCTTTGAGATTGTGAAATATCAATCTAATTGTTACAGCTTGGTTGGCTTCATTTAGAAGTCAAATTGAATCAAATTGGGGTAAATTTGGCTTCTTACAAGGAAAATTTTTTGTAGGTTTTCTATTTGTTGTTATTGTTGATAATTTTTTTGTGGTTTGGAGGTCTCTTTCCCAAACACACAGCTTGCTCACTTATTGGCACCATCTTCTTACTGTTTGGGCGTCTTATTATTAAATAAGAGCATATCTGATATGTTTTTAGAATAAAAATTAGATTTTTGTAAGTTGTTGGTTTGAATCTTTTAATTTCAATAAATTGGCTAAGGACCTACAGGTATGCTTCTAAATTCTCCAATTCCTTGTTTCAGCTGATTAATTTCATGTATTCTTTCAATATGTATTGAAAATTAAAGAAACCCCTTCTGCAAATTTTGTCTATTTCTAAAAGACCATCTCTAATAATCAAAAACATAGAAAAAATATTGAATTACAATAGTTTGAAGAATTGAACCAGCAAAGGTTCATCACAGTGGTATCAGAGCTCTGATCTTGCCATCCTGGAGGGTTAGGGGATTTCATATGCATCACCAACAGTTTGGGCATCACAGGTTTTATACTCGCAAGAGATTCGATTTACAGGGAAACCAATATCAATTTGGGTAGAACCGAATTGAAAATATGGGTGACAGGAATGAAGAAGCCACCAGAAACACTACAGAGAATGATGACAATGAAGCAAGGGAGGTCTTGAGAGGTATAGCAACTGGACAACAATAGGTAGCAACAGTGTTGCAACAGTTGACTACCGTCATACAACAACTTTCCATACCTAAAGGTAATGATCAGAATCAAGAAGAGAATGGCAGTATTGTTGGTCACTCCAGAGCTCATGTGACTAACACACACACACACATATGACAAACCCACACGCAACACTTTTGTCAAATTTGAACCTGAAGATGAGGTTGATTTCGAAGTTGGAGATGACATGGTTTTTGGTGACAATATCATGGCAATGCATGATGAGTGGGATAGGTTACCACTGAGAGTTAAGGATCACCTTAACTTTGACAGGTTTATTAGTCAGAAGAGAAATCATAATTGGAATTGAAATAATCAGAAACCTTGGAACAAAACTAGTGATCTCAAATATGCAATCAACAAGCTCATACTTTCTACTTTTGACGGAAATGGTAGAGTTGTAGCCAGAGCTTGGATTAGCAAGTTGGATACCTTCTTGACCCTACATCCTATATCAGAAGAAGATGTTATTAAGTTTGCAGCTTTGCATTTGGATGGGGTAGCCCATGATTGGTGGCACCATGGGATGGTGACTTTGCATCATGACCTTATTACTACATATGAAGAATTCATTGACAGATTGGTTGAGTGTTTTGATAAAAGAGATCCAGAGTTGTTATTCAGGGATTTAGCTCAGCTGAAACAAATGGACAGCTTGGAATCTTACATTAGTAAATTTCAGAAGCTTTCAATTATGGTAACTAACATCTTAGAGAGAAGGTTGGTCATTCTTTTTATTGAAGGTCGTTCTAAGCCTATGAAGGGTTGGATTAAGGCTTTTGATCCCCCTACCTTGCAAGAATCCATGAGGAAGACATGTAGCATGGAACTTACCGCTCCTCGCAGTAAGTTCACTCCAAACAACTCAAAACTATCCTCATCATTTAATGACAGCAAGTCTGATAAAAAAAATCAAAAAATGTGGACCAAGGGAAGAAGTTTGCATCACCTTTGGATAGGGAAACACTTGATGACTTGCATAGAAGGAAGTTGTGTTTTCATTGTAAGGGCCCTAATGATCAAAACCATGATTGTCCCCTCAAGCCTAAGGGTCAAAGTAGGAATATGGAGTGGTTTTATGAAGGAGAAAACATGCCTAATAAAATAGACCAGCAAGCTAATCAAGATGACTCGGAGACTAAAAATTCAGAGAAGGGAGTTGAAAATGAAGGAGAATTTGATCTACGAGAAGCTCAAATGTCTAGCATACAAGGAGAAGGTTCTTTTAGGTTGTGTGGACTCTTGGTTGGTCAAAGAGTCATTTCTCTACTTGATACAGGTGCAACTCATAATTTCATAGATGCACACTTGGTGGAGAAGCGTGGGATTCAAACTCAAGAGTTTGAAGGCATCAGGGTGAAAGTTGTTGATGGTAATGTGTTGACTTGTGATAGAATGATTTCAGACTTACCCATCAAACTCAATAATTATGAATTCAAAGTTGATTTTTACGTGGTTAACATGGGAAACATGGATGTGGTCCTTGGCATGACATGACATCATGCAATAGGTGAATTTGCACTCAACCTTAGAGATATGGAGATGAAATTCAAGGTTGATGGGACTAATCATGTTCTTAAATCTATCAAGGCCAATAACTTAAAATTAATCACTTTTAAAAGAATGGAGAGACTTGTGAGACATGACATGGTGGATTGGGAAGCAGAGTGTAAACTAATGCCTACTTATGAGGAGCAGCATAAAACACCTTACCATTCAGATATTCAAGAGCTTAGAGTCAAGAATACAAAGGTGTTTAGTGACATACCTCCTGGTAGGCCTCCCGATAGAGGCATAGAGCACATTATTGAGCTTGAAGAGGGCACCAAGCCCATCATGATTACACCCTACCAGCACCCCAAGGGGTTGAAAGATCAAATTGAGAAGACCATCAAAGAACTTCTAGCAATGGGACACATAGGGCTGAGTAAGTCTCCTTTCGCTTCAACAATGTTTTGGTGAAGAAGAAAGATGGAACACTTAGAATGTGCATTGATTACCATATGTTGAATATAAGGATAATAAAGAATAGGTATCCCATTCCTCGCATTGATGATTTGTTAGATGAGCTTCACGAAGCTTGTTATTTATCTACGATTGACTTGAGAACATATTATCATCAGATCAGTGTCAAGGAGCAGGATATTGAGAATACTGCATTTACATGTCATTGTGGACACTATGAGTTTTTGGTTATGCCTTTTGGGTTACCAACGCACCAGCTACTTTTTAGTCCACTATGAACAGGGTCTTCCAGTCTCAGTTGTGAATATTTGTTATGGTTTTCTTTGATGACATTTTGGTTTACAATAGGACTTGGGAAGAGCACCTGGTTCACTTGGATACTATTTTAGGCATACTTGACAGGGATTCCTTTTATGCCACAAAGTCCAAGTGTGCATTGGGAATGGCAAAACTTTTGTATTTGGGTCACATAATCAGCAAATAGGGAGTTTACATGGATCCGGATAAGGTTAGTGCCATTGTTGATTGCCCTATGCCTGACACCTTAACTCAGCTCATGGGATTTGTTGGTTTATGTACCTTCTACCATCGGTTTGTTAGTGGTGTCTCGTGACATGCCCCACCACTTACTCATTTGACAAAGAAGGATGCATTTGTTTGGATACCTCTAGCATAGGAGTGTTTTGAGAAATTCAAACAATTGATGACTACATGTTCAGTTCATGCTTTACCAAATTTTACCAAACCTTTTGAGCTTCATTGTGATGCATGTGGCGAGGGTATTGGTGTTGTAATTATGCAGGATCGCCATCCTATAGCTTTCGAGAGCAGGAGGATTAGGTGTCTTAAGAGGAGCTATAGTATTTATGATAAGGAAATGTTGGCTATCATGCATGCAATGGCTAAGTTCAGGTAGTATTTAGTTGGCAGCAAGTTTTGTGTCAAAAGTAATCATAATATCTTGAAGCATTTCCTTGGACAGTGGGATCTAAATGAGCGTCAATAGAAGTAGGTCAGCAAGTTACAGTCTTATGATTTTGATATCTCCTATGTCAAAGGGACTCAGATCATTGTTGTTGATGCTTTATCTCATCATCCCCATTTGAGCTCCATGGAAACTATTTCTGAAGATTGGAAACACTTGATTATAGAAGAGTATGCCAAGAATCCATGGGCCTCTAGTATTATTGATGGGACAGTACATGACATCAGGTACTCTCTTGTGAATGACCTCATCATTTACAAAGAGAGGATATTTCTAGTCCCAGGTTCTGAGGTGAAGCGCATAGTATTGAAGACTTTCCATGATTCATCTATGGATGGACATCTCAGCTACTTTAAGACCTATAGGCAGGTACAGGAGAGATTCTCTTGGAAGGGTCTCAAGTCTGATGTTCTTTAGTACGTCAGAAAGTGTTTTGTCTACTAGCAGAACAAGTAGGAGCACAGTTTTCCTGTAGGGTTACTTCAACCACTTCCTATTCCTGACAGGAAGTGGGAAAGCATGTCTATGGACTTTATTACGGGCTTGCTGAAAGTGCAAGGGAGAGACAACATTTATGTGGTAGTTGATCGGTTGACTAAGTATGCACATTTCTTCCTGATCACGACTACTTATTTAGCTACACAGGTGGTCAATCTTTTCTTTCGTGAGGTATTCAGATTACATGGTTTACATCAGAGTATTGTTAGTGATAGGGACAATAGGTTCATGGGTCACTTCTGGCAGGAGTTATTCAGACTTTGTGAGACAAATCTCACTCTGAGTACCAGTTACCCTCCCCAGACTAATGGTCAGACATAGATTGTCAACAAATGGGTGGAAGGATACTTGTGAAATTACATTTTAGGGCAACAAAAGGCTTTGGTGAAGTGGTTACACTTGTACGAGTATTGTTATAATTCTACTCACCACGTGACTACTTAGATGACACCTTTCAGAGCCTTGTATGGTTATGATGCACTGAGTTTCTTGGATTTATTATTGAGTGATTACAGAGTGCCTAGTCTTGGGGATCTCTTACAGGAGAACCAAGACATTATGAGAGCTTTTTGTGAGAACATCCAGAAGGCTTAGAATCAGCAAAAGTAGTATGTTGATCAAAAGAGGGTTGATCAAGCATTTGAGATTGGAGATATGGTATATCTGATGCTTCAGCCCTACAGGCAGTCCACCCTGAGGAAGAAGGGTGCAAAGAAACTCAGGCCACGCTACTATGGACCATTCATGATTTCCAGGTGTGTTGGTGAGGTGGATTATGAGTTGGAGTTACCAGCAGATAGTAGGGTACATAATGTGTTTCATGTATCGCGCATCAAGAAGGCTTTGGGATAGCACATAGTTCCTTCTACAAATTTACCACCCTTGGATGATGAGGGGAAGTTAGGGCAATTATGGATTTCAGAGAGCATCATCTATGGAGGCGTGTCATCAGGGAATATTTGGTTAAGTGGAAAGATTTGCCAGCAAAGGATGCTACATGGGAGAGTGATACTATTTTATAGCATCCATCTTTGAGTTTGCTTGAGGACGAGCAAATTCAGGGAGGGCAGACTGTAATGTCCCCATCCTAGTCACAGACAGTGGTTTGAGGAGTGAGCCTATTTTTTGACCCTTGTAGGATAACAAGGTATGGATAAGGGGGTCAATGATGCAGTATCTTGAGGAGTGGTCAATCTTTTTGTTCTAGTTCAGCATTGAGTTCAGTTCTAGTCTTTGTTTCATCAATTTCTAACATCGTATGAGGATTTCCTATTTTTTAGGGAAAAATTGCTAAAAATAGACATGGTCCTATTTTCACATGCATGGTGAATTGTGGACCAAGCTCTTGACGTATTCAGTTTCTGAGTGATAATGAGGGAGATATGAATTGTTAAGTGGTTCTCCCAAGCAATTAATGTTTTAATAAAATATTAAAAATAAAATCATTAAGTGCATCACTTAAATTTATTTAAGTGAAAATTCTATATCTCCTAAGTTAGGCATCCCTTTTAGGGTTAACTTGGGAACCCTAAAAGCAAGTTATTATTTTTAAAACCCTAATTGTTGAAAATCACACCTTTTGGGTATTTAGGCGGCCAAGATGAAATTAGACCTCATTATTTGATATTGAGCATTTGACATTTCTTCTAAGCACTTTGCTATGGCAACTAGGGTTTGGACCTATTTTGGAGAGTGTGCTTTCTTCAGAATTCAGTATCTTTGAGATTGTGAAAGATCAATCGAATTGTTGCAACTTGGTTTGCTTCATTCAGAAGTCAAATTGAATCAAATTGGGGTAAATTTTGCTTCTTACAAGGCAGATTTGTTGTAGGTTTTCTATTTGTTGTTATTGCTGATAATTCTTTTGTGGTTTGGAAGTCTCTTTCCCAAACACACAGCTTGTGCATTTATTGGAGCCATCTTCTTACTGTTTGGGTGTCTCATTATTAAATAAGAGAAGATCTGATATCTTTTCAGAATAAAAATCAAAACTTTGTAAGTTGTTGATTTGAATCTTTTAATTTCACTAAATTGGCTAAGGACCTACAGGTATACTTCTAAATTCTCCAATTCCTTGTTTCAGTTGATTCATTTCATGTATTTTTTTAATATGTATTGAAAATTAAAGAAACCCGTTCTGCAACTTCTATCTATTTCTGAAAGACCATCTCTAATAATCAAAAACACAGAAAAAAAAATATTAAATTACAGCAATTTGAAGAATTGAACCAACAAGGGTTCATCACACAGTGGCTCAATTTGATGAGGGACAGGGTGCAATTTGTCTTATACCAGATGACACTTTTGATTTGTGCAATAATCTATGATTTGCATCACCCAGTTTCAAAATAGGAGTAGTAAGTGAACTTGCACTGAAACTACAAGAACGTTGCATTGGTACCAGCTCCACAGAATGGGATTCTGAAATTCCTTGCAAATAAAGCTAGCATGTTGTGGTTCTTAAACTATATAGTTATCTTAACGGACGTGATCTTTGATCAATTTTTCTTGTTATATAATTTTGCTTGCTTGAAATTTAATCTTAATTATGTTAGTAGTTTGTTGCTCAAATGGTCAACAAATCCATGAAAAATAATTTTATGAAGTTTGGCAGTATCAAACAACTCACACCCAAATAAGAGAATCAGGTAAATCGACAAATACTTGAAAATGAATCTTGGTTTTATGAAATATTGTGTAAGGTATATTAGCATCAAGTTACAAATGCAATTTTTTATTTTTGTACTTGTATCATAATGGAACAAGCAAAAGTTCATTACGTTTTATCATTAGTTCACTATTTGCATGCTTTTAGTTTATGCAAATTAGCAAAGGGCAGTTCAAAATCATGGTAGTAGGTAAGCCATCAGAATACACCTCTACAATTTAGTCTCATTCACAAAGCCCTTGACCTGCAACCTATGTAAAAACCTAAAAAAATAGTTATCTAGTTAACAAAATGGGTTCTAGAATCAACCCTCACAGACAATATTATACAATTAGAATATAGCATTAAAGTTTTTTGTTTTTGTTTTTAGCAAGGGGCTTGGGGCTTAAAGAGCTAATCCATCCTTACTAGAATGTCTATTTGAAGCATTGCTAAGTAGAGGTGCTCCATCAAGGACATACAACATTATATAGTTATCTTTTTAGCAATGAGTTTTTTTCTAAATATTATTTTAAGCTGGAAGGTTTAGTGCCTAAAAGATAAACTAAGCTCAATAGGACACCAATTGAAAGCTCAGTTGGAGAGAAAATCTTAAACAGGAGACATATGCAGGTTGCAAGAGCCTAAATAACTACACCTAATATTACAGAAGGAATAATGCTAACCCTGCAAACAGTAAAAGTGCAATACCTTTGCCACTACATAATAGGGAAGAAGGTTTCCCCAACCCAATCGAAAGATTGTTCTAGGAATATATTTAGAAGACATTCTGCAAGAATACATTTTCAGAAACTAACAAAAGTCATGTAAGGATGTAGCAGTTCCATGTGAAGATGAGAACATGAGCACAACTTCAAAGTACCCATCTCCATCAAACTTGTGATATAGTGAAGTAGTGCACTGCAACGATTGTTCAGCATGTGGAGGGACGCTCAAATTTTGAATACACCTCACGATACCAAAGGTCTCTAGTTCTCCATTAATAGAAACCTGGACATTATTAAATTAATTCAACAAGCATTACTTGCGCTCAAGCATCATTTTAAGGGTGTTTTGAATAGTTTTAAAATGCCAACTTTGTTGAAAAAAAACTGTAACAATTCCAAAGTGTCAAAATGAATGTAGGAATCAAAAGATGATTTTGGAGGTTAAGATGCACATTTTAATTTTCAATAAAGAAGATAACTTCCTTGGAGTTAACATTTTCACTTACAAGTGATAATGGATTAATTTTACACATTAATTTTTGTGTATGGGAAACACAAATGGGGAAGTGAAAACAAATTTTGGTTGGAAAAATGAGGACAAATGAGATATTTCATATTATTTTATGCAAGTTGACTACAGAATCATTGGCCTAGTCTCCTACCAAGTGCCATTTTTAGATGCAATCTAGGTTTTGCCTAGATCCATTACTTGGTAAGCTTATGGAGATCTCATTATCATAAGGTGATAAGTGTTTAATAGATCATCAAAATATGTCTTGGTGCTATGATGTAAAAATGCAGGCTATTGTGACTATGCAGTCCCTGATAGGCACCAATCAATCTCTTACAATCCTCTCTTCCAGATGGTTTTTTAAATTCATAAATAATGAAAATATTCCATAGTATAATTTATTAGGGTTTCTTCTTCTTCGTGAAGTTTAAAGGGTATAAAGGATATGCCTAGGGTTTACACATTCATCACTACTTTATGTATTTGAGATAAACAAATGTTTATTGTAAATTATTAGTTCTCAATGTTTATTAAGTACAAGGGATCATGTCTGAATCTATTAAAATTTGTAATATCCTTAGCTCATATATCTATGAAAATGTTATTCATTTAAATTTGAAGGGTCTATAACTGTAGTTTAATATGAAATCAACACAATAAAGATTCAATAAAATCTAATTAGTTATTTTACATTGTGATAATTGGACTTGAATTCATCCTTGTTGCATCTTCTATCAAAAATATTTATCATTCTCTAAGCCCCATAATAGGATTACCCTCTTGAGTCTTATCAAGGTCAAAGTGTAGAAGACTGGTCCAATTTTGTTCATTGGCTTTTTCTTTTCCTCATTCGATCATAGGGAAAATCTCTATCTAAATGAATTTGATCCTCGATTTTAGGTATTGTATTAACTATTAAAATTGAGAGTAGCAAGAAAAAGAACCAACAAAATCTATTTGATGAATTTTCATCATTATTGCTATATAACTCCCTTGCATATCTATTATGTGGTAGAGAATAATATGTAACCTTGTATTTTTAAAATGTAGTGCAAATATTTTTTTCTCTACACCACCTTTTCCACCTTTATTTGATGCTTCAAACAAAAGAAATCAAGGTACAAATAATTAATAATTAATGCTCAAGCATCTCCATAATGTCCCCTGAACTCCCCCAAATCAAATTGATTAACAACCTGAACAAAACATTAAATAACTATAAAATATTAACTAGCAATCACACTTTAGTGTGCAATGGGTACGCCAAAAAGGTGTGAAAGGTCAATTAGGAAAAATTTGGTGTATTTTGCATACATTTGTTCAGTGCATAAGTTCAATTGGTAGGCCATTTAAAAATTGATGTTGTTTGTGCAACCAAGGTCTCAATCAAGAAGTGATAGCTTAAAATGAACTATGCATCTAGTTATAAGGATCCAAACATGAGTTAAAAAAACAAAGATAGAGATAATGAGATATAGATAGAGAGGGAGAGGAAGAGATGGGAAGATAGAGATAAAGGAGGTAATAGAGAGAAGAAGAGAGAGGGAGGAGAGATAGAGATAGAGATAGAGATAGAGATAGAGATAGAGAAACAAGGAGTGTGTGTCAAATTGTGAGAGATATTGAGATAGAGATGCAGAGGAGTAACAAGGAATGTGCAAACAAGATTTAGAGAGATAGATAGATAGAGGATAGATAAATAAAGAGATATAGATAGAGGGAGTAACATGGAGAGGAGAGAGAGGGAGATGTATAGATAGGGAGAGATTTAAGGATAGAAAGAAGTGATAGAGATAGGCATAGTGGGAAAGATAAATGGGAGAGAGAGAGAGAGAGAGAGAGAGAGAGAGAGAGAGAGATGTGTAGACACCTAAAAGTTGCACAATGAATTAAGTGAATTTTATTCATTTAATTATTCTTAATTCTCCAATTAATTAAATTAAGATTTAATTAATATCCCTATTCTTCTAATTGTCTATTAATTAAATTACTATTTAATTAATATACCCTTCTTCTATCTAAGCCATTTAATTAAATCTCCCTTCTAGCCCATTTAAATAAATTTACATTTAATTAAATCCCCCCACTTGCAAAATCCTACAAAAGCAAGTTGCAACCACAATTGAAATAAATTAATTTTATTTTAATTAAATTCTATTTTCCCCACCCATTTGCATTTCCCTACATCTCCCACTTGCCTCCTAAGTCCCCTTCCTAAATTCTTCTAGAACCTATCTAATCCTAATCAATTAGCCTAAACCCTTCAATCATTCATTTTCCCTAAATTTAAGGATGCCACTTCTCAAATTTGGAGGAAAGTCTTCCAAAAGAAATAAAGCCTTTGTGTCTTCAACAAGCTAACTTGTTGAGTTCCCCCAAATTTGGAAGGACTCTTACAAATTTGTCCCCAAAGTCTTCCAAACCATTAATGGTTAACTCACCCTTGTGGCATGGTTAGAGACTTTTTGCCTAACTCAACCTTCATCTAACCCAGGGGTCTCATCTTGCACTCATGGCTTTACCCTTGGTTATCTCCTTAAACTTTGCACAAGATTTTACCCCTTGGATAAAAGCTTTATCAAATGGATGACTCTAATCTAACCTTAACCTTACCTCCTAAGGTAACCTTCATGTCTTCTCAAGCATTTAATGCTTCTTACATCTCCTCTCAAGCAGTCTCTTGTTCACAATTGTCACCATTTCATTGGTGAGAATTGTAAACATGGATTGATTAACTTTAAATCCTATCCCTTGATAATATTATCCAATCTTAACCATCCATTGCCCTATTTTCCCTATAAATAGAGCCCATTCCTTCTTCAAAACATCCAAGTCTTTAGCATCAAACTTATAGACATTTTACTAAGCATATAATCTAAATCATTTTAATCAGGCATTTAGCCTCTCTTTGATAATCTGCATAGCATCTTAAAATAGGCATTTGTATTATCACATAATAATCATCTCAAACTAGTATAGCATGTTAGGATAGTTTTGTTACTAATCCTTTCATCTTATCATCATATGCATGCTAGTTTAGTTCATCTTTCGTTAATATCATGCACATTAGGATTGCATTCATGTTAGATTGATCAAACATCCCTCATTCTCATGATTGTCATCCCTAAGTCACTTTTCTCAGTGAACTGAGACCAAAGGCATTGTCTTAAGGGGTCTTGTGAGATAGAGAACAATGGAACATCCCTTGGGAAATTGAGTTATTCCATACAGCTCCATAACTTGCACCAAGAGTCCCATTGGTGTGTGGACTAGTCCTGAATTCATAATATTCGTTTCATCGAACCACTTTTCCCGCATACAAGATGCATGAAGAGGTAAGGAGATAGAGGTAGGGGAGAGAGATATAGATAAAAATGTGGAGATAGAGAGAGAGAGAGAGAGAGGACTTGAAGGAGAAGGTAAATAGAGAGATAGAGAGAGATCGAGAGATAAATTAAATGTTTTATATAAATTAAAAGAAAAATTTTAAATATAACTGTTCTAAAATAAATTTTAATGTTAATAATATAAATAATTATAAATTAAAAGGGGATGATCCCACGACGCAGTAGTTAGCTACGAGCCTCCTACATGGGAGGTCTTGGGTTTGAGGGGTTCGAGCCTCCTACATGGGAAGTCTCTTTGCCAAACACACAACTTGCTCATTTATTGGAGCCATCTTCTTACTATTTGGGTGTCTCATTATTAAATAAGAGCAGATTCGATATGTTTTTAGAATAAAAATTAGAACTTTGTAAGTTGTTGGTTTGAATCTTTTAATTTCAATAAATTGGCTAAGGACCTACGGGCTTCTAAATTCTCCAATTCCTTGTTTCAGCTGATTCATTTCATGCATTTTTTCAATATGTATTGAAAATTAAAGAAACCCCTTCTACAACTTCTGTCTATTTCTGAAAGACCATCTCTAATAATCAAAAACACAGAAAAAAACATTGAATTACAACAGTTTGAATAATTGAACCAGCAAGGGTTCATCACGCAGTGGCTCAATTTGATGAGGAACAAGGTGCAATTTGTCTTATACCAGATCACACTTTTGATTTGTGCAATAATCTATGATTTGCATCACCCAGTTTCAAAATAAGAGTAGTAAGTGAACTTGCACTGAAACTACAAGAATGTTGCATTGGTACCAGCTCCAATGAATGGGATTCTGAAATTCCTTGCAAATAAAGCTAGCATGTTGTGGTTCTTAAACTATATAGTTATCTTAATGGACATGATCTTTGATCCAATTTTCTTGTTATATAATTTTGCCTAATTGAAATTTAATTTTAATTATGTTGGTAGTTTGTTGCTCAAATGGTCAACAAATCCATGAAAAATAATTTTATGAAGTTTGGCAGTATCAAACAACTCACACCCAAATAAGAGAATCGGGTAAATCAACAAATACTTGAAAATGAATCTTGGTTTTATGAAATATTGTGTAAGAGGTATATTAGCGTCAAGTTACAAATGCATTTTTTTGTTTCTGTACTTGTATCATGATGGAACAAGAAAAAGTTCATTACGTTTTATCATTACTTCACTATTTGCATGCTTTGAGTTTTGGCTTTCTTTATACTTACCAGCTAAAGCTAAGAAGTGTATGAAAATTAGCAGAGGGCAGCTCAAAATCATGGTAGTAGGTCAACCATTAGAGTACACATCTACAATTTAGTCTCATTCACGAAGCCCCTGACCTGCAACCTATGTAAAAACCTAAAAAAATAGTTATCTACTTAACAAAGTAGATTCTAGAATCAACCCTCATAGACAATATTATAGAGTTAAAATATAGCATTAAAGTTCCATTTTATTTGATTTTGAGCTAAGGGCTTGGGGCTTAAAGAGCTAACCCATCCTTACTAGAATGTCTATTTGAAGCTTTGCTAAGTAGAGGTGCTCCATCAAGGACATACAATATTATATAGTTAAATTTTTAGTAATGAGTTTTTTTCTAAATATTATTTTAAGCTGGAAGGTTTAGTGCCTAAAAGCTAACCTACGCTTAATAGGACACCACTTGAAAGCTCAGTTGGAGAGAAAATCTTAAACAGGGGACATATACAGGTTGCAAGAGCCTAAATAACTACACCAAATATTACAGAAGGAATAATGCCAACCCTGCAAACGGTAAAAGTGCAATACCTTTGCCACTGCATAATAGGGAAGAAAGTTTCCCCAACCCAATCGAAATATTGTTCTAGGAATATATTTAGAATACATTCTGCAAGAATACATTTTTAGAAACTAACAAAAATCATGTAAGGATGTAGCAGTTCCATGTGGAAGATGAGAACATGAGCACAACTTCCAAAGTACCCATCTCCCTCAAACTTGTGATATAGTGAAGTAGTGCACTGCAATGATTGTTCACCATGTGGAGGGATGTTCAAAGTTTTAATACACCTCACGATACCAAAGGTCTCTAATTCTCCATTAATAGAAACTTGGACATTATTAAAGTAATTCAACAAGCAGTACTTTCACTGAAGCATCATTTTAAGGGTGTTTTGAATAGTTTTTAAATGCCCACTTTGTTGAAAAAAACCTGTAACAGTTCCAAAGTGCCAAAATGAATGTAGGAAGCACAAAATGATTTTGGAGGTTAAGATGCACATTTTAATTTTTAGTAAAGAAGATAACTTCCTTGGAGTTAACATTTTCACTTACAAAGTGATAATAAATTAATTTTACACATTAATTTTTGTGTATGGGAAACACAAATGGGGAAGTGAAAACAAATTTTGGTTGGAAAAATGAGGACAAATGAGGGGAAATGGTTAACAACCATATTTCATATTCTTTTATGCAAGTCAACTACAGAATCATTGGCCAAGTCTCCTACCAATTGCCATTTTTAGATGCAATCTAGGTTTTACCTAGATCCATTACTTTGTAAGCTTATGGAGATCTCATTATCATAAGGTGATGAGTGTTTAATAGATCATCAAAATATGTTTTGGTGCTATGATGTAAAAATGCAGGCTATTGTGACTATGTAGTACATGATAGGCACCAATCAATCTCTTACAATCCTCTCTTCCAAATGGCTTTTTAAATTCATAAATATTAATGAAAACATTTCATAGTATAATTTATTAGGGTTTCTTCTTCTTCGTGAAGTTTAAAGGGTGTAAAGGATATGCCTAGGGTTTACACATTCATCACTCCTTTATGTATTTGAGATGAACATTTATGTTTATTGTAAATTATTAGTTCGCAATGTTTATTAAGTACAAGGGATCATATCTGAATCTATTAAAATTTGTAATGTCCTTAGCTCATATATTTATGAAAATGTTAGTCATTTAAAATTTGAAGGGTCTATAGCTATAGTTTAATATGAAATCAACACAATAAAGAGTCAATAAAAACTAATTAGTTATTTTACATTGTGACAATTGGACTTGGTTTCATCCTTGTTGCATCATCTATCAAAAATATTTATCATTCTCTAAGCCCCATAAAAGGATTAACCTCTTGAGTCTTATCAAGGTCAGAGTGCAGAAGACTGGTCAAATTTTGTTCATTGGTTTTTTATTTTACTCATTTGATCATAGGGAAAATCTCTATCTAAATCAATTTGATCCTCGAGTTTAGGTATTGTATTAACTATTAAAATTGAGAGTAGCAAGAAAAAGAACCAACAAAATCTATTTGATGAAATTTCATCGTTATTGCTATGTAACTCCCTCGCATATCTATTATGTGCTAGAGAACAATATGTAACCTTGTATTTTTTAAATGTAGTGCAAATATTTTTTGCTCTACACCACCCTTTCCACCTTTATTTGATGCTTCAAACAAAAGAAATCAAGGTACAAATAATTAATAATTAATGCCCAAGCATCTCCATAATGTTCCCTGAACTCCCTCAAATCAAATTGATTAACAACATATACTCAAAACATTAAATACCTATAAAATATTAACTAGCAATCGCACTTTGGTGTGCAATGGGTACACCAAAAAGGTGTGAAAGGTCAATTAGGGAAAAAATTGGTGTATTTTGCATTCATTTGTTCAGTGCGTAAGTTCAATTGGTAGGCCATTTAAAAATTGATGTTGTTTGTGCAACCAAGGTCTCAATCAAGAAGTGATAGCTTAAAATGAACTATGCATCTATTTATAAGGATCCCAACATGAGTTAAAAATAGAAAGATGGAGATAATGAGATATAGATAGAGAGGGAGAGGAAGAGATGGGGAGATAGAGATAAAGGAGGTAATAGAGAGAAGAAGAGAGAGGGAGGAGAGATAGAGATAGAGATAGAGGGAGAAACAAGGAGTGTGTGTCAAAGTGTGAGAGATATTGAGATAGAGATGCAGAGGAGTAACAAGGAATGTGTGAACAAGATTTAGAGAGAGATAGATAGAGGATACAGAAATAAAGAGATATAGAAAGAGGAAGTAACATAGAGAGGAGAGAGAGGGAGAGGTATAGATAGGGAGAGATAAGGATAGAAAGGAGTGATAGAGATAGGCATAATGGGAAAGATAAATGGGAGTGAGAGAGAGAGAGAGAGAGAGAGAGAGAGAGAGAGAGAGAGAGATGCATGAAGAGGTAAGAAGATAGAGGTAGGGGAGAGAGATAGAGAGAGAAATGTGGAGATAGAGAGACAGAGACAGAGACAGACAAAGACAGACAAAGAGAGAGAGAGAGAGAGATAGACAGACAGAGAGAGAGAGGAAGAAGGAGAAGGTAAATAGAGAGATAGAGAGAGATTGAGAGATAAATTAAATGTTTTATATAAATTAAAAGAAATTTTTTAAATATAATTGTTCTAAAATAAATTTTAATTTCAATAAGATAAATAATTATAAATTAAATTAAGGGGGATGATCCCAAAACGCAGTGGTTAGCTACGAGCCTCCTACATGGGAGGTCTTGGGTTTGAGGGGTTCGAGTCTACCTAAGAGCCATGTGTCCCACACACAAGTAATGGAGAGATAAGGTGATGCCTGGGCATGGAAGAAAGGATGACACAAGGAGATATAAGGGTGTTCTTGTTGAGAAAACATGAGGATGAGGCCCCTCAAAAATGTGGTCTCACTGGTTCATAGGTCCAGTCAAAAGCGAATACCGCTTCGGCTGTGATTGATCAAAAAAAAATTATAAATTAAATTAACTCTAATAACTTTTAATTATATTATTTATAATTTTGTAAAAAGACATAATAATTAAAAATAAATTTCAAACTTAAATCTACCTGCTAATGGGCAATATACGTTTAATCCTAGGAGGTATAGGGAAGATGTGGAGTGGATCGAACTAGAACAAGGTTGGGTGAAGGTTAATTTTGATGGTGCTTCGAAAGGGAATCTTGGACCTTTAGGGGTAGGGTGTTTTGCTAGGGACTCTGATGGAAACATCCTTGCCATAGATTCATAGAAATTGGAGAATGGGACAAACAATGCAGCAGAGGTGCAAGTGGCAGCATTAGCAATTGATTTGGCGAAAAGGATCAAAATTGATCAATTGCATCTCGAAGGGGATTCTCAAATAATAATAAACATAATTGCAAATGGGGGCTCCCATGATTGGAAAATTGACAAGTGGGTCAAAATTATTTGAAGAAAATTATAAGGTTTCAAATCTGCACACTTTCGTATATGTACAGAGAAGGCAATGTTTTGGTCGACTCACTATCCAAGTTGGCGGTTGAGTTGGCAGGGTGATCTCGATGTCATTGATTTGATATTGGTCTTGGTGATGTGTGGGATTGGTACGGGTCCTGTTTCATTTATTTTTGGCAGCCCGAACGTAGGGAAGGATGAGATTTTTTGAGGTGGCAGAGTGTGGGAGCTCAAGCATTTATTTCCTGCATGCTTTGAGGCTTTAGGTTTGATATGTGTTTATTTTTTCTTTGTGCACATTTGTGTTTGCTTGGATTTGGCCTGGAAACTTTGTGGAGAAGTGGTGCATGGGTAATCTCTTTCCATGTAGGCCAACTTCAAATTGAAAGCAAGTAAGCAACAAATGGCTTTCTGGGAGAAAATCACAAATGACTGTTTGAAGAATGTATTCACTACAGATGACCCCTTCTTTCTCATCTAGGTCAGACAAGTTTTGGTGTATGAATTTTTGTTGACAAACATGAAGTATAGGGTAAATATAGGTCCATTTCGTCCATGTTTTGTTTTTGTGAAACTAGAATGGAGGGTGGGATTGGATGCCCTGCTTGCATTGGCAGAGCTGAGAAGAGGGTTTGTCACGACTCTCGGTGATTGGGTGGCAGTTCCCAGTTACCCTCCCAATGTGCATCCTTTCTTTTTGTGGAAAGCTATGGAGGATAGAAATACTCATAGGCACATTGTTGTGGAGGGGTGGTGGACTATCAGAGATTATGTTATTGATTGGGAGAGAGTGTTGGCATCTGGACTACCGAGGGAGATGATGGACTGGTCTCAGCTCAAGTTTAAGTTGGCAGATTATTGGAGGGATGGTCATCCACAGTGCAGAGGTAGGGGTCAAGGTGCATATGGTCAAGGTTTCAGGGGCAAGCATCAGACAAGGAGGTCTTGCAGACAAAGTAATGCAGAGGTACTACATATTGATGGGGATGGTGAACATGCATGAAGTTTTTTCAATTATTTGTTTTGTAAAAACTCTATTCCTTTCTAATTAGTTTCGTTGTGGGTTTGTGGTAGCCTAGATGGGTGATATTTTTTGTAATGCCTTTACATTGGTAGGCAGGTTTCGTAGGGTTTGAACTGGTTTTTGATACTACCAGTGATGTAATCTTTTGTATTTTGGACTTTTTAATTATTATTAATAAAATAAATATTTTACCGACCAAACAAAAATCAAACTTAAGTAAAAATTAAAATAAAATAAAATAAATGCAAAGTCAAAATATTAATAAAAAATAATAATTTAATTTTTTCTATAATAAATATTTTAAATTAAAAATAAACTAAAAAATAAAACTATTTTTTTAAAACTTATTAGATCTAAAATATTGATAAAACATGTACCTAAAAAATATAATTAATAGATTACAAACATCAGTAAAAATAATTGAATCACAATGCAAATCCTAACCTTAAGATTTATCATATCTTAAATGATGCATAATGTAGTTAGTTAGGGTATGTTCTTGCATTATTTAGATCAGATCTATTGTATTGTGTCTAATAACTTAACTATAATTATGATTTTTTCTTTTTAGATTGGTTATGTGTGCATTAATAATAAGGGTTGTGGTTAGGAATATTATAAATTTGGCATTAATAATAAATATTTTAAGTACTTTTAAGTACAATTTTATTTCTATGTGAGATTAAGTATTATTGGATCTAAAATTGTTAATCAAATCACCACAATATTTTTTAAACTTACATTTAACTTTAAAATTATAATAAATTGTAATTTTTAAAATTCATAAACATCTATTATCTAATACAGATAAATTAAATTTCTAGTAAATAATAAATCAACAATGACTAATTATAATTTTAGAATAAGTTAAAAGACAAAAGTCTAGATTTAAAACTAACTTTCAATTCTAATTTATTCTTCTTTTTTTTATGCAAATCATTTCATATTAGAAATTTTAAATGATTAGTAAATTAAATAAAATTAAATATATCAAATACTAGATAGATATATATTCACTAAAAATCATTCTATTTTATTTAAAAAATCACTTTTAACAAGAAAATCAATTTAAAATAAAAAAAGAATTTATGTATGTAAATATAAAAAAGTATTGTATTTTATCAAATGAAATTGTTTTTAAACAAAAATCTAAGTTAAATAAAATTTTGTGGGATTTATGTTGCTTTAACATCTAATGGTTGTAAACGTTTCGATCATGAAAGCCTCTAAGATGATATCAACTGTGGATCGTTCAATTGAGCTTGTAAAGCTCACATAGGGAACACCTTCAGCGTAAATATTTTTTAAAATTAATCAAAAACATTTTATTTTTTTTAAATTAAATCCATTTTTTTACAGCAACTTACTTGGCAAGTCCCTTCTTTACTTGGCAGAAGTCGATTTGATTGGCTAGGTTGTCCTATAGACTATCCTTAGCCTCGTGGATGTTAAAATTGTCATCTTCTTTTTTCTTCTTCTTCTATGATGCCACATCAGCATGCTTTTTGTTAAGGTGTCCAAAAAGGCCAAAAAAAAAATGAGACCGATACTTATGCATTAAGTCATGTTTTATTGGTACACTGATGTGACATCACATGATTAGTTGGTTTTTAGAGATAAGGGATACATTTCATTTAACTATGGATACTTATCATCAACAATAACAACTTTAAAGTCACAATTATGGATACGATATTATATCAAAAATATTGAACATTAAATCAACAAGTACTATCAAAGCTATTGAAACGTGCTCAACTACTATGTCCTCACACCCATATCATCATTAAATTAATCGTATAATCAAAATCTTCCTAGAAAACTATTATGAAGTACTGTGAGATAGAGTATACAACACTTTGCCCCGCCACCTTCTGCACCTAAGTGTTAAAAGAATATACATTTCTTATCGCTTTCGTTAAAGTCAACTGAGTAAATCATGCATGCCAGCTATCTAATTTGTCCAGAGTAAATGCTCTAGCTTAACCTGGAGCTAACATCGTGTATATTACCAAAAAAAATGTGTGTATTATATCAAAGATGATGGTATAAACCAGATTTGATAAACATTTTTATCAAATGAGCGATCTTCATTGACATTTTAAAGAATATACAATTCATAATTCGGTTATATTTGTTTATAGCCGGGCATGTGAAATCACTCCTTAGTTGCCACTCCAAAGTTTTTATAATTCATTTCTGTGTTCACCAACATTTAAAATCCTCAAAGGATTGAACAACTTGTCTGGCATAAATCAGTAATATTAAACCTGCAAAAGATGAGAAGCTAAGCGATAGATAATGGCCGCCTGATCAGTTTATAATCATTTTTCTAAAATCCAACCAGGGGAAATTTCATTATAATATCTACAAGAATTCTGACATGTTCCAGACGTTAAGTAAAGAAAAATAACAATAACAACAATTATATTAATAGATAGAGAACAGCCTGGTGTAATGTTCCTGCATCCTCTCTTTTCATGACATTGTAAAATGTTGCAATCTTGGTGCTATAAATGGGTCAAGCAGTTTGTAGTTTTGAAGCAAAAGTAGCTTTGTATTAACAATGGCGACACCATTGGCATTAGCACTTGTCTGTGTGATTTTCATGACACCAGGAGCAGCATGGGGGGCTCTCGTTCAACACACGTTTACTGTGAGTTTCACTCATGTTTAACCTTCTGATAAGCAAAATTTGAATGATATTAGCTGGGTATGAGTTTGGTTGCTTTTCTTTCTTTGCAGGTTAAGACTGTGAACGTGACTAGACTGTGCAAGCAACAGCAAATTGTGACTGTCAATGGGCAGTTTCCAGGTCCCGCCATATATGTCAATAATGGTGACAACCTCGTGGTTCAACTGATAAACCAGGCTGCTTACAATATTACAATCCACTGGTATATAACAAGTTCACGCTCAAGTTCTACTAGATGAAATTATACAAGACTGATTGTTTTCAAAACATCTAAATGCCTTCAATTCTCTTTTGTTTTGTGAAATAAAATTTAGTAGCGGATTGAACACAGCTCTATCAAGATTCATATTTTTTATTGAAAACAAAAAAAAAAATTGGGTCTAAAATTTGTAAGAAAACTAACGACTTTGTTTATGTTGCAGGCATGGAGTAAGGCAGCTGAGATCTGGGTGGGCTGATGGACCAGCCTACATAACACAGTGTCCCATTACTCCAGGCAGCAGTTATACGTACAATTTCACTATAACAGATCAGGAAGGGACGCTATGGTGGCATGCACATATCTTATGGCTTCGAGCTACAGTCTATGGAGCTTTGATAATTAAACCCCCGCTTGGAATCCCTCATCCTTTTGTCCGACCGGTTACTGAGGTTCAACCTATTATCTTAGGTCTATTATCTATGCCTTACCAATTCTTTTAAGCTATTTCTTGTTTTATTCCTTTAAATATATTGTTACAGGTTAAACAATGTTTTAATTCTCAATTAATATAGAATTGTAGCAACCAATGAAGTCCTTTGTTATTGTAAGATTGTTTATCTACAATTGTTTTTCCATGTCAAGTCAATTGATGTGACCTGCGCTAATTTATGTATATTATATTCTTGCTTATTGAAAGTCGCTTTGTTGAATGTTGTGTCCAAGGGATTCATGGTTTTTGTTTGCTGTGATGCGCAGGCGAATGGTGGAATGCAAATATTGTAGATGTATTAAACCAGGCTATTCAAACAGGGCAGATACAAGGCTCAGATGCATATACCATTAATAGCCAGCCAGGAAACTTATATCCATGCTCTAGACCTGGTTAGATCGCCCTCGTTCTTTAATGGCTTTGACACAAATTGAATCAATTGATTACTTACATGTTTCTTGATGCAATTGCAGATACTTTCCGCATTCGGGTTCAGAAGGGACAAACATATCTCCTGCGAATCATCAGTGCTGTGATGAACGAACCCTTATTTTTCAAAATTGCGAAGCACGAAATGATAGTTGTATCAGTGGACGCCTCATATACCAAACCATACTCTACAGATGTAGTGGTGATATATCCTGGACAGACCGTAGACGTTCTCCTCAAAGCAGAGCGTTCGTCAGGATTATACTACATGGCTTCTAGGGCATACAGGAGTGGACCTTTTGTGCCCATCAACAATTCCACTGCAACAGCAATCTTAGAGTACACGAACGACACTCTTACAGTAATGCCCTCTCTTCCCCAATTCAATGATACTCCAACTGTTTTCAAATTCAATACACATCTCAGAAGCTTTTCACCCAAAATCCCAACTGTGCTTCCCTATCTCAAAACCATGCCTTCCTATTTCCCGAGCCTGTTTCCCTCTGTCCCTACGGCTATCAATGAAAAAATGCTGATAACAGAGGGAATTGGACTCAAAGTTTGTCCACCCAATACTTGCACAGCGCTGGGGGGCTTGAGAGTGGTTGGAAGCTTCAATAACATTTCATTTGTTAGGCCCCAGATTGCTATTCTACAAGCCTACTATTTGGGTATTGCTGGAGTTTATACCACAGATTTTCCGAGCAATCCCCCTTTGGTGTTTAATTACACTGCTACAAATCAAAGGCAGGATATTCTGTTCCCGGAATCCGGGACAAAAGTAAAAGTCCTTCCTTTCAACAGCAGTGTGGAAATAGTGTTTCAGGGCACCAGCATTCTCGGCAATGAAAGCCATCCTGTGCACATCCATGGGTTTGATTTTTATATTGTGGGACAAGGATTTGGTAACTATGATCCCCAAAAAGATCCTAAGAAGTTCAACCTGAAGGATCCTCCACGGCGCAATACAATTGGAATTCCCACTGGTGGGTGGGCAGCCATCAGATTCAAAGCTGACAATCCAGGTACTTCAATATGTACTCAAATTTTTGAATCTAGAATGAATGTATTTTCCTTCTCCTTGTGTGGGAATTACAATTTGTTTTCTTTTGTTGTGTGATATGACAGGAGTATGGCTTGTGCATTGCCATTTCGAAGCTCATTCGGAATTCGGATTTGACATGGTATTTCTTGTGGAGAACGGGACACGCGCGGACCAGAAATTGCTTCCTCCTCCTCTTGATCTACCCAAATGCTAAATTGATTACCATATGCTATATAAGCTCTTGTTTAATGTTTGAATTACATAGGAAGTGTATCTGAAAGATGTTTGTCAATAAAATAATATGGATAACTTCTCAACTATTCTTCATTATTCTCCAGAAAGCAATAAACAAAACAAGGAAATGCTTCTATATAAAAGATGACTTACACATCGTGCATTTGCATTTGTTCTCCACGCATTGGTTACACCAAGCAAATCATGCAATTATTCACCACTAGAAAAGCAAAGCAACGGTTGAAATTATGATATTTCAACACTTATTCTTCTGATTTCTTCGTTATTCACCCCTCCCGGTTCCCCACTGCTCGGCATTCTAAACCATCCATCTAAGCAACTCTCAAAATATATGAAATATTGTATTAATGTGTATAATTGTAGACTTGTTGTCACAAAATATTGAAGTTGATTCTATTTGTGCTTTTTAATATTTAAGTTGATATTCCTCCTCATCTCAAATGTTTGACATGATATTGATGTCATTGCTTCGTAGTTGTTTCTACTAATGAAAGTGTGATAATCGTTGCTTTTTTGATGTCCATGAGACAACACTTGTATCAAAATGAAAAACAAATCTGCAAGTACTCTTCCTATCATGATTGTTGCCCTTGATATCACTATCAATATATCCAATCCAATAAAAAAAAATAGTTGGAGAATGTAAAATCCCATAACCTAAGGTTATTACCACATATTTGAGTATCCTCTTTCCAACGTGCAATGAAATACTTCTGGGGATTCCATGAACCTTGAGGTTAGACTAACCCCATACATTAAATCTAGCCTTGTAGCAATAAGATAATTCAAACTTCCAATTAATCTTTTGAATTTTGTAGAATCAACATTAGGCTCTTTATTTTCTTTGCTCATTTTTGTAAATCTATTGCAATTTGTTTAGGTGCAAGATTACAATTCAACATCCCAATATTCTTTAATGTGTCATTTACTTATTTAAATTGACTAATAAAAATTTCTTGACCTAGTTGAACAACTTCAATGCCCAAAAATTACTTCATCAATCCCAAATCTATCATCTAAAATATTTTCCTCATAGTTAATTCGAATATGTCTATAGACAAATTTCCATTGATAATCAAATCATCAACATACAAACACAAAATCAAAATATGACCGTCCTTGTTGATCTTTATATACAAAGTGGGCTCACTACTACTTATGTTGAATTCATTATTTATTGTGTATGAGTCAATCCTACTATACCATGCTCTTGGTGCTTACTTGAGACCATGGAGAGTCTTCTTCAAGTGGTAGACCTTTTTTCATGTCCATGCACTTCATTATCAGGTGGTTGTTTGATGTATACCTTTTCATCAAGAGAATCATTCAAGAAAGTTGATTTTACATCCATCTAATTCAAGAAAGGTGACATTTATTTTAATTATAATGTTAGTGTGGATGTTAATCATTTACTTTCATATTTAATGGTGAAAATCTAGACGAGTAGGAAAAGAAAGAATATAAAGAAATAAAATGGGCATCCTCCAAGTTGTATTCTTTTGAAAAGATATATCCTTTAAAAAATGCTTGTTACTTTACTCATTATTTTATTTTACTTTAGCATGCATGTGTCATGGTATTTTTATATGCACACTAAAGCATGATATGAAAATGGAAAAAGAATAATACATTTAAAAAAGGAAATGAGAAGAAAGACTCTAATTCTAGTTCTAACATAATTCTTCTACATATAATTTTGCATCATTCAAACACTAAGGGCCAAGGAAGTTTACAAATCTTAGCAAACCATTGGATAGTGTTGTTCAAACCTTCTTAATAATTTGGTCAACCTTAATTTCATCAATCAATTGGGTTCCTCTAGAGGATTGTCCAAGAGTTATATAATGAATAATCCTTCTACAATTTGCATAGTGTTAATAGACACAATACATATGATTAAATATAGTATTCAAACATAAATTGTAGATATTATTGGTAATAATGTGATTGATGTTGTTGGTGTGAATGATTGGGAAAATTGCTTGGTTGCTCACTCAACAGCTTTTAAAAAATTTATGCTAATATTTTTTCATTGCACACACAATCTAACAATACTGAAAAGTATAAGGTATTCAAGCATCCTACTAACTCTATTTGTATACACATGAATAAAAATTGTATGGATATAAAACATGTTTATTCTTCTTCCCGTGCTTTTACAATTACATTTATGTTTATTGCATACAAAATTTCACCTTTTTATGTACAGGTTCAAATATTTCAATTTATGAGGAGATCCTAAAATGCAATTATTATGGTCCACTTTATGGCATGGTTTTCTTCATGGTCAACAATGTGAAGGTGTTCACATTGATCTAGGAAATTAGTACAACATATGCATAGAAGAGTTTGATATAATTAAAAACTTAGCATCAAATAATTGTACACATTTATTTATTGCTCTGGAAATAACCAATGGCATTCTTGTGGACACTTTGGGGAGTATTGTCTTTTCTCTAAACACTTTGAAAATCATAATAGACCAATTAATGATCTATTTGTTACGACCATAAGAGTAAAGCACATTAACTAAATGTTTTGTATGAACACAAAGATTAGATTTATTAACTATACCAAATGAAAATGAATTTTATACAAGCTTTCTCCATTTGTTGCCACAAATAATTGCATCATCTCTATATTCCTATGTCATCTTCACTTTATAGAACGACTTCTCTCTTTTTGGCACTTAAATCCCCCAAGTTTATTATTTTTTGGTGTTCTCTTTTGGGTTTTGTGTAGGGACTAACAATGGAATTGCCAATAACTTAGTGTTAATTTTTCTAGTTTGATTTTGTGGTATTAGCTCTTTTGTCTAGGTCAAGGTCAATTTTTCTCAACCTAAGTCCATCTTGAGTCCACTTTTTAGAGTTTCATTCCTTCTTCCATCTATCACTTTTATTTTGCTTCATGACACCTCTATTCCTAGCCTCATATTAGCATGTTTCATCATTTCTATGTTATCTCTTCTAATTTTTTAGCTTTTTCTTAATCCACTAACATTCTAATATATTTATTTATCATCAAAAATTCAATGCTTTAATCAATTAAGTTCAATCATTAAAACTATTTAAATCACTTTGATTAAAAAAATGTACTAAAAAAATTTTTACACCAAATTCTTTATTCAACAATTCCTTGCACAACCCTTTTGTACAAATGTATTATTTTGGCTCTTCTTGCTTTAATTTATACATGAAAAACAAAAACTCTTTTTACTGTATGTCTTATGCAAAAGAAAAAATAAAAAACACAAAAATAACCACTTGTCCCCAACATCTAATATTGTGAATCATAATGTTCTACCATTTCCTATTGCTTGGGCGAATAATGAGCAGCAGGGATTACTCTTTTCAATTGTTGGGCCAATCAATGAGCTTTCATATGGAGCTTTGAAGATACGGCCTTCCACTGCATTTCTAAGATAGCTTTCAAATTCTTCAACAAATTCTAGTAGAGATTATGATCTTTAAGCTCGGGCAATATTTCAAATGATGTTGCAATTTTTTAATGTTTTCATTGTCTGTACTTGGATACCGTTACAAGGCTATCTAAATAGTAGAAAAGCAACATCTAAAATCTTATTTCTGAAGCAATGAAGAACAATTTAACTGTCACAAAAAATTTAGAAAAAAACATAATACTTATAGCTTAGTTTTTAGTTTTATGACAAACATCTTTCTAATACACTTTCTATGAAATTCAAACGGTACACAAGAGCTTATATAGCATATGGTAGTCGATTTAACATTTGGGTAGATCAAGAGGAGGATGAAGCTATTTGTCGTTCGCGCCTGGTCCGTTCTCCACAAGAAATACCATGTTAAATCCAAAGTCCGAATGAACTTCGAAATGGCAATGCACAAACCATACTCCTGTTATATGACACAACAAAAGAAAACAAATTGTAATTCCTACAAAGGTAGAAGGAAATTGCATTCATTTTAGATTCAAAAATTTGAGCATATATTGAATTACCTGGATTGTCAGCTTTGAATCTGATGGCTACCCACCCACCAGTCCGAACTCGAATTGTATTGCAGCGCGGAGGATCCACCAGGTTGAAATTCTGAGGATCTTTTTGGGAATCATAGTTACCAAATCCTTGTCCCACAACATAAAAATCAAACCCATGAATGTGCACAGGATGGCTTTCATTGCTGAGAATGTCGGTGCCCTGAAACACTATTTGCACACTGTTGTTGAAAGGAAGGACTTTTACTTTGGTCTCGGATACCGGGAACAGAATATCCTGCCTTTGATTTGTAGCGGCTTAATCAAACGCCAAAGGAGAATTGCTCGGAAAATCTGTGGTATAAACTCTAGCAATACCCAAAAAGTAGGCTTGCAGAATAGCAATCCGGGGCCTGGCAAATGAAATGTTATTGAAGCTTCCAACCACTTTCAAGCCCCCCAGGGCTGTGCAAGTATTGGGTGGACAGATTACGAGTCCAATTCCCTTTGTTATTAGCATTTCCTGATCGATGGTCGCAGGGACAGAGGGAAATAGGCCTGGGAAATAGGAAAATAGGGTAGACAGATAGGGAAAATTAGTTGGGATATTGGGAAAAGCGCTTCTGAGACCTGTACTGAATTTGAAAACATCGTTGAATTGAGGAAGAGAGGGCATTACTGGAATAGTGTTGCTCGTGTACTGTAAGATTGCTATTGCAGGGTACAAAACGTCCGCTCCTGTATGCCCTAGCAGCCATGTAGTATGATCCTGATACTTGGTTTGCTATGAAGAGAAAGTCTGTAGTCTGTCCAGGATATATCACCATTATATCACCATTACATCTGTAAAGAATGGTTTGGTATATGAGGCGTCCATTGATAAAATTATCATTGTTGTTGGTGTAGCGATTATATCTACGATGAGATCCCTTTCCATCATAAGTATGTGCTTTTGGTGTGATGGTAAAAATCTACATGCAGGTCATAGGTCATTGGTTTACATGATACGTGATTATCTACAATTGTGTGGTTCGCAATTTTGAAGGATAAGGGTTCGTTCATCACAGCACTGATGATTCGCAGGAGATATATTTTCCCCGTCTGAACCAGAATGCGGAAAGTATCTGCAATTGCATCAAGAAACATGTAAGTAATCAACTGATTCAATTTGTTTCAAAGCCATTAAAGAACGAGGGTGGTCTAACCAGGTGCAGAGCATGGATATAAGTCTCCTGGCTGGCTGGCTATATAATTCTCTTCTTAAATTATCCTTCTTATAGCCCAGGTTTGATTGAAGAGATCAATCTTACGGAAGCACTATTTCGATAGCCTTTTTCTAGTTTATATATCTTTCATATTCGCATGAGTGAAGTTTTTACTAATAATCTCATATTTGAAGATAAGCCCTAAGATAAGCCCTAGATAATTAGTTCATTGAATGATTAGATAGGGGAAAGGACCCAATAGTTGTGCATCCTAACTTCGCGCTTCTCAAAATCTTACTTGGAAATTTCAAATCACTCCGATTTTTTTACAGCAGCTTACTTGGCAAGTCCCCTGCTTATAACTAAGGTTTGAGGGCCACATCATCAAATATGATGCCACATCAGCATGCTTTTTGCCAAGGTGTCCAAAACAGCCCCAAAAAAAAAGTGAGACCTATAGGCGTGCAAAAGAGACCCCAATAGTTGTGCAGTTGACATGGCATCACCCGATTGATTACTTTTTACAATATTAGTACATTTCTTAACAACTATTGGTACATTTCCTAACAACTATTGGTACATTTCCTAACAAAAATTGATATTTTTTGTTTCAAACAATAAGTTTTATTTGTTCAATTTTTGGAACAAAAAGTATCAACAACCCTCACAACAATTGGTACATACTCAACTACTGGATCCTTTCCCCTAATCATATTTCATTTGCATTACATCATATAAGAATTCGGAAATTGATGAACAAATACTATACCTGAAACTATCATTTAGACATCTTACCATGTCACAAAGACTATACTACCATTGTAAATACATTTAAGAGTAAAGCAAACCTTCTAAACATGTTTATAACAATTCAATTAATCTTCAATGAATTTCAAAGACTATACTATCATTGTAAATACATTTAAGAGTAAAGCAAAGCTTCTAAACATATTTATAACAATTCAATTAATATTCAATTAATTTCAAATGTTAGATTCTAAGTCACATTTTGTATGAAAAATTCAACTGTCAACTACCCAAAAAAGCAAAACATTGAAGGTCTGATATTTTCATAGTTCATGTAATAAATTTATAAAAAATACATGAAAAAAATAGTGTATAACTTTTTTGCATAAACATTTTTTTATTGTATTGTAGGATCCATCATGAAGAAGAAGAAGATAAAAATGATACACAATTGTAAAAGCAACTTCTTAAAAATAGTGACAAAGACTTGACATGGAAAAAACAAGTAACAAAAAAAGATCTAGATACAAATAAGATAAAAAATTGAAAAAGATAAAATCCGAAAATATAATACTAAAAAAATTTCTATTGTAAAAAAGCTATACACAAATTTTCTCTAATAAAACATGTTTAAGCTCTTTTATCTCTCTGTTAGGCTGGTCCATCGGCCCATCCAGATCTCAGTTGCCTTATTCCATGCCTGCAACATAAACAAAATCCTTACTTTTCAAACACACTTTGGACCCAATTTATTTGCTTTCAATAAAAATATGAATCTGCATGCACTGTGTTCAATCCACTACTAAATCTTCTTTCACAAAACAAAAGAGAATTGAAGGCATTTAGATGCTTTGAAAACAATTAGTCTATATAATTTGATCTCCTAGGACTTGGGCATGAACTTGTTATATACCAGTGGATTGTAATATTGTAAGCAGCCTGGTTTATCACTTGAACCACAAGGTTGTCACCATTATTAACATATATGGGGGGACCTGGAAATGTTGCTCTTTGATGCTTTTGTCCTCGATGACAAGAAAATAAAAAAGGGAAGTTGGTGTTGTTTAAAGGCAAGTGTATTAAGCATGTGGTTATATATTTAAAACACCTTTCTCACGGGCCAGACTAGTGACACGGATACATTGACTTGGCTGACGTGTTATATGTTTAAAACATCTTTCTCTCGAGCCAGACAGGTGACACGGATACAGTGAATAACCTGACTTGGCATTTATTGAAACAGCATCTTTGGTTTAAATTATGTTTAATTTATCTACGGACAAACAGCATATACTTCAAAATATATTTTGTGACCGACAGATTAAAAGTTTTTCGGGAGATGTTTTGTGTTTCATTTTATTTTTGAACTTGTTTGGAGTCCGTCACAAACCCTAACGCCATGAGAGATGCAGCCGCCGCTAAGGAGCTTGAATCAGTTTGTTCAGTTAAAAAGAATGAAGCAAAAATGGTCTTAACCGGGAGCTTAATGGTTTTCTGGTTAGTTTGTTTTCAGTTATCAATAAGGTTGCGTTTCACAGGTATTATTCTTGATCATATGTTTAAAAGATTCAGATTTGTTTTCGAATCAGGTTTTTCAGTTATGCAAAATGAAAATAAGGAAACTGTCCATGCTTTATTTTTGTTTTTCATGATTGGGAAATCAAGCATCCTTTCCGTTGCACAGTTAAAAACGGTTATTTGTTTTTCAATTTGCAATTCCTGTAAGATTTTGGTAACCCTATACGAGGGTTATTCTGGAAGAATGATTGAGTTTTTGTTTGGGGTATAAAAACAGTTTTATACAGAACAGTTCATATGAGGAAAAACAGAGAGAGGAGTGTGAATAAAGTGAAAGACATAGCATTTGTTAAAAAGAAAAAAGAAGTGTTGTAGATTACCAGAGATAGTCGAGGGTTTTGAGAATCAATACTCTGTTTTGTTGCAGAGTACATAAGGCTTTATTGTTTGAAACTATTTTGTTCAGAGATTGAATTTTTCTCTCTGAAAGTGTTGAATTCATTTCAAAGTTTGTTATTATGATTCAAATCCCTGAAGAATATTGTTGCAAAATTTTTAGAAAGAATCATCTATACAGACTGGTAAAATATTCTCGCTCCAATCCCTGATGGTTTTGTGACTGCAAGATTTAAGTGCATGCATAAAATCACCAGTGGCTGTAGCTCGAGTTGAAATGTTTATTGGATAAGAAGAGGGGTTGGTGCTCCTTGAGGCCTTGTGGTTTCTAAAACTTGTGAACTGAGTTGGTGCTCTTTGAAATAATATAACGGATCTTACCGAGTGGTTTTTCTACCCCAAGAGGGTTTTCCACTCATGAAAACTATGGTGTTATGTGCATTGTCTTGTCTCATTTTGTTTTACTGGTTTATGCTCTAATACGTCATATCTTTAGCTCTCTTCATTTCATACTCTGTTTTGTTGAATTTATGTAATGCAATCTTTGAAGTACTCATTTAGATGTTTCATGTTTGTGTAAAAGATTTAATACCATTCTTATTTTCTGAAAAGTCTGAATCAAGTGTTTCAGTTGGTTCTATTGTATATTTCATGCTTCATTAAAGTATTACTTCAAGGTGTTAAGTCTCAGTCATCTGTGCATATTGAAAATCAAAATTGTCAAGTTCATAAAAGTATCTCTTGTTAAAATTTGTAACACTCTGATTCACCCCCCCCCTCTCAGAGTGTTTCCACTTCCAACAGGAAACTGCCCATTGACTGTCACAATTTGCTGTTGCTTGCACAGCCTAGTCACGTTCACAGTCTTAACCTGCAGAGAAAGAAAAGCAACCAAACTCATACCCAGCTAACATCATTCAACTTTTGCTTATCAGAAAGTTAAACATGAGTGAAACTCACAGTAAACGTGTGTTGGACGAGAGCCCCCCAATGCCCTTGCTTCTCCTGGTGTCATGAAAATAACACAGACAAGTGCTAGTGCCAATGGCATCGCCATTATTGAATGCAAAGCTACTTTTGCTTCAAAACTACAAACTGCTTGACCCATTTATAGCACCAGATTGCAACATTTTGGAATGTCAAAAGAGAGGATGCAGGAACATTACACCAGGCTATTCTCTATCTATTATTATTATTGTTGTTGTTCTTATTTAATGTCAGGAACATGCATGGAATTCTTGTAGATATTATAATGAAATTTCCACTGTTTGGATTTAGAAAAATGAGTTTAAACTAATCTGGCGACCATTGTCTATCACTTAGCTTCTCATCTTCTGCTGTTACAATATTATTGATTTTTGTCAAACACGTTGCTCCATCCTTTGAGGATTTTAGCTGTTGGTGAACACATAAATGAATTATAAAATCTTTGGAGTGGCAATCCAGGAGTGAGGCTTCACGTTCCCAGCTATAAACAAATATATCTGCACTATGAATTTATATGTTCTTTGAAATGTCAGCAAAGATCTCTCATTTGATGAAAACTTTTATCAAATTTTAATGGTGACATCATCCTTATATAATATACATGTTGGTAGCTTAGGCCGATGTAAAATTAGGGCATATACTGTGGACAAATTGGGTAGATGGCATTCATGATAGACTTTAACAAAAGTAATATAAAATGTATGTTCTTTAACATTTGCAGCTCTGTCCTCAATATTCCATATCAGTTTTATATTTCCATGTTAGCTTAAATTATTAATATCCCTAGTTCAATGCACAACACTTTGCTTGCATTGCTAACTAGGTACAACTAATGAATATGCAGTAGTGTTTTGTTTTTTTTGGTTTGGGAAGTGTTGTACATTGTATATTAAAATATTTTATATTTTAAAATTGGATAATAGTTTTGTAGGGAGATTTTTGAAACATGATTGGTTTAGTGAGTGCGTAGTTAAATGTTCTTATTAAAGAAATACGATTAATTTTTTTGGTTCTTTACAAAATTGACTCTTTATAAGCTTTTGATGTTTGGGGCATATGTTCCCAATTAATTTGATTTGAGGGAGAAGGGGAACATTATGGAGATGTTTAGGCATTAATTATTTGTGCATTTATTGTACTTGTCTGGAGCATTAAACAATGGTGCCAAAAGTGGTTTCGACCAAAAATATTCATACTATATTGTAAAAATACAAGGTTACATATATTGTCTATTACATATTAGATATGTCACTGGATTATATAGTAATAATGGTGAAATTTCACTGGGATAGATTTAACCATGCTTGTTTTAGCATAAAAAAGTATATGACTCTATTAAAGGACCAAGATTGAGCATTAGCAATTGAGCATACTATCTATAAAATTGCTTGTGGTCGAACTAATTCAAATACAAAGATTGGTTAGCTATCAATAGTAGATCCCAAAAAAAAAAGGATGAAACCTTGAGGCGATTATAATAGGATTTTGTATTCATCCTTATGTGGTAACCTTGAATAAAGATAATTATGAGTCTCGTGAAAGGGCATCTTGATACATCTCAAGTGGCTTAATATTTTGTCTTATCTGTATAGACTTATACATGAACTAGATACAACTAGAAGGAAGTCAACATGGGAAAATAATATATGTTACGTACATTATGTGTTCTATTTCAGACCTTGAGTGCCTACACATGCATTGGACCAAGATTTGAGAGATGTATGCAAATTATTGTGTGTCAAAATTCCTAGATGATTTTCCTATTAATTTCCTTGTATCCATTGATAATGTAGATAATATTCCTTTGATGGTGATAGTTAAGAGGAGCTTGAATATTTTGAAGGTCTTGATTCATGCTTTGATGATAGATAGACTTTTCTTGTTGCTTTTTCTCCTCCTATCAAGATCACATATCCACCACCTATTGCTACTTTATATTCTAGTGTTTCTTCTTTGAGAGATTTCATTGATTCTTTGTAATAGGACAATCTTAGTATTTTAAATCCACTTCATTAGGATTCATATTTATTAAAGATTTCACCCTTGTTTTTGGAGTCTCAAAATTTTTATTTGAAGAATTCATTGGATGATTTACAGTATACCTTTTTTATGGCACCAATGTCATTACATTTTGTGTTTTTAAATGCATTCATAGTTTTCCCTCTCTTTGTTCCACTTCTTTAATTAGCATGCATTCAATTCATGTTTTAGAGAGAGGTCTTTTTTTAGCATGAGGACACTAGAGTTGTGTTTGAGCCACCTATTAGATTGTGGAAATAGCTTAAATTCATTCACTAGTGGATCTATTTCATCCCAAGAGGAGGAATGTTGTTTTCTATCTTCAAGAATTCACCATTGGTACTAGTGTTATTTATTTGTGTCCAAGAGACACGAGATCTCATTCATTCATTGTCTACTATCATTGGGTTGTATTCATTACGTATATGTGTACCCTAGATGAATTGGGTATTTGGCATTCATAAATTACTTAGCTTACTTTTAAAAAAGTGAGATTAAATGTATATTCTTAACATTTAAATCTCTATACCCCCACCAAGTAGACCTCTAGTGCATTTGTCTTCAGTGGGTGGTGTTGGTTTTTTGGTGCCCTTCAATTTTTACTATAGTTTCTATTGTTAGTTGTTTATGGTTGTCAGCTAGTTATGCTCCCTTTTTGTCAATTGGTCTGGCTATTGGGTGCTCTCATTCCTCGTGAGACCCATAGTCTTAGCATTATAGTTGTTATGTAAAGGTTTGGGCCTATCCCATTTTATCTAATTTGAACATTTAAATCCCTATATTATATTTGGCATATAAAATATTGAAGGATATCTATAACCATCACATGGATTTTGACTAAGGGTATTTGATACTAGTTTTATATATCTATGTTAGCGTAACTTAAATTAGTATCATCCAAGTCAATGAATTCTTCTATTATAAAACAAAGGCAACACTATTTCACAATTTGCTTATGTTGCTAACTACAACTCTTGAGTATGCTATAACTTTTTGTTGAGAAAGTGTTGTACATTGTATACTAATATATTATATATTTTAGAATTAGATGATAATTTTTAGGGAGATTGTGATGAAACAAATTAAACAAATATAGTTAATTGGAATCATTAAAGAAATGCATTTAACGTTTTTGGTTAACTCTAAAAAGTATTCAATATTGTATAAGTATTTAATGCTCGAGGCACATGTTGTGATGCAAGAGCATCCAAAGGTGTAAGAGAAATTTTACATCACCTAAAAATATTGTTTTATTTTCCTTTCTAGTTGGTTTGGCTAACACATGTGTAACTCATTTCCTCTAAAATATTTTTGGCACTATAGAGCTCTTTGAGTAGTTTCATTTTAAAAATAAAGCCAATCAAATGCCCAAATCAAAAGTTATGGCTTCCAAAAGTTTTACTACTTTTAGGAGGAAAATTAAAAATTTCAAAATATACTTGGAGGCATAAAAACTCATTTAGGGCATATTTTGGGCATTTCCAAGGAAAGAAAAAAGGAGGGAAAAAGTGGTAGGCTGTGAAAAGGGGAAAAAGGTAGAAATCTGATTGGGTTTTAGGAAGCTATAGAGAGGCAAAAGGTTATAGAAGCAAGGGCATTGAGGTTGTAATGTGTTGCAGCCTATTTCATGTTTGATTAAAAAAAAATTGTTATATAATAGTGATCTTTTTTAATGACTAAATCCATATTGTTTGAGCTAACCCCTATTAGGTGGTATCATAGCATCTTGTTCTTGAGTTTTTGTTTGAGGTGAAAGTCAAATCGCCAATTTGAGGCATCATTACACTAAGAAGTTTTACATGAAGTATAAGAAGAGAAATACAAGATGCTCCACAAAGAAACTATGGTGGAAGAAATGCTGTAATAATAGAGGAAGGATTTAGGGCCTTGTGAAGGTAGATTGATGCAATCCATAAGGAATTGAGAAAAGGGTTTGAAATAAGAAAAAGAGATGAAAGTTAATATGAAGATGATGTAGACCATGATGAAGAAAAAGCTAAAGAAGATGATAGAGAAGAAGAGCCTAACCAATTCAAGATGTTGAAGGCCATGGAAAAAATTACCAAATCCTTGTCCCACGATATAAAAATCAAATCCATGAATGTGTACAGGATGGCTTTCAATGCTGAGAACGCTGGTGCTCTGAAACGCTAACTGCACATTGCTATTGAATGCAAGGACTTTTAGTTTGGTCCCAGGCTCTGGGAACAAAACATCCGGCCTTTGAATTGGGGCAGTGTAATCAAATTTCACAGGGGGGTTGTCTGGGAAATCTGTGGTAAAGACACCATTGATCCCCAAAACATAGGCCTGTAGAACAGCAATATGTGGCCTGACAAATGAAATGTTATTAAAGCTTCCCACAATTCTTGAGCCATTGAACAATTGGCAGGTGCCCAATGGACAGATTTAAAATCCAATCCCAGCTGTTATTAGTATTTCTTGGTCTACAGTTTTATTTTGATGATATGATTCGAAACTTGATGTCAAACAACTCAAATGCAATGGGAGATGTTGAAGTAAAATAAATATTAAGTATTTTTTTTTATCAATTTTGGGATCACATTTCATGATCTTTCAGTTCTTATTTCTCATGATGCAAAACAAACTTACACAATTAAATCTAGAAATCGTATGTACTAATAACTTATAATTTATCAATTGATTTAATCAGATTTGAAATCACAAAATCTTTCTTCGAAATAATCATGCCGGCCAACCATTTGCAGAGAAAATTCTCCTGGCTGGCCATTAATGGTATATGCATCTGAATTATTTTGGCAACCCTTTTTGAAAGAACTCTGTTAACACACCTTCAACATTTGCATTCCACCATTCACCTGCACATCAAAAGACAAAAAAGAGTTTCTTCTCAGACATTCTTGCCATTATCACACAAACAATGCTCAAGACAGTTTACTTTCAATTTCTAGACCTTTGCATTGCGTAATGTAGGCTGGTCCGTCAGCCCATCCGGATTTGAATTGCTTTATTCCATGCCTGTAACAATCAAAAGGTAACTGTATAAAAGTAGTGTGATATTTTTGGTCAGACGTGATTTTAAGCATTTTTAGCTTAAAATTCAATTTTGTTCAAATTTATAATTTAACGAGATTTATTTTAGTTAAGTTAGATATATAGACCAACCTTTTTAACATGTGATTTAACTAGATTTATTTTAGTTATGTTAGATTATATATAATTAAATTCATTCTAGTTAAGTTAGATATAACGACAATCTTTTCTATTGAAAATGTTGTAATAATGCACTATAAGTATATGAAGTTTATATGAAGTATATGGTCAGGCTTGGAAACTGTCCATTCACACTTACAATCTCCTGCTGCTTGCATAGTTTAGTCACGTTCATAGTTCCAACCTGCAAGCTAATAAATATATCCAAGCTCAATTAATTTCTAGGCAGAAAGTTTATCCACTCTACTACAATCTAAGTTAATAATAACGATCATGAAATCCATGCCTTCCTCTTCTATTATTTTAATTTATATTGGTTTCTTTTAGTTCTCTTATTACATCTTGATAATAGACTACGGACATCTTGATAATAGATTTTAAAGTGTGATTTAAAACATTGATGCAAAAAATATCATACAATTGAATCTAAAAACAACAATCTTCTTATCCATATACAATCTATAGACACTTTTGTATAATACTAAAAAAGAACTGCACAAAAATAATTGAAACTCACAGTGAAATTGTATTGGATAAGCGCCCCTGAAGCTGGCCATGGTGTTATAAAACTTAGGCATACGAGGACTACAATCAATCACATCATTCAATGCAACACACCTACTTTGGTTTTCTCAATTATAAACTGATTTTCCTATTTGTATTGCTATACCTCAATTTTCGGCCTTTTGAAATTGGAGGGGCATCCAGAAGATAAACAGAGAGGATGTCGCAACGTTGCTTCACCATACTTTACTAACTACTAAGCTTCATTTATTGGGTCAAGTTTAACTAGCCAGCAAATTGTCATTTTTATTCTAGTTGAAATAAAGATTTAAAAAAAGTCTAACATTCACCACTGTCGAACTGCTATACTTAATCAACACACATTGAGCTTTGAGTGTTTAGGTGATCAGTCGTAACTCTTGGTCAGTCTTAAACTACACACTAAACAAGTTAGTCAATTCTGAGTGTTTAATACTTTTAAGTCTAGCAGTGTACTCTTAGTGTGACCACACGTCTTAAGCAACATATTAAGCCTAGAAAATATCAGTCAACTCTGAGTAGAAAACACTTTTAAATCTAGAAATGTAAGCTTAGTGTGTGTGATTTAAGCCATTCCATAAGACTTCCCACTTCATTCACGATAAAGGCATGAAATTTTAAATCTTAAACCTCTTTCTACTTCTCACCCACCCGCGCATGACTTCAAATTACCGCAATGCAGAACGATATTGGAGTTTTGTCAGATGATGCTCTCATCCCCCTTATCCAGTGCAGCAGGATCATTAGTTTGTTGGTCTCCCAATTCTTATCCATCTTCGCGCCCGTTCGAATGATCAAAATGTATTCTCCTGCTTAATGTGAGAAGTTGCTCGTTGTCTCTATTTCCTTCCTTTGTGAGAGCAGGTCTTGCAGAGGAGTAAGAATAACAAACTGTCGAATTGGTCAGGCATATTTGAGCAGAGGAGCACTCTGGTAAATATGTATGCAAAATGTGGAAGCATTGACAAGGAACGTGAACTGTTTGACATAATGCTTCCAAGAAACGTGTTCTCATTCAACGCCCTCATTGCAATATATCTACAAAGTGCACTTGTTGAAAAGACTAGAAACTTTTAAGAAAATGCAATTTGCAGGCATAAATCTAGACTCCTCAACCTTTGCCAGCATCCTCAAGCTTTGGAACAGGATACACACGCCCTTAAATTTATGTAAAAAATACTATAAAAAAGATGGAGTTTGTGGTCAGCGATGTGAGGTAGTGAAAGAGGGTAACCAACAACAGACTAGGGAATGTGGAAAGTGCACCAGCAATGAAAATGACATCCTCGGAAGGAAGCTCAACTCAAGAGGCAGAAGGGGAAAAACAGGTTTTTATGAATTTTGTAGTCCTCAACATGTGGAGAAGCCAGAAATGATTCAGAGGGAATTAGAGGGTAATGATGCAAACCCTGTTTCAAAGAGCTATGTTCTGGAATCAGAGAAAGGGCTTTCGGGAAGCAAAAGTCAAGATACATGTTTTGAAGGGGAAGGGAACATGTCAAACAGCTCACCCTTAAGAAACAAATTCCAAGAGGATATTTGTAGGGGGGAGAAACCGGAGGAAGAGTATTTGGGTAGCAGGTTGGATCGAGACCAGGATCGGTCAGAGTCTAATAACCAGGTAAACAGTAGAGATGAGGACTCAAAAACCTTTTTTAAAGACATACCAATCTCGCCCATAAGAAATATAGAGAGCTCATTGGAAGAAGCTAAGGATAATGATAATTCTTTTGAGGAGTTGGATTTTGATACGCACTCAGAGGGGGAAACTGACGATGGGGATGAGTTAGGTCTGAAGGCGGTTATGGGCATCATATAAAGGAGATCACTGGACCAAACATCTACAAAAACACTAAAGACGGACTGATCTCAATTTTTTTGACCTACTGTACTACTCGCCATCTCCAACTTAACTCTTGCAAATCTTGGACCTCTCTTATTTTTCTCCCCTACTGAAGCCTTTAGTTTTTTTTGTAGATGTTTGGTCCAGTGATCTCCTTTCCATGATGCCCATAACCGCCTTCAGACCTAGCCATATGTGATTTAGCAACTCCCTCCGAGGTGGTTCATCCTCGCAATGGGTTGAGGTTTGGTTGAAGCAACTCCAAGTTTTTTCAAGTTTTGGGATGAACATCTGCGTATTTAGTCTAGGGTCTGGAATGTGGAGATGATACTCGAACTGTGAAGTGGGTAATGCAGGCGTTGGTTCCAAGTGAATACCTAGGAGAAATAGATTACTTGTTGGAATGGGCGATACCCAGAGAAGGATTTGACATAGGCGAAGGTGTGGAGCATGACAGAAAGGGGATTAAAGCAATTATAATCCCATTTGTGAGGTGGTTGTGGGAACAATGCAAGTATCGCCACAGAATGGAGGCACGGCGTGGATGGGAAGCCTTGAAGCTTATGGTATAGATAAAGGAATTGGATGAAATAATCGAAAGAGCAAAGGCCGAGGTACAGGGAGTGGGGAGGAGGGTTCTGCGTCCGAGGAAGCCGAGTGCATGCTCCAGGTCGGGTGGTGAAGTGAGCTCCTCATGAAAAACAGTTATCATCATTTTATTTTTTAATCTGGGGTTAGTTTCTGATATGAGCTCTATAGTTTTTGATGATGTATATGTCGTTAATGAATAGGTGGGTAGAAAGGGATTATGTTTTGGAGTCAATTTTGATGTGATGCATAGTGGTGTTTTGAACATTAGACTTTTGTACTTCGTTTTGATTATCAATAAAAACAATATCATTACCGAGCAAAAAAAAATTAATTGTGAAAATCTTGATAGTTACCGTTCCAAGGTAACTACCATGACAAGTGAGTGAAGGACTAATATTAATTGAATAATAAAAAATATGTTCTCTAACATTATTGTTATTTCATTATTGAATAATAAAAAAATGTATTCTCTAATTTATTCAACTAAGATACACATATTTAAGATATTATTGTTAAGATTGAATGAACTAACTTAAAAAATACAAAAATTACTAAATACATTAATTATAATTATAGTTAAATTTAATTAAACTTAGGGTTAGAATTATAGTTCAATTAGGGTTAGATTTATGTTCAATTAGCTTAGTGTTAGAGTTTAATTAGGAGTGGGATTCAATTAGAGTTAGGACTATGATTCAATTAGTGTTTAATTAAAGTTATAAAAGAAATTTTTGAATTAGGGTTAAATTATTATTATAGTTCAAACGTAATTAGGGTAAGGGTTAGGTATAAAGTTAAATTGGAGTTAGGGTTAAGGATCAATTAGGCTTCTAGGAAAAACTTTTGATTTGGGGTTAGGGTTTTGAATTTGGGTTAGGATTCAAAGAGGTTAGGAATACAATTCAATAAATGAATTTTTTAGGCAAATATTTAAGTCTTTAAAATAATATTTAGAATGTTTAAATTTTCTTTTCAAATTATTTAGAATTTGTATCTTTTAAACTTTATATAAGTAAATAAACAAATATATAATATAAAAAAATATGAATTAATAATATTATTTTACTTATCCTCATATATTTTAATAATATAAAAAAATGGATAATAAAATAATATATTCTATTACTATAATTATAATAGATTAACAATATAATAACTAACATACACTAATAATATTGTACTAGAGATGTCTTGATTATGATTACTTGATGAATAATGAAAATTTTGATCATGTAAATCTAAACTTTTTTTTTATTTGATATATGTTACAAGGTAACTACCATGACAAATGAATTTTTCCTTTATTATTGAAACTAGGTGAAAATATTTTGATACTAATTAATTGATTAATTAATTGTGAAAATGTTGGTCTACTTACCATTAAAAGGTAACGATCATGACAAGTGAATGAAAGACTAATGTTAATTAAATAAAAATATATTCTCTACCATTATTAATATTCCATTATTGAATAATAAAAAATATATTTTCTAATATTCAATTAAGAGTACACATATTTACAAATATTATTGTTAAGATTGAATGAACTAACTTAAAAAATACAAAGATTACCAAATACATTCATTATAATTATATCTCAATTATAAATATAGTTATGTTTAATTATAGTTAGGGTTAAGATTATAGTTCAATTAGGGTTAGATTTGTTAGGGTTTAGGGTTTAGGCAAATCATAAGCAAATACAAATTAACAATTATATGCAGATACAAACACAAAAGATGAAGAAAAATACATAACATAGATAACATAGAGATTTAACGTGGTTCACCCAAGATGGGCTACATCCATAGAACATAGTAGTCCAATCTTTTCTTATTATCTACTAAATCAGCACAACACCATTATAATGCCTTTTTACATTCCAACCACTTCTAACATGCAATTTTTAGGGCAACATACAAATTCAGCCTTTTTAGGGTTTTTTCAATGTTGGTTTTTTTTCTCAAAAACAACAAAAAAAATTATGTTTTAACATACATTACAAGTGTACAGTACTTGCATGCTCAGTCGCCACATATTAACAAGATTTATGTCCAATTAGCCTAGTGTTAGAGTTTAATTAAGAGTAGGGTTCAATTAGGGTTAGGACTATGATTCAATTAGTGTTTAATCAAAGTTGTAGACACCTAAAATTGTCATACTCTAATTAAATAAATATTTTTATTTATTTAATTATGTTATCCTAAGTCTTCAATTAATTAAATAAATTCTTATTTATTTAATTAATTCATTTATCCTCTTCTAAGCATTTCCTCATTTAAATAAGTACTTTTATTTATTTAAATTGTCCTTTTCCTAAATTAAATAAATATTTTATTTATTTAATTGATCCCACTTCCTCCATTAATTAAATAAATCTTTATTTATTTAATTAATTCATTAGCCCTTTCTACCCATGACACATGGCATTCTTCTCTTACCTACCCCTTTATCATTTAATTATTTCCTCTACCTACCCTTTAATCCTAGCTAGCCAATTATCTTTACACCTCTCAATCTTATCCCTTCATTTCTTACAGTGTTCTCTATATAAGAAGATGTCCTCTTCATTATCAACCCTAACAACTGCTTCAACTAAGCCTTCTTATGATCAAGCTATCAACCACAATTCGTTCTTTGTTGAGCTCTTGTGCATACATAAAATCTGAGAGAAAATATATCAAACAAGATCAATGGAGATAGGAGACAATGGAGATTGAAACCCTACTAGACATGTGAATGGTACTATTGCTTTATTTTATTGATTTGCATGATCTTAGGTATCTCTATTGGTATTGGTGAATGTTTCATTGTAGGACCTAGATTATTTGTGGTTGAATCTTTATGGTTTTACAATAGTTTCTCATCATCACTTCTCACCATATACATTTTGGCACACTCGGTGGGACATCGATTTTTGTTAGATCTAAGTTTTTAGTTTTGTTTTGCAGGTTTTTCTAACCCTATATTGTTGTTTTGTAAAACAATTTGGAGAATAACCTTGTGAATGCTAGGGTTTTGGACACAAGATTAAGATTTTGGAGAGATTTGATCAGACTTCACAAATGGCTTGGAATTTTTGCATCAATTTTTTTGGTAGGAATTTGTTTTTTGCAGGTTGGGAATGGTATCAGGAGTTTCCAGTACAAAATTTAGATTTTTTGCATCAAGTTTGATTTTTTTATGATTTGTTTCTTATTGTTCATAAAAAATTAATTTTGGGAGAAAATTAGCAATTTTTTTGGATTTTCTAACATTTCTAGAAATGTCTTGAAATTCTATAGGTGGTATGTTCTTTATAAATTTAATTTTGATGCAAAAGAACTCATGGAAAATCAAATTTTTGGATTTGTCAAAAAATGTATTGTCGAAGGCCCCTATTTCACAAAGTCATTTGAGATTTCTAAAAATTTAGCTAACTTGTGTGCTTGCAGGAGGGGTATTATTTCACAACTACTAACAAGTTTGGTGCAAGACCTTTGGAAAAGATTTGATTTTGAAATTGTTTGCTTTGTCTTCTTTAGTCTATCAAAACACTTCAATTGGTGCTCTAAATTAACGAGTGTCTTTTCTGTCTTGAGCAATAGGATCCTTTTGTTTTACCTTTTAGAGGGTCTTCCTCCCAAGTAGCCCATAAGGCCAAATGAGAGGGAACGACCCAAGTGGTAACGGGCTAAAGCCAAGCTCTTCCAAGCCACTATAAATAAAAGTGTTTGTGACGAAAGTTGCAAGCAACAAGTGTTACATGTTTCTATAATGGTGTTATGACTTTCCATAAACCCTATAGAGAGCAACCTCTGTAGGTTGGGAGGCCTTCCATTTAACGGAGAGTAACACATTGTCGATTATAGCCAACCGAACGGATGCCCTTACTAGACACCTTTTTGTGTTAGAAGCCAAAAACCTTCTATTTATTGGTACAGGAGATCGAACCTCTGATGTCATCTCACATTCATACGATTCTTAGTAGAGATACAAAGTTCACCATGGGGAGTTTTCGTGGGGACTAGTGCTTGGCTGCCCCAGAGAAGTGAGTGTCATGGAGTGGAGCCAATGGGGTCAAGCATCTAAGTATCCACTTTGATTAAGCGTAGTTAGGAAACCAAGTGAGATCCAACAACTATTGTCCTGGCCAGCCTTAGGAATTGTGCTTGCATGTTTTTATTTCAAATCAAACAAACATCTTCAAACATTGTGTCTTCATTGTTTGATATGTTTTCTTATCACTAAAAGTCAAAACATTGAGATTTGGTCACATTCAACAACTTCACAATTGGTGGTCACATTAAAGACCTCTGTGAACAACATGAAGCAGATGGTGGTCCACGCTGAAGATATCATGAAAAATATTTAGTTGTCTATGTCTCGGTCTCGGTCTCGTTCTCTATCTTTGTGTTGTCTTTTTGCTTTCCTTTAGTTGTCTTTTTGTGGTTCTTCTTGTTATGTGTGTTAAGATCCCTTTTTGTTCGGATGGGATCAATTTTTGTAAATGGAGTGATCAAGCACGATTCTTTCTAGCTCTTTTTCTCTCCTGATATGTAAAAGGTTTGGGTTCCTTTCAAAAACATGTTTTTACTTAATCAAAACAACTTCACAATTGGAAAGAATTGCAAAACATTTTCAAAATCACGTATGGGTTTACTTAAACTGCGCCTGTGTTTATAACTAAGAAATTACAAAAGGTTTGTCAAGAGAAAAAGGACTTAAGTTTTCAAATTCAAAGAGCTTCTAAGGTTGCTTCCTATAGGGCTTCATTCTTCAATTAGTCTGTCTGGGTCACACATAGTCAATCATTTTCCTTCACTTGCATTTCCCTTATACATATTTTCCAAATTTGAGTCAAAAGGCTACTTTGCTTATCCTCGTCAAACTTTGCAAATATACTACAACACAACACTAGGTGATTCTCGTATCAAGATCTATCATCTTAGGGTCTCATTTTGTCTTCTTGAGTCAAGGTCAACTTACCTCATCAAGAGATCCATCATCTCTTTGGAAGCCACACCTTACTCTAAAATCATACACAATTTGGTATTACACTCTTGGACATTGCAAGTTTACCCTATATTCATCTACAGTTCATACACCTCTTGGTCTTCCATAGTCTTTGCATTTTCATACTACTTTTCATTTTGGTCAAGACTTTAGTCCATGGTTGAAACCCGTTCACAAAGGTCTATAAGGGAAGTCGAAGAAGTTTTAAGGTCTTTAAACATGAGTACTTATGAGTTTGATGGAGATGAATTTTACAATCCATTTGACAATCACAGTAATATACCAGACCATGGCAATGACAATGATAATGCATCTGTGGATTCTACAGAAGTTAAGGAAACTATCATGGATTCCCATTTTAATAAATTGGTTCAAGAAATCATGAAGAGGGGTAGACAATATTTCCTACAAGTTATGGCACCAAGTGGAACAAGGTTACCCCATGGTTTTGATATGTCACGAATTTTGGAGGATGATCCAAATCAAGAAAATCTAGCTAATACAAGGCTTAAAAGGCCAAATAATAGTGATATAAGAGAGTGTCTCATGCTTGAGTCACCTTCCCCCCTATTTCAAAAATCTGAAAATACAAACACATACACTCATTCTCATGCCAATTTTACTAGGAACTCTCATGAACAACCTCGCAGTAATCCCATGGAGAAGAACTACCACCACACATGATCATGATGATACCCAAGATCATACCAATGCATACAATTACACTCAAGCGAATATTCAAAATCATGACACGAGGAGACCCCGTGTCAGATTTGGGGGAAATACTCAAGATCACTATTATGATACCTCCCATCTTCATGGTCATGACATGTATAGACCTAGACCTAGTGCTCCTCATTACAACACCATACCAAGTGGTCCATATACAATGTTGGCATTTTGAGTTTGTTGGCATTTTGCATAGAGATTGCATTAATGATATGTTGTCATTGATGTCAATTGAACCGGTAATGGTATTCATGTTATTTTTGATATTGTTGTTTTTTATATTGGCTAGTAACCGATAAGAAGAGCTTTGTGGAAGATGTTGTAAACCGATATGTAAAGTTTGTGAGTTGAACCGGTGAACCGATGTAAAGGGTTAAACCTTTCTATGTAACTAGTAAACCCTATCAGCTATTAAACCCTAACTGATCAAGTTTGTTGGTTTATTATCTTATAAGCGGTAATGATGGAGACACATGTGATCATTGTATGAGGATATGTTCAAATTGTTTTGGCGCATTTGTCTTTTTGTCTAGGGAAGGAGCAAAGTGGATTGCATTTAATGCATAGCGCATGATGAGTTACAAAGTTTAATGAAGCGGTGATCATGGAGCGGTTGGAATTTTCTTGAAGAATGTGAAGAGATTGTCATGATTTCTAATGGTCAAGATTGTACCGACTTGTTTGTAATCTTGGTGATGAGAATTAGGTTTTTGTTGTGTTACTGACCTAATTGATTTGTATTTTAGGTCAATGAAGTTGTTTGTAAGGGTTGTTGGCAAGATTGATAGAAACCTGTTGAGTGTGTAGTTGCCTAACCAGTGAATGGATCTGCACTTTGAGTGAAGGCAAATTGAAGCTTAGAAGGATCTTATCAAGCAAATGTAGAGCTACTCAGACAGATCAAGAAAACCTATTGTTTTAACAATTATAGCAGAAGTGAAATCCCTTAACTGGGTAAGCTCTAACAAGCTTGGTTGCTCATTAAATCCTCTAACAAGGTGGTCCATTAGCTTGGATTCTTAAATCCTCCAGCGAGGTTACTCCTAACAGACAAGGTGGTCCATTAGCTTGGATTCTTAAATCCTCCAGCGAGGTTACTCCTAACAGGGTATTGTGCTTTTCATCAAGGCATATTTGTAAATCCCTTAACTGGGTGACTCCTAACCAGAATTAGTTCTTAACGGGATTTATTGTAAAGATTTAACAGGCTTGGCTCCTAATAGGGCAAACTTCAGAAGAGTTTAGATAGTTATCCTTATGAGTCTCATCTCACCGTTGGGTAAGTGCACAAATATGCTGGTCAAAAAGGGGGGTATAAGTGGACATTTTTTTCTGAAATCAGGTGAACCTGAACTTGGAGGCAAAATTTGAAAGTCGTCCACTCAAGATATGAAGATAATCAAAGAACGAATATTGTAGTACTTTGAATGTAGTTTCCAAACTACTAAAAATTTTCAAAATTGGATAAGATTAAGGGGGTCAAATCCTTCACGCACGAAAAACAGACCCTGATTTTTTCTGAAAAACATAACATAGTGTCTGATGTGCGCATCAAAAAATTCATAGTTAGATTTAGTATTTTGACAAATCCTTTGTCAGAAAGATAGTTAAGAGTGAGCACTAGAAGATGTGTATTTTTTTGTAATTTTTTGTTGAGTATTTTTTTTTTATGATTTTTCCAATCAAGCACATCCTGAAAATTAGGTAACTATTCGTGCACGAAGCATAAGTTGCACTAAACAAATCAAAAATACACTTTTTATTTTTTAAATTGTAAATAATCAAGTGCACTACAATAATATATAAATTTTTATAAATTTGGATAAGTATATCAAAAGTTATTAAAAAAATGGTGCACCTATGTCTGTGAGAACTATGGAGACACTGGTAAAAGAAATTCAATAATAATATGTTATTGTTGTTCAAATTTTTTAAAAATTATATGGTTAGAAAGCTCAGAAGATGGGTGAAAATATGGTGGCAATTTTAGAAATACCCACTTGATGAAGTGTAAACCTGATGATGACAAAGTCGATAAACCAAGTTGATAAAATAAAACACGTCAAAAATGAGAGAAATTGAGGGAAATCAAACTTCCAAACCGTAGCTTTGTCATCTAGGCCTATTTCCAAGCCTAAACAGTCAAAAGCGCGTACGGAGTACTTATGATATAAAAAGCGCGTACGGGGTATTTATGGTGTAAGAAGTGTGTACGCGCTCTTTTTACTATAAACAGCGTGTATGCGCTCTTTTTACTATAAATAGTGCATACGCGCCATTGAATAATATGATATTGTATATATAATATGTGTATATACATATATATAAGTGTGTGTGTGTGTGTATGTATATATATATATATGTGTGTGTATATATATATGTGTGTATGTCTATATATATGTATATGTGTTTATGTCTATATATATGTATATGTGTATATATATGTATATGTGTGTGTGTGTGTATGTGTGTGTGTGTGTACAGCTATGTGTGTGTGTGTGTGTTTATATATATAATATATTAAGTATATATATACACATATAAGCATATTGTCTCCCCCTCTCAAACGCATACAAGGTACCTCTCTCTCTCTCTCTCTCTCTCTCTCTCTCTCTCTCTCTCTCTCTCTCTCTCTCTCTCTCCACATACCCCATCCCTCTCTCTCTCCCTCCCTCTCTCCCCTTCTCCCTTCATCCATACCCTATCCCTCCCTCTCTCCCCTTCTCCCTTCCTCCATACCCCATCCCTCTCTCTCTCTCTCTCTCTCTCTCTCTCTCTCTCTCTCTCTCTCTCTCTCTCTCTCTCTCCTCCATACCCCATCCCTCTTTCTCTTCTTCACTCCCTCCCTCCCTCCATACCCCACTACAACTGTGTCTACACTTCTATAGAAGCAAGTGAATTTATTTATTGTCTGCAACTTCCTCTTTGATTTTTATCATGTATGTTATCCTAAGAAAATTGACTGATGGATTTGTGTGTGTATTTTGAATAGGAGGAATAGGTTTTTAAATTGAACTACGAGTGCATTACCGTGACAAATAAGGAAACCTGCAGCAATATTCTTCTCAAATGTGTTTTTAATGAACAGAGCAGATGTGGAAAATGGTGTCAACAAAGCAACATGATGAGTCAGAGTACTTGCAATATGTTTTTCAAAACGAAACAACTAGTAGGAAGAGAAAGAGGGAGAGTAACACAGATGATGTCCTAGAGAATGATAGTGGTGGGTATGCGAGAGTTCCCATGTTGTTACACAACACTTGTCACCTAAAGTAATTAAAGTTTGTTGTATGCATGGTAGTGGTAGTATATGATGATCATCACTTGTCAAACAGCTTGGAACGGTACATACCCATGAAAGAAATCAAGTGTGTAATTCCTATAGTCACAAGCAAGATCAGTCCTATAACCTTGCAAATTTAATAGCATCATATGTTTTAGAACTTAGGCAGTACTCTTAGGGTTAGGTCAAGCTCTTACACTTGCTTTTTAGCAAAGCCTCATTGTTTGTTCACTTGGAGTCTCTCTTATGTTGACAATGGTCTAACTTAGCTATATCAAAACTAAACTACTGATGTTCTATTATATGATGTTCTATTCATAACTTTAAATTTAATATATCATTTTATTAGCCCACCATATGACCCCTTAGGTGTCATTAGAGGTCATATTGTTTCCTAAGAGGTCATATGGTGTCCTATGACCCCTTAGGACACCATATGACCCCTTAAGACACCATACGACCCATAACAACACCATATGGTGTCCTAAGGGGTCATAGGATGCCATATGATCCCTCGGGACACCAATGACCCATAACAACATCATATGGTGTTCTATGACCCCTTAGGACACTATTTGGTGTCATTATAGGTCTTATGATGTGTTAAGGGATAATATAGTGTCATATGACCCCTTACCATACCCCATGACCCCTTAGATGTTGTTAGGGGTCATATTGTGTTCTAAGGGTCATATTGTGTCCTGGATTCGATCTCTCTTCCTCTCCCTCCCTCCCTCCTTCTCTCTCCCTCCCTCCCTCCCCCACTCTCTCTCTCTCTCTCTCTCTCTCTCTCCCTCCCTCCCTCCCCCACTCTCTCTCTCTCCCTCCCTCCCTCCCCCACTCTCTCTCTCCCTCTCCCTCCTTCCCTCCTTCTCTCTCCCTCCCCCCTACTCTCCCTCTCCCTTCCTCCATACACCTTCTTCTCTCGCTCCCTCCCCCCTCTTCTCTCCCTCTCTCCCTCCCTCTACCTCTCTCCCTCTCTCTACCTTCTCTCTCTCTCTCTCTCTCTCTCTCTCTCTCTCTCTCTCTCTCTCTCTCCCACCTTCCCTCTCTCTCTCTCTTCCTCTCCCTCCTCCCCTCCTTTCTCTCTCCCTCTCCCTCCTTCCCTCTCTCTCTCTCTTCCTCTCCCTCCCCCCTCTTTCTTCTCTCCCTCTCTCCTTCCTTCCCTTCTGCCCCCTCCTCTATCCCTCCCCCTACTCTCCCCCCTCTCCCTCTCTCTCTCTCTCTCCCTCCCTCCCTTTTCATTCACACTTTTTCTACTACCAATAGCACATACGGGGTACTAAACTTATTAGTTCATTGCCCTACCATAACTTTTTTAAGGCGTAGGAGCGCGTACGCGGTACTTATTACTTGTAAGCACGTACGGGGTACTGATCCCATTATTTCCTACCCTGCAATAACATTTTTTAGGCTTAGGAACGCATACGCGCTACTTATTAGTGCAGAATGGGAAAAAAAATACCGTTGGGCTTGCCAACATTTTATGGACTAATAGCGCGTACGCAGTTATTAATGTAGCGCATATGTGGTACATAGACATAGTTTAAGTTTTCCAAGAGCCTCAACAGCCTCAAAAGAAGTTTTTGAGGTCGTTGAAGGCCCCACTGGAACTGTGTCTGCACTTCTATCACTATTTTATACATAGAAGTAAGTGATTTTTTTTTTTGCATGATTTCAAATAATTGAATTATTGTTCTTATTAGTTTTGTCAATAGTATTGTTATTGTTTAATAGTTTGATTCCAAAAAATAGTGATAAGATGCATATTTATGGTTATTTGTTTGTTTATGAACTTTTGTTTACATATATATGTAATATGATTCTATTTAGGACAACTGATATCAACCATGGGAAAGAACAAGCGAGGAACGATGGAACAACGAAAGGTTCAAAAGGAAAGACAAAGGTGGTGTATGAAGAAATTACATGACATAAGAACAATGGGAGAAGAAGGTATGTCATCCTCAACATCTCAATTCGATTTACCAAATGAACATAATGCACCTAATGCAATTGAAGAAGAGACATTTGATTTACCATATGAACTTAATGCAATTGAAGAAGATACCGCATTGAATAATCAATTAAATGATGAACATACACCTTCTCTATTTGATGAATTGAATGTACATAATGCACTGATGTTAACACCTCCTAGAATCATTCATAGGAAACCAAAGTATCTAATTGACATTTATGAGAATATATTGAAGCCAATGCCCAATAAAATGAATGAACTAACTTGTAGGAGAATGGTTAAAAGAATATGGCAAAACTATTTTGAAAACTTAAATCAAACTGCAAGATGTCAATTAACTGTTCAAATGGTTAAAATTTTGAATTTTAGAGAGACAATGAAAATTCTAGGCCTAAGATCATCTGAAAATAACAATGAAAGAACTTTTGTGAGAAATCTATTTGATGCATATCAAGCTATTGGTTCAAAATCATTTACTAAAGATTCTAATGCTACTCGACGTATCATTACATCAACCATAATGAGCAAGAAAAAAAAAAAGATCGTTTGATAAGCAAAACAAGTAAGTCATTAAACATTGGTAGAACAACATTAAGTAAAGCATTAAAGAGGTGGAAAAAAATAGAGGAACCTAACAATAATTCTCTTTGGGCATTCTCTGGTAGACTACCACGCAAAGACAAGGTTGTTGTTGATGCACTAAGAACATTAATTGAAAAATTTTGGCATGACAACACAAGAGTTTCGCCCAACCAAAGAGATATTGTTAGAAGGCGTTTGGGTCTACAAATCGTGAGCCACATGCCAAACACTATTTGGATATGACTCAAACTAAATTTTATGAAAGATTCCTTCAAAAGTTTCCTCAAATAAGAATTTCTCAAAGATTTTTTGAAATGGTAAAACCTTTTTATATTAAGATTAATCATGTACGCACCACGTGTTGTTATAGGATGCATACTGAATTTTCCATGCACTATGATATTTTTCATCATATTTGTTCTACTTTGCACACTAACGATGTTTTGCAGGAATGCAATATACAAGCACCTCCTAAGTCGATAAGAGAATTTATTTCAAGTGTGTTATGTAATAGACATGATGGTTGCATTTATTATAAGATGCCTTGTTTGGAAGGTTCTTGTGCTATATGTGGTGTTTTGCAACATTTACCAAGATGCGTACATTTGGAGAGCACACAACAAATTGGTACGAAACTAGTTTCTTTCGGAAAATACAAGACAGTCACATATGGAGTTAAAGATGGAAAAGATTTGAAGAGATGTGAGCTAGTGAAAAACGATATATGTGTAGCTGAATATATGAAAATGTTTCAAGAGAAACTACTTTATGAGTACACAATACATACACATAGAGCCCGATGGTTAGATGAGAAATTCAAGTTATGTAAGGACACATTTCCTCTTGGCACCATTGCCTCTATCATTGATTTTGCTCAAAGTGCAATCTATGTATTATCACTCTACACAAGTTTCTATTTTTGTACACATAGCATTCATGCATGTAGATGATAGCGCAGAGGAGGATAGAAAGGTTGTAAGAGATCATCACTTCTACGTAAGTGATGATCGTACTCATTCATCAAAGTTTGTACAAGAATGCTTTAAATTTTTCTATGATAGTTTAAGGGAAAGGAACATACGATACAACCGACACTTAATATGGTAAGATAATTGCACCACACAATTCAAGAATGCAAGGATGTTTTATTGGATGACAAGGATGCATATGACAAGCGGTGTACAACATTTTTGGAATTTCACTAGGGCTGGACATGGTAAGGGAGAGAACGATGGTGCAGGAGAATGTGTGAAAAGAGCCCTAGCTAGAGAAGAATTGAAGTACAAAGGTGGTGTTGAGTTGATAGATGCAGAAACAATTGTGCGATGGTGTAAGTCTACGATGGGTCTAGGTAATCCAGGTATGTCAATGGTTCATAGATATTTTTGGTTGATCACTAAATCTAACATTGAAAACTATCTAGATTGTTGTACAGTTGGAGGATCAAGTGACATGCACTCATTTATGAGTTCAAATTCAAGTTGACTGGTAATTTATACGAGACAGATGGTATGTTTTTGCTCTTCATGCATGTATTGTTTGTGGGAAGAATGTGAATCACAAGAGTGGGTTGACAAATGATTCTGTAGACCATTGGTTCCCATTGATTCATATCAAATTCCCAAAGCACTACAATTGAGTCAGATGGACACGTCAGTGGATTTTGACCATGTATCCGACTTAGTGGATTCAAGTGATTTTTTGAGTTAATTTTTTTTGCAAGTACTCTTTTTGGTTCATTTTGTCGTACATCATACTTTGTATAAAATCCCATGAGATGATTTGTAAGACATTTTTTTGTATAATCAAATAGCCAAGAGCTGATTTGACCATATTTAGAGGCAATTTTTTGAATAATATGTGACAATGTTTTGTGACTATTTTGTGTGTTAATATTTTGTGACTATGTTTTGAATATATGTGATGTGTCCCTGGTCAATCATGGGAATTCTTTATTCTTATATAATCATGGATAATTATTTGAGTCATTATCAGGTCATAGGGGTCATAGATTGAGACTAGATACAATTTGAGCAAAAATTGTCATTGTTGTCAAAAAAATTGTCAAAAAAGTTGTCAAGCAACTTCTGTTAGGGTTTCAAGCAGATCCGAAGAAAATATGAACTAACAATTATATGCAGATTTAAATACAAAAGATAAAGAAATAAAATAGGACACAGATAACACAGAGATTTAACGTGGTTCACCCAAAATGGGTTACGTCCACCATACACAACAGTCCAATCTTTCTTATTATCTAGCAAAAATAGTACATCAACATTACAATGCCTTAAGCATCCCAGTCGCTTATAACATGCATTTTTAGAGCAACAAACAAAGTCGGCCTTTTTAGGGTTTTATTACAATGTCAGTTTTCATCAACAAAAAATGGCAAAAAAAAATTTCTTGGGGGCTACCACCCCCGTAGCGGGCTTCGCCCACTTTGGCCCGACCCGGCCCCGGACCCCGGAAAAGATGCGTGCTGAGTGTACAGTACTTTGCTGATCAGTCACCACATTTCAGCAATCTCCCACTTGGAGACTGATCAGGCTCCACACCGAATAATCTCCCACTTGGAAACTGAAACTACACGACACCACTGTACATGCAACATCTGCTGGAAAAAACACTAGGACTCGACTGGTATACATTCCACAATTATCAATCAAGAAGACCAACAAAAACTGATGAAGAAATCAGCTTCTCCTATGGAACTACCTTCGTGAACATATCGGCAGGATTCTCACTTGTGTGAATCTTCTTGAGCCGTAACTGACCCTCCTCCAAAACAGTCCGGATGAAGTGGTACCTGAGCTGAATGTGCTTTGTCCTTGAATGAAAAGAAGAGTTCTTCACAAGATGAATGGCACTCTGGCTATCAGTATATAATGGGCGATCCTCCTGTGTTTGACTCAATTCCTCCCGAAAACATTGTAACCAAATCGTCTCCTTGCTGGCTTCTATAGCAACAACATACTCAGCTTCAGTGGTTGAAAGTGCAACAACCTTTTGTAGCCTAGAAATCCAACTGACTGCAGTTCCCCCTATAGTAAAAACATACCCTGTAGTACTCCTCCGTGAATCAATATCACCTGCCAAATCAGAGTCAACAAATCCACTCAGAGCAGCATTAGATCCTTTGAAACATAATTCCTTTGTAGTAGTTCCTTTCAAATACCGAAGAATCCATTTCACAGCATTCCAATGTTTCATACCCAGATTACTCATAAACCTGCTCACAACTCCCACTGCATGTGCAATATCTGGCCTTGTGCATACCATTGCATACATCAGACTGCCAACAGTTGATGAATACGAGATGTTAGACATTTTATTAACCTCTTCCTATGCCTTTGGGCACATCTCCTTAGTCAATTTGAAATGACTAGCCAAAGGTGTACTAACTGCTTTTGCATCCTGCATGTTAAATCTTTTCAACACCTTCTTTATATACTCACTTTGGGATAAATTCAAGGTTCTATTTTTCCTGTCCCGTGTAATCCTCATACCGAGAATTTGCTTAGCTACACCCAAATCTTTCATAGCAAATGACCTGGCTAATTTCTGTTTAAGATCATTTATATGTTGCATGTTAGACCCAGCAACAAGCATGTCATCAACATAAAGCAACAGAATAATATAACTGCCATTATCAAATCTCTTAAAATATACACAATGATCAGAATGACATCTATGATAACTGTGTTCAGTCATGAAACTATCAAATTTTAAATACCATTGTCAGGGTGTTGGGCAAGTGCAAGGTAATGAGTCACAAATTCATGGAAGTCCGTGCATTGGAAAACGCGCTCTTATAAATGGGGGCCCGTTCATGCTTCGGACTCCCGAGCCGAAAGATAATGGGGGTCCGAAGCAAAAAAAAATGGGCCCTCATTTTTTTCTAAAACGGGGGCCTGCTTTTAAACAAAACGGGGGCCCATTTTTTAGAAACGGGGGCCCGTTTTTTAAAAACGGGCCCCCGTTTCTAAATCGCATTTTTCTTTTTTTTCCACAAGCCGCCCTTGTTTGAAAACGGGGGCCTATTTTGTGGAAGTTGATTCCACAACCCACCACTTGGCTCGAGTTAGGCCCGGGATAGCCACACCTGAGACATGGACCTGCAAATTCAAATCTCCATGAATGAAAGCACAAATATGAACTTCTGAAATAGTTTACGTGCCTCTAATCAGAGAATTTTTATACAAAATTAAAACCCATTTCAGATTATACTGTCTAGATTCTAAATATGTAAATTTATTTAAAAATTGATTATTTTAACTATTTTTTATTTAATTTATACTAAATCGGGTCCATAAATTTGAAATATTAACTAATTTTGTTAATTTAATAGCTTTTTTATTTTAAAGAATTTTGGAAAAAAAAATTTATGTCATCAATCTACACAAAATTCTTTTGTATTTAAAAATAAATAAAAATTAAAAAATGTTAAGTTTACATCAAATTATGTGGGTCGTACACGTCAAATTTTTAAAAAGATAATTACGGCTATTAAAAAATTAATTAAAAAAATATTAGAAAAAAAAATACAAAAAAATATGTTCATCAATTTTCAGTGTGTTACAAACCATTTTCCAAAATGGTTTGAGAAAATAATTTTAATTGTGTCAAAAAGTGTGGGTCGTACACATGCATGGTATGGTCCTGAAACAGGCATTTTTAAAACATAGTTTTCAGAACTCCATTCAAAATGTTATTTTTTATTATGTGGGTATTAAAATAAATTACATATTTGGAAAGTAAACTCAGAGGGCTATCTTTTACATTGCTGACTTTTTCCAAGATTCAATCTCTAAGTGTTTCAAAATTTAAGCTCAAATGAGACAAAATCTGAAAATCAAGGAAAACACTTCCACTTTTTGGCCAAAAAGTGGACTCATCTTCTTGCACTGACCCTGCTTGCTTTAGGCAATACAGACTTTTCTTCAACCTGCACACCAAGTTCTCCTTACCTTTGACCTCATATCCCTGTGGTTGCAACATGTAAATTTCGTCCTCCAAATCTCCATGGAGAAAAGTTGTTTTCACATCTAATTGTTCAAGATGTAAATCATCTGCAGCCACAAGACTAAGTATAGTTCTAATTGAAGTCATTTTTACAACTGGAGAAAATATTTCATCATAATCTATACCTTTTTTCTGTGCAAAACCTTTTACCACAAGTCTGGCCTTATATCTTTTCTGACCTCCTTCCTCCTCCTTCAGCCAATAAACCCATTTGTTAGGCAAGGCTCTCTTTTCTGCAGGTAAGGGGACTAAGTCCCAAGTCTTATTTTTCATCAAGGAGTCCATCTCCTCTTTCATGCCTAGTTGCCACTGTTGTTTGGCATCCACCTGCATTGCTTCTTCATATTCTTCTGGTTCACCAGAATCCGTTAATAAAATAGAATACAAAGAAGGAGAAAATCTTTCAGGGGGTCTACTTGTCCTCATAGAACGTCTAACACTTGCAGGAGTTTGTGGGACAATCTGTTGTTGCTGAGCATCAGGTACCTGTGGCATTTCATTTTCAGGAATCTCATCCAACACCACATATTCTTGTTTGTCTTGTTCATGCTTCTTTTCCTGCATCTGTTCTTTATACATAACCTTCTCATTGAATATAACATCTCTACTTCTAATTATTTTCTTATTTTCAAAATCCCATAACCGATAGCCATATTCATCTATCCCATATCCAATGAAGGTACATTTCTGAGATTTAACATCAAGCTTGGTTCTGTTTTCTTTATCAACATGGACAAAAGCTTCGCAACCAAAAGTTTTTAGAAAAGAATAATTTACCTTTTTACCAGTCCATGCCTCCTCTGGAATACCACCATCCAAAGGGGTTGAAGGTCCTCTATTTATCAAATAAACAGTAGTATGTACAGCATCTGCCCAAAAATGTAAGGGCAATCCAGCATGCAATCTCATGCTCCTCGCACGTTCCATGATGGTCCTATTCATTCTCTCTGATACACCATTTTCCTATGGAGTTCCTAGAACTGTCTTCTGCTTTCTAATCCCATTTAAGGAGCAATAAGATTCAAATGCCTTGCTGCAATACTCACCTCCATTATCCGATCTAAGACACTTCAACATTTTTCCTATCTCATTCTCAACCAAAGCTTTCCATTTCTTAAAAGTTTCAAAAACATCTGATTTTTGCTTTAGGAAATATACCCATGTTTTTCTGGTTGAGTCATCAATAAAAATAATATAATAACAAGAGCCACCAAGAGATGATACCTGAGTCGGTCCCCATACATCTAAATGCACAAGCTCTAACTTCTCACTCTTCTTCTCTTTCCCAACCTTAAGAAATCTGACTCTTTTATGTTTGCCATAAACACAGTTTTCACATAACTCTAAATCAATCTTCTTTAGTCCTGGAAATATATTTTTGGAGTGAAGGATTTTCATCCCTTTCTCACTCATGTGTCCAAGCCTATGGTGCCACATTATTGAATCTGTTCTTGCAACATCTATTGTTGTTGTCCCTACAGTAACTTTATCTGTAGCAGCTAAGGTAGAGTAAGTGTTACCAGTACACAAATATAATGTGCCTACCTTCACACCTTTAGCTACTACTAATGATCCTTTACTGACCTTCCAAATAATGTCTGAGAAGGTAACTATGCAACCTTCACTACCTAGTTGCCCTACAGAAATTAAATTTCTTCTTAAGTTAGGAACATGTCTTACCTCTTGCAGAAACCAGTCATTACCATTCTGCAACTTGATCTTTATCTTTCCTTTTCCAACAATTTGATAGGGCTCATCATCACCCAAATATACTTGTCCAAAATCACCTTGAACATAATCTAGAAAATATTTTCTATGGGGTGTAGCATGAAATGAAGCCCCAAAATCTATTACCCAGGAATCATTAACATTATCCAAACATAAGATTAAAGCATCTTGTAAAGTATTACTTGCAATATTAGCTTCCTTACTGTCATTTTCATTTTTGTCTCCTTCTTTGTTTTTTCGAGACCAACAGTCTTTCTTTAGATGACCAGGCTTTCTGCAGTACCAGCAATCTTTCTTTCCTCTAGATTGAGAGCGTCCTTTCTTTGACTTCCCTCATGACTTCTCATTCCAAGGGCATTTTCCTCTTTCCTTTGATCTTCCTCTGTTCTCCACATTCAAAACACTACCCGATGATGTTGGAGTCTCACATGTGCTTTTCCTTCGCATTTCCTCGCTTAGGATAACACCAACAATATCATCAAATACCAAAGTATTTTTATCAGAGACAGAGTTACTTACAGCCATAACCAAGCTATTCCAGCTTTCTGATAAAGAACGTAAAATCAAGAGAGCCCTAAAGGTAATTTTTACTGAAGACAATTGACTAGTAATTGTATTAAATTCATTTAAGTGCTCCGCTACAGATCCTCCCTCACTCATTTTCAAATTAAACAAACACTTTATAAGAAATATCTTATTCGAAGCCGAGGGTTTCTCATACAACTTAGCCAATGTCGCCATCAAATCTATAGTCATTTTTGCTTCTGTTATATGGAAAGCTACAAACGGTGCAAGGCACAATCGAATGGATCCCAATGCCTTTCTATCTAAAATGTCCCATTCTTCATCTGACATTGTGGTCGCTTTCTTTGTCTTTCCTTCTAATGGTCACCACAAATCCTTTTGATACAAGTAATCTTCCATCTGCATTTTCCATAACTGATAATTTTGGCCGTTAAAATTTTCGACCTTGAATTTGGAATCATTGCTCCCACTCAAATCTGAAAGTCCTACCAATTTACAGAAAAACCTTGCTCTGATACCAATTGTTAGGGTTTCAAGTAGATCCGAAGCAAATATGAACTAACAATTATATGCAGATTTAAATACAAAAGATAAAGAAATAAAATAGGACACAGATAACACAGAGATTTAACGTGGTTCACCCAAAATGGGTTACGTCCACCATACACAGTCGTCTAATCTTTCTTATTATTTAGCAAAAATAGTACATCAACATTACAATGCCTTAAGCATCCCAGCCGCTTATAACATGCATGTTTAGGGCAACAAACAAAGTCGGCCTTTTTAGGGTTTTATTACAATGTCAGTTTTCATCAACAAAAAATAGCAAAAAAAAATTTCTCAGGGGCTACCGCCCCCGAACCCCCGTAGCGGGCTTCGCCCGCTTTGGCTCAGCCCGGCCCCAGACCCCGACAAGGATACATGCTGAGTGTATAGTACTTTGTTGATCAGTCGCCACATTTCAACAACTTCTACATTGCATCAGTAGGGTATGACTCTCGACGTTCTGGCACTTTGGGATGCATGACAGGAGCATGCCTAGAGTAAAACTGCCCACCCGAATGCGCTCGTGACGTCGGTTTGTCCACACGATGAACTGAATCAATTCTAGCCAATCCTGCAACTTTGCATTGCATGCAACTGATGGTTTTTGCAGCAGGCAAAAAAATGCTACCAATTGAAAATGGCTCTGAGTCGTCAAAAACCGAGATAGACCATTGTAGAGGAGCCTCACACGACTCCAGGGATTCAAACGGATCGACCATACGTGTCCTGGATTTGAAGAAACAGTCCGTCAAATTTTGACAATTTTTTGGACTCGGGGCACTTGAGAGATCGCCCCGGTACGGTATGTCTGTCGACGTTCTGGTGCTTTGGGATGCACAAGAGGAGCATGTATAGTGTAAACCTACCCACCCGGACACCCTCATGATGTCGGATTGTGCACACGACGAACCGAATCAATTCTAGCCAATCCTATAACTTTGCATTGCATGCAACTGATGGTTTTTGCAACTGGCGAAAAAATGCTACCAATTGAAAATGGCTTCAAGTCGTCAAAAACCGAGATAGGCCATTGTAGAGGAGCCTCACAAGACCCCACAAGTTCAAACGGATTGACCATATGTGTCCTGGATTTGAAGAAATAGTCCGTCAAATTTTGATAATTTTTTGGACTCAGGGCACTTGAGAGATCGCACAGGTACGGTATGACTCTCGATGTTCCGACGCTTTGGGATGCACGACGGGGCATGCCTAGCGTAAACCTTCCTACCCAAATGCGCTCGTGATGTCATTTTATGCACATGACGAGCCGAATCAATTATAGCCAATCCTGCAACTTTGCATTGCATGCAACTGACGATTTTTGCAGCAGGCGAAAAAATGCTACCAATTGAAAATGGCTCTGAGTCGTCAAAAACCGAGATAGGCCATTGTAGAGGAGCCTCACGCGACCCCATAGGTTCAAACAGATTGACCATACGTGTCCTAGATTTGAAGAAACAGTCCATCAAATTTTGACAATTTTTGGACTCAGGGCACTTGAGAGATTGCACCGGTATGGTATGACTCTCGATGTTCCAGCGCTTTGGGATGCACGACAGGGGAATGCCTAGCATAAACCTGCCCACCTGGATGCACTCGTGATGTCAATTTGTGCACACAATGAACAAAATTTGACCATTGCAAGCATGAGGGTGCTCTCGCACCAAACACATATTGTTGTTTATATTCATCTTGTCGATTTTTGTTGTTTATATTCATATTATTGATTACATATGCAAATATTCATTTAAATTTATAAAAGGGCAGCCACCAAATACAGCGAATACACAATAATGAACTGAATACAAGGAGTTTTGTAGGGTTAATTCAACATTTTAGAAATTTTATCAAATCATATTCCATGATTGCAATGTTTTATATCATATATTTTTGTTGTTTATATTCATATTGTTCATTACATAGGCAAATGATCAATTAAATTTATAAAAGGACAACCACAAAATACAGCAAATACAAAATAATGAACTCAGTAAACATTTATTGGATCGAATATCGACATTTATATATATATATATATAAAGGCATATCTGCCAAGTCAATACAAGTATTACAAAAATGTGGCATATGCCATGTCCAAATCGATATACAATAAAAATGTAGAATATATCTACATGTATTGGTCATTCTATGACCAAAACTAACACTATATGATCCTAAACTTGTGGTGGATCATCAAAATCAAGCTTCTTTGATGGAGTACGTGGCTTTGTAGATGACTGCAAAACCACAATTCAAAAGCCAAGTTAGAATTCTTTTATAGAAAATAGTTCACAATTAACAACATAACTATGCATTTAACTATAATTCCTTTGCAATTGAAATGTAGATTACCTCATCGGCTGATCTAGGAGCTAATGTCTTCGCTCTCCTCTCCTTGTCACCCTTAGGAGTTTTCTTGAAGACATACTTAAATGGATCTACGTTATGGCCATACCACGAAGGGGTCTATTGTAGATTAAATGTACAATTAATACAATGTACTAACATAAATATATCAAAAACACTTAAAAGATATAATATAGAGAACAATGACGTACCTGTGCCTGAGATGCTTCTCCAATGGACTGAGGATGGCTCACCATCGATGGAGAAACTGTCGCTATTACCTACACAAAAAAATTTCAAAGATTAAATACAATTAATATAATGATAAGTATTATAGGTTAAAAACAATTAATTTTACATATCAAACAAAAGTGTACCGAATCCTGAGATGCTTCTCCAATGCACGGAGGAGGGTTCGCCATTGATGAAATAGGTATGGATATTTCTTGTATGAAAAAATTATAAGATTATAATATATCACAAGTTCACATGTATGCGTGCATATAATCATGAAATCAAGAAAATAAAGTAGAGATACATACCTCCACCCTCTCTTGATCCACGGGTGAATCAGGTGCATTCAACAAATCCACATAGCTCAATGGTCGTTGTACATGTAAAATAGACAAAAAACACTAATCAATCTACAAACCCCAACTAATACTTGATTTCAACATTTTCAAACAATTGTACAACTAAAATTGTGTTCAATTACCTTCTTCCCACGTTTTGGCATCTTCGAGGAATTCTTTTTCTTAGGACGAGCCCTAGACGTAGAGGGGGTACCCTAAAAAAACAAAATTAACATGAGATATTAATACAGATAATAAATTAAACATAATTTTAAAAATCTAAAATGAAATGACTTGCATATTCCATCAAAACAATACATAAAAATGGTTGTACAAAATATGATATTGTATAGCCTTGTAGGCCAAAATTTATCACTGAGAGTGTGATGTCATCAATCTGGGACATTTGGTCCCCTGTCAACACCTACAAACTAAAAATTGGACCAAGCATTAATGATAGTTAGTATATCTTGTATTTTTTTGAATTCAAAGTTTACTATTCTATTTTAACATGTTACAAAATTTATACCTTAGGCACGAAGTTGCAGCTGTAGTAACTGGGGGAGGAGTATGGGATATCGTTGTTGCATCCTGAAATGCATATTATTTGTCTCAATTTAAATCGATGTATAAATGAAAATTCATTTATGTAATTACAAATTTAAAGTGACTGATAAATAAAATGCTATGAATTCAAATCAACACACATGTGTTTGTCGCTCATGGGCAAAACCATGTCCATCAACTCATTTGTCAGCACGAAATCCTCAACCGTGCAGGCCTAACAACTACTCCCATAAATCGTACACATATGAGATGAGGATCCATCTGTACCGTCTGCATCATCTATACCCGAGCATATCCTCAAGCAACTGACACACATATGTTGGATGGGCTCTCTGTCGCCACCTGGAGAAACTAATGGCTCATCATCCAATACAATAGGGTGTGCTAACGACGTCCCAGGCTGGATGATGGCACCAGTCAATGTTGTGACCGCCTAAAGAGCATGTAGCTCCATCGACTCTTTCAGCTCTATTGGGACAGCTTGATGCACCTTGGGTTTGGGTGCTAGGGGGCAGCGACTCTCCGTGGGTAATCATCTACGAGCTCCAGGTCTATCTTGGGCAGAGCCACCACCTCTTCCATGGAACTCTCTCATGTCAAAATAGCGCACATTGAGCACAAACTCACAATATACTTTTCTCAAAAAATATAATGGCACCTCATAATTATTACAAGGTGGATCATCAAAGACCATCCACCACCTCTACCAAAAAAGATTCTTCATCTTCACATTGGTACACCAATGTATGGGAAACCTCTTTGCATTAAGAGGTAATGACTGGCTAGTTTTGGGATCAGCGAAAAGGGCACATATTTGTTGTTTACTAATATTTTTGTTTTTTACTCCTTCGTATGATAGCCCATCAGTATAGAATTGATGACACCTATCCCTAAAGCTTCCCCATTTGGTAATTTGTGTGGAAACAACTATGGCACCACTAGCTAATGTTTCTAGGCTAGTGGCGAGGGATTGATGATGCTCAAGTTCGGATGTTTTCAATTTAACAATCAGTCTATTGATTTTAGACGTATTTTGTCCTAACTGATTAATTAATTGCTATTGTGTTTCAGGTGTGCGGTCAAAAGGAGGAATCAGGGGTGTATCTTATGGGTTTCAGGAGGTGCATTTGGTTGTTCCTGTTGTGGATTAGAAGAATCTGGTTTTTGAAACAAAAAATGAAAAAACCTAATCAAAATTAATGAAATTAAATTCAAAATGTAAAACAAATTGAACAAATGGGAAAGAAAGACAAAAATAAACAAAAACTAACCTTCATCCATAGTGTCTGGAGGAGAAATCTAGCACCCCGTTCGTGGTTTAGGAGAGAAAATGAAGAAAAAACAAACTAACGCACTATTCACGGGAAAATAAGACCCAGTTTTTTTTTTTTAACTTTTTTTGACAAGCACCGCGTATGCAGTTCTTTTGGGATTATTAGCGCGTACGCGCTCATTTTCCTAGAGGTAGCACATACGCGCTACCTTCTCTAGGCTCGGGAACAACAAACCTAAGCACGTACGCGGTCATTTCAAATTTTAGAAATGCTTATGCGCTACTTGTTTTTCCATGTTTTTTTTGGGTGGTGTCCATTTTTCTGACCACCATCTTTGTGAACATACCCCGTGGTTTTTACCTATTTGGGTTTTCCATGTATAAACATTTGTGTCAAGTGGTGAATGCTTTTGTGGTTGTGATCTTATTTGTTGATTTGGTTAAAATCTGATAAGGCATGTTAAGTAGAAGCATTGAGAGATGAATATGTTGAGTTATGATTAAGCATTGTTGATGTTTACAAGATTGAAGTTGTTTGACGTTAAATTTGTCATAATAGTTAAACTAGTTGATGTCAAGTATTCTTATGAATATTGATCTTGACTGAGATATGTTTACTTTGTTTGACTAAGTTTGAGTTTGGGAACTTTGTATCAGTTTTTCAATATACCGATTCACCCCCCCTCTCAGTATTCTATCGAATACTTATTCTTTCATCATACAAGCTATAACTATGTTCCTCCATATGAATGCATCTATGATCAATACCATCCATATGCATTATATCCCTCCTCCTCCGCCTGGTGGCTCAGGCATGGGACTAGCTCAAAGAGAAAAGACACCACCCAAGAATGACTTGCAACAACAAATCAAGGATTTGCAAAAGCAAATGGCGGACATGAATACACAAAAACAATAGTATACAATGAAAGATATATGTCCTTGCCCAGTTGATAGAAGCATTCCAATGCCTCCATTCCCTCCACATTTTGTGACACCAAAATTTGATAAGTACAAAGGCAAAGGGGATCCTAAGGCACACATAAGACAGTTTTTCATAGCTTGCATTGAGATAGCAAGAGAAGAAACATACTTAATGAGATTGTTTAGCAGAGGCTTTCATACAACACTTCTCATATAACATTGAAATAGATGTGTCAATAACTACCTTGTACAATACTAAACAGAAAAATGGGGAATCTTTCTCTTCATTTTTACACCAATGGAGAGGTCTTTCTAGTCGATGCTCTTGTGATATCCCACAAAAACAAATGGTAGAAATGTTCACTCAAAACATCAACAAGGATATTGGATATGAGCTAGAAAAATCTTGTTTCTCTACCTTCAAAGAGGTCATTGAGAAAGGAATGGCAATAGAAAAAGTCCTTATCGAACAAGGTGTCATTAAGATATTCAAATAGAACAAAGAGGAATCAAATGGGAAAGGGAAATCCCTCTTTTGGAACAAGAATAAGAACACAGTCAATGACGGGGTAGTAGATGCAAATGTTGTGAAACCTAAGATAACTTTCCCTGATGCAAGTTCTTCTAATATGAACAATCAAGTGAGAAATCAAAGGGAATCAAAATCCTAAAGAAAGTACAATCTGTTGGGAGAACCGATCGAAACAACATTGAAGAAGTTAGTGGCAAACAAGCTCATAAAACTACCAGATAATCTACCATATGAGCCAAAAGTAAAACCAAATTGGTGGAATGATGATGAATATTACGGATATCACAAGAGTAAAGGGTATTAACTAGCAATTGTCATAGATTGAAGAATATCTTATAGGATCTCATTGATAGAGATGACATAGAAGATGATGGTCACACCTCCAATGAAGAGCATGTGATGTTCAAGGAGCCATTTCCTAAACATGACAAAGGAAAATCCAAAACTACAGATGATGCTCTGCAAAATGGACAATGTTAGACAAAAGCCTATGGTCGTATAACACACAAAAACACAAGACACAAAGACAAACATTGGTGTTAATCAACCAAAAACAAGTCTAAGTAGGCATATCAAAAGAGACACTAAAAACATGATGAAATATTCAACTATGGAAACAAATACAACAAGGCATCTCCAAATGCCTTCTACCATGATCTTATTTCCTTCTCCCTTGTTCTTCTCCTCTCCAAGTTCCAAATTAGTGTAGCTCTCAGCAGCTTTTTGCACTTTTTGCACTATGCATGTCTTATGGAGGTTCAAGATTGTAGATGATTATGAAAATTATGCAAATGCAAGCTTAATAACCAAAGAAAGATGAGTTATCTAAATGCTATTTGTTAATTTTAACCAAAAAAGTGAATATGACTAATTATGCTAAATGCTATCTAAAATTCTCTATAACTTAGATGCATACAAGTTTTCAGGATCTGGATTATGAAGAAATGGGCTCTATTTATAGGAAAAATGGAACAATGGACGGTTGAGATTGAGTGATCTCAACAAGGGTCAGGATTGAATGATATTCAATCCATGTGAGGACTTTCAACCCAATCCCAAGATGACAAGGACAATATGAGATAGGTTGAGAGGAGAGGGAAGAAGCAATAAATGCTTGACATGACTTGAGAGTTAACTTGGGAGTTAAGGTCAAGGTTGGGTTGAGAATAAATTCATTATTCAAAGAATAATGCTTTTATCCAGTGGATAAACTCTTGTGCAAAGGTAAAAGGGATAACCATGGTCAAAGCAATAAATGCTTGAGAAGACACATGAGTCACATGAGGGTTGAGTTAGGGATTAACCATAAATGGTCATGTAAGAGCCATTAGTGGTTTGGAAGACTTTAGAGGTTAAATTGTTGAACACACAAAGCATTAAATTCTTTTCAAAGGCTTTTGAAGTCTTTGAGAAGTGACTCCAAGTTGCTTAGGAATGTGACAATAATTAGGGGATGGATTAGGCTAATTAGGAAGGGTTTAGAAGAATCTAGAAGGGGGTTAGGATTGCAAGTGGGTTTGGTGGGTGAGGGAAAATAGGATTTTAATTAAAATAAAATTAATTTATTTCAACTTGTGGTTGCAACATTTGTAGGAAAATGCAAGTGGGGGGGGTGAATGATTTAAATAAATGTTTTATTTAATTTATTTAAAAGAGGAAAGAGGATTAAATTGAATAAATAGGATTTTATTCATTTAATTGATTGTGAATTTGGTTTAATGAATTAATTAAAATAAATTGAATAATTTATTTAATTAATAGGAGAATGTTTGAAGATGAATTAATTAAATATTAATTTAATTAATTGATGGCTAGTGGGTTTTTAATCAAATAAATAGCAAATATTCATTTAATTAAAATGGACAAATTTATGTGACTACAATAGATAATCAAGCTAATTATATCAAGACACCCTATGATTATGATTCTACTATTAATCACATTTCAATGGACAATCATGTTTCGACCATTATCATAAAGGACAAAAAATTTGAAGGTTCTACCCAAAGGAGTAAATTTGTTTTGAAAGGCATTGGACCATCTTCCTCATCTTCCAAAAATGAAACCTCTCAATGTAATGTCACAACCCATCGAGGTAAAGTCACCTTGCAAGGCATTCCATCCAAGACTATAGCCTCATCATCCACCAATAATGAGTATGACCTTGTAGATCAGCTAGGGAAAACACCCACCCTCATTTGTATCCTTGATCTTTTACGCATATCTCCTTCACATAAGGCCATCCTTGATAAAGTATTGAGAGAAAATTATGTACCTACTAATCTAAACGTGGACCAGTTTCAAGCCGTGGTGGGATACCTTTCTGTTCCGCATAACCTTACATTCACAAAAGTCGATGATGCATCTGTAACCTAGCCTCATAATGCACCTCTACATATTGAAGCCTTTCTCCATAAAAACCATATCAAAAAAGTCTTGATAGATGGAGGAAAGGGTCTGAACATTTGTACATTGAATACTATTAAACAATTGGGATATTTTGAATGAACTGTGAATTCAAAGAACAAGATCACCATTAAAGAATATGATGATGAAGAACGCTCATCCAAAGGAACAGTCACCTTACCTCTGAGAATTGGGCAAGTCACGAAGGATGTGGTTTGTCAAGTCCTTTATTTAGATCTCACATACAACATACTTTCAGAACGCCCCTGAGTTCACGAAATGAGAGCAGTACCATCAATGTATCATCAATGTATCAAATTCCCTTACAATGGAGTTGAAGTAACAATAAAAGGTGATCCAAATCCATTTATATATTGTAATAACCTATGACCGAGACTAGAAATAATATTTCCAGTCAATAGAGAAGCTATTCCTTCTTCAGCATATGTTGATCTCGAATCATTGAAAGCTTCTACATCAAGACAAGGAGAGTTCAAAGAAAAATTCAAGGTTAAAGACATGGGATGTGGTGAGTATATATTTCATGTTGATCAACTCCCACTATATCCTAAGACATTTAGTCGATAGGAACAACCTACAAATAATTTACAATATCAAGGAATTGGGTATGAACCACCTAGTGTTGTGGCTACTAAGTGTGAATACAAATCTCGTTTAGCGATGCAAGCAGCACTTAATATCAATAGTCCTAAGAGTGGTTTCAACAAATAATCTGTTGAATATATCATCAACCCTCTTGAGAAATCTTATAGCCTTACCATTTCATCCACTCATTCAATTTACACTTCTCTCCTAGACTTGAATCAACAAGAATCACAAAAGCTCGTACTCATTGGGGATCAAAAATCAAGCCTTGAAAAGAAAAATCTAAAAGTCAAAAATAAAGAAAAATCCTTCAGTACAAATCAAAATCAAAATCTATTGGACTCTACAAATATTAAATTCAAGGATAAAATCCTATGAAGGAAAAAGAACAAGAGTTGATCTCCCCTAATATCAAAATAACTGGGGGCAGAAGTTCTAAAATTATGTCAAGAAGTATTCTTATTGATCCTAAGTCTCCATCATGCCATGCTACTTTCACTTCTTTTCGCAATCATAAGCCTTCATTCCTCATACAATTGATCCACACACCCATCCTCTTTTGGCGATACATCACATCAATGGACCTTTAATGGAACTTCCTCCAGGGACTTTGCTAACAGGGATGCCCAAACTTCTTTAAGTGACACACATATGGGCGAATGTAGTCCACACATTAGTAATTCTACCTTGGTTCCTTCATCAAGGAATACAATCAAGGGAGAAAAATATCATTCAGTCAAGGAACAACGTAGCTACAATCATAAGGTAAAGCCTCGCACATTTGAGGTGGGTGACTTAGTTCTCAAAGAAGTCCTAAAAGTCAGCAAGACAGAGAGAAGAAAGGAAAATTTTAGCACAATTGGCTTGGTCCTTACATCATCACAACAATCTATGGATCAGGTGCATATTAGCTCTCAACACCAAATGGAGAACCTTTGGAAGATCCTATCAACAACATGCACCTTCGCAGGTTTTACATATAGCTCTTTAGAATATCCTAATATCAAAAATATCAAAAATACAAAAAAATAAATAAATAAAAATGGTTACCTAGTGAAAACCTAGCAAACAGGCGTCTTGTGACACAAATTTTTTTTTGAAAAAATCAAAAAAAGTAAACAGAAACAAATCCGTCCAATGGTGAAAACCACTTCGATGGCGCCCTGGGCAAGTACCATGGTGAAAACTAGGTTACTAACGCCATGTGTAGAGACATTGCTCCTCCCTCCTTCAAGATTTAATCTTATCCTTTCACTTTGTACATAGTCACAATCTATCCATCCATAATAAATTTAGCTATTACCATCATAGCTTGTTATTGATCTACCTAAAATTGGTTAACCGTTCATAATAAACCTCTCTTTTCACCCTTTCCTTCCATAATAAATCAGGTCCAATCTGCAACTAGGGAAAAATCCTAAATCTAGTGATGGAAGTGGTACCCTGAGCATCGCATGTTTTGAGGAGCATTGTCTTTTCATTCCTCCTTTTCGCGCACAACCCGCAATAAAAATTCCTTTACATTACCAATCTGCAATAAAGTTTCGATCTTCTTCGCAATAAAGTCAATTGCATGGATTCAACCAGTTTCAAATGAGACACAAGCAGTAGTGGGCTTTCAACAAATCAAATCTTTCAGTAGACTTTGGCAGCAACATGGTTTTCAACATGATTTGTCCTTTATCAGTATGACAACATTGTGACCAAATCAAACATGTTAAAATATATGGCAAGAAACATGAATAACTTGAAGATTTCATTGTGTGTTGGTGTCAAGTCTTGGTTTTCTTTTGATTTTATCATTTGGTGACATGTCTTTTAGCTTTTCTAGGATGTCTCTGACTAGAGATTATATCTCCAAGATGTCTTTGACTAGAAAGGCAAGGATGGGATATGTTCACCTATTGTTTTGTTATCTGTGGATTGTCTCTTAGTAATACTATGACTTGTCCAAGGATATGAGGACACTATGAGTCTAGTGTGAACTGGGTCATTCCTTGTTTGCGACTATCTAATCTCCATGCAAACGGGTACAATGACTTTATGGGTCGAACCTATACCTCGATTGTCATAACCTATAATTTTTCATAATAAACCTCAATGATGATAAAGAACAAGAATCTCTTTCACTTCCATATCTTCTACCTTCCATCCCCCTTGATTGGCCTCCATTGTCCTTCCCTGAGTTCGTGTAGCCCGCTATCACATGACTAAGTATAATGGCATGCCAAAAACATTTGCATTTCATTTAGTTTGCACCTACATTACCACATATTAGTATTTCATGCATAACATACATATAAAACATAAATATATATATATATATACTGCACTCCATCATGTACATATCCATCGCATTAAGAATCATAAGCATAATCGCATTCATAATAAACATGTAACATGCATCATCATATAGAATCATAAGCATCATAAAATCATCATAAAGCATATAGAACATCACATAGGAACACATGCATATAGCTTATGCAAGGATGCATATCTCTGTGTGTGTGTGTGTGTGTGTGTGTGTGTCAAAAACTAATAAGTGTCATGATACAATGATGACAAATCTCATATGGCTACAAAATCACTCAAAGGTTTCTACATCATCATACAAAAACTGATACAAAATGGGATCCAAGAGAGCTATGATGAAGACCCTCCCTTGGAGCTAGCTAGCCTCGAAGGAATTTGAGCTCCCGAAGGACCAGCCCCTAAATCATCTCGTTTGTCCCCTCCTACAAACCCTGCGGGACCATCTTTTCACCAAAGCAGTTAACAATCTTGTGTTTGCCCAAAAGTCAGTCATATACATAATGTGTCTCAATCCCATCGCTTTGATCGCGGCGCGGCGTGGTCCTCAGCAGTCAAATCTGTTTGTAACCATTGTGTCACATGGAATCGCTCTCTAGACTCAATCTGGGGTACGTACTCCTACATCCAATCAAATCAATCGTGTCAATCCTAGCGGTACTCATGTTCATCACATAGTGTTGTTTATCTTATCATATCCTAGCCTAGTGATACCTATGTCCATCACATGTTGTTTCTCATCAAGCTCTATCCTAATGCTTATGTCTATCACATGGCGTTGCATCCTAGTGTATATGTTTATCACATTGCACTTAATCTTATTATGCTAGAGCACTCGCCAGATTTTATCAATTCGATAGCTTATCCTATATTCAGCTTAGCAAACCTACCTATTCTAGGGCATCTATTGAGTGAATCCTCTCAACAACTTATCCAATTGACAACGTATGTTTATCACTTAATTGTCAATTCTAGCCTTGTTTTCAGTTTGTCTTCCCTAGAGCACATGTTTGAGTGAATCCTCTCAGCAACTTATCCAATTGATAGCGTATGTTCATCACATAACTATCAATTTTGGCCTTTTAAGACATAGACACGATTTTGTTGATTCCTCTTGAGTCGGTCATTTTCCTGCGTGACCTTGTCACCCTATCTTGTCAGTCTTTTCTAGCCTTTATTTCTTATCGAGAGATTGTCTGCGATCTTTTCAAACATTTTCATCCAATCTCTCAAGGGAGCATATCATTCCCATCATGGGGAAACTTTGTATCAGTTTATCTTATCTTCTTTGAGTCAACACAACAAGCTGCATTGTCTCAAAGAGGGGCAAAATATAGACACCTAAAATTGTCCTGTCTAATTAAATAAATATTTTAATTTATTCAATTATTTTATCCTGAGTCTTCTATTAATTAAATAAATTCTTATTCATTTAATTAATTCATTTATCCTCTTCTAAGCCTTTCCTCAATAAAATTAATACTTTTATTTATTTAAATTGTCATTTTCCTAAATTAAATAAATATTTTGTTTATTTAATTGATCCCACTTCCTCTATTAATTAAATAAATCTTTATGTATTTAATTAATTCATTAGCCTTTTCTACCCATGACACGTGTCATTCTTCTCTTACCTACCCCCTTCATCATTTAATTATTTTCTCTACCTATCCTTTAATCCTAGCCGACCATTTATCTTTACACCTCTCAATCTTATACCTTCATTTCTTACAATGTTCTCTATATAAGAGGATGCCCTCTTCATGATCAACCCTAAAAACTGCTTCAATTTAACCTTTTTGCGATCAGGCTATCAACCACAATCCGTTCTTTGTTGAGCTCTTGTGCACACATAAAATCTGAGAGCAAATATATCAAACAAGATCAGTGGAGATTAAAACCCTACTAGACATGTGAATGGTAGTATTGCTTTATTTTGTTGATTTGCATGATCTTAGGTATCTCTATTAGTATTGGTGAATGTTTCATTGTAAGACCTAGATTGTTTTTGGTTGAATCTTTATGGTTTTACAATAGTTTATCATCGTCACTTTTCACCATATACAAAAGTTATAAAAGAAATTTTTGAGTTAAGCTTAAATTATGGTTATAGTTCAAACATGGTTAGGGTAAGGATTTAATTAGGGTAAGGGTTAGGTATAAAGTTAGATTGGAGTTAGGGTTAAGGATCAATTAGGCTTATAGGAAAAAAAATATGATTTAGGGTTATGGTTAAATTATGGTTATGATTCAAAGAAGTTAGGAATACAATTCAATTATGATTACAATTATAATTGGAATTAGAGACTAGACTTTATTAGAGTTAAAATACAGTTAGGGTAAGGGTTAATATTAGTGTTCAATTTAGGTTAGGAATTATTGTGTGTTAAATTTAGGATTCAATTAATATTCAATTACTATTACAATTAGGGTTCAATTAAGATTACAACTTAATTAGGGTTAGGATTCAATTAAAGTTACGGTTACAAAATTATTAATTTCTTCTATTTGCTAATTAATTGCAAAAAAGCATACTCAATTGCTATTACAAATCTAAATGACAAGTACTCACCACTAAATGACACTTGTTTAAAAATAAATTTAGAAAAGATAACATTTGGAATAAAAAAATATGTATTTATTTATTTTAAATAAATATTAATTTATTTATAATTTAAATAAATAAAAATTAAATAAACAAATAAAAATAAAAATAAAATAGATTTTCTAAGAAGATAATTATTTAACTAATAAAATTAGAAAAGATAAAATTTGGAATACAAAATGTATATTTATTTATTTAAAATAAGTATTAATTTATTTAAAATTTAAATAAATTAAAAAAAAAACAAAATCATGAAAAATAAAAATGGAGAATTATAAATAAAAGAGACAAAGATAGATTTTCTAAAAAGATAATTCTCTAACTAATAAATTTAGAATAAAAAGGGTGTACTTATTTATTTAAAATAAGCAATAATTTATAATTTAAATAAGTGAATTTTTCCTTCCTCAACCTAGGAATCGCTCTCATCTATCATCTCCAAATATTCCTTGAAAAACTCTAAACATTTGGTGACTTCTATTGCTTATTATCATCTCCTCTTCTTCACCAATTAACAACTTATTTACTTCCTCCCTTATTTAATTCATATTCTTCCCATTAGCAACCACATCTATAGCATAGCTACAAATAAGGTCAAATTTCTCTATGTTCTTTCTAGCCTTATATCCTTTCAATTGCTTTATCATTTTAGTTAGGTTTTTCTCTATAGTTCTAACTTAAGTTACAAACCACTCTACTTCTTTAATATTATGAATACCATGTCCATTGACAATCTATACGCCTCAATATTAAGGTTTTTTATCAATTACATCCCTCTTGATACACTCTACTAATGCTTCTTGCACTTATAGCATTTTCCATTATCTTTTCTCTTAGTCCTAGGATTATTTCAACATTCTTTCTTCTTCCTTCTTTTCTAGATCATGATCATTAAATTGTCTTCAAAACCTACCTAGATCTCACTAATAAATTCTTTTAATATCTTGTAATCAAAATTTGGCATTAATATTTAATTAACTAAATTTATCCATCCTTAAATTCTTTGTTTTTAATACCTTAATTTATTAGCGGTTAGTACAAGAAACCTAACACTACCAATAGTTGATTTTTAATACTCTCAATTATCTTTATCTTATTTTACATTCTACCGACTTACCTTCTAGAGCACTTATTGGCTTTCAACATTAGTCTTCATTAGGTTGCCCTTTTTATTTTTCAACTTAATAAGAATAATTCCAACTACCCTTTACATTTTTTGTTAAGGCATTCATGTGGACATCATGGCTCAATCCAAAAGCCCTTTTTAAGTGCTAATGTGTTGCATAGGACTAAGGACATGGATAATCTTATCAATGGCAATCTAGATCATTAATGAGGGTGGTGGTCCTTGCAAGACAATCTCTAAGAATTGAAGTTAGATTCCCTATCTATCCAAGGATATTCCTAAAACTATCTATGTTGTGAGGGTGTGAAGTTGGATAGAGTTTGCTTGGATATGGAGACAAGTTCCTTCAACAGGCATAGAGGTTGCTTGAATGTGGAGGCCTTTTGATTGGTTACTATTTTTAATTTTAGGACTGGGCATATATAAAGAAAACATTGCTTGGATAGGGAGGTTATCAATTTAAATCACATCAAAATGCACTTTCCCACTTACTTTAGGTGGTTAGGTGCATGTAAGACATGTGTCATGTGTTGTTATTCGTCCAAAAAAGTGACTACATGACACATAGGAAAATATCACTATCAACATCAACATTGTCTTGGTTATTCAAGGGTTATCTTGTTATTGGTTTTAATTGGTTGGTATAATCTATAGAATTCTAAGTTGTATTGAGTAGTCGAGAACTAGGATTTAGGATTACCACATGCTAACTTAATTTTAAGGAAGTTTGTCTAAAAATTGTTAGGAATTTTGAAGGAAAAGATGCGAAGAGGAGCAAGGAATACTCAATATTGACTGAATAATAAGTTGGATCAAGGTGAGGAAAAAAAAATATACCACTAAATAATATGGACAAAACGGTAAAAGAAAGGAGTTAAGGACTAGGGATATAGAGAGTCAGATGCACTTTTTGGTAGAGGAAAATATATAAATCCAAAAGACTATGAATCAAGAGAGATGGGCTAGAGATCATTAATCTAGAGTTCCTAGTGCTAAAAGAAAAAAGAGAAAGGAAAGTAAGGTGGAAGGATTTCAAGGTTCAAAGATCAGTTTTACCACATACCTTATACCTTTTCGACATGATGGTATGATAAATCCTATAAGTATGGGTTCCACAAGGAGGAAGGGAGATGGGAAGTGGGGTGAGATAAATGAATAGGTAAAATACTAAAAAGCCTAATATTTTGAGACTTAAATGAAAAGTGAATTGTCAAATTAGGAATTGGGAATGGTTAATACTCAATGCTAAAGGAGAGGAAGAAAGGAAAAGAGTAAGTGGAGAATAACTGAGGTTCATGGATTAGTTTTATAACCTAAAAATCATATGAATCCAAAGATAAAAATAGAGTAGGAAGTGGAAGCATGGGAAATCCATGATAAAGTACCTAATTCCAAAATTACTATAGCATTATTAAAGTCTCTGAATTATTTAATCTTGCAAAAAGCCATAGGATATAATTTACCTCAAATAGTTTTACTAATACTTGCTTTGATGATTTGTACATGGGGTTTACGTAGTTATATCTTGATAATTTTTGGCCTATGTAGGCCTACAATTTATTGGTACCTTAAGAGTTACCTTGAACACTCATCAAGAAGGTTTTTGAATGGGGAATGCTTCTAATATAGCCTTGCACTTGATAATACGTTGAGGTACATTTTATATATTTTGTATATTTTTGCGAGCCATATTCAAATTCCATATATTTCTATGATCACTTTCCTAGTGCATAATTCATTCAAGTGCTTGTGTTGAGAACATGGTTATACTGAGAGGGGGGTGAATCAATATAACATCAAACTTTTACTTTTTCAACTTAATAACAAAAAGAGCATAACTTAATCCCAAAGCATATTCTTCATATAAACATTCAAATGAAATATAACTACCATATTACACAAGTAGAACACATAATATATATGTGGAAACCCTTATGGGAGAAAACCATGATAAAATAGCTTCCTTGTATATAGAAAACTTCTTTTATAAATTCGTAGGTATCAACCCATTAGAGGCACCAACCCCTCATTCTATTTGTGAGAACCTTTCCAACTAGAGGCACCAACCCCTCAATCTATTCATGGGTGCTTAACCCACTAGAGGCACCAACCCCTCATTCAAATTTCTACCTTTTAATGGATGATGGATGATCCTATTCTTTACAAATCTTGTTATAGTCACCTTATCAACTGATCACAAGTTTGCCTTAATAATCTTCACAAATTGCTATAATGTTGGCCTTGTACTATCATCTTAATATTAGTTAAAGACTCCTCTAAGAATCACTTGACTCTTAAAAGCATAAACAAATCACACCATTTATTGTTTTGTCATCTTTCATTCATACAATTTGCACCCTTTTGAATTCTTTGAATCACTCCATTTTAATTGAAAAAATCCTTAAAATAAGTGTTGCCTTTCAAAATGTAAGTGTTGCATTTAAACCATGGATCAACTACTACCTTTCGTAATTGACTTAAGTACTGCTTACTTTATTAAAAGACAATCTATTATGGTCATTGATTGCTATAGACAAATCCTAATCCTTGTGTTGCATTATAATTTTGTCTTATACATTTTGGTCTTTTTCTTATTTTGTCTTTTTCTTATTTTGACTTTTTCTATTTTTTTGTTTTTTCAGATTTGTCTCTTACGAATGTCTTTTAACTTAACTTTATTAGTTCTTGCCCATGGCAGGAATACTTATGCATCCACCATGGTGTTAAATAGCTATTAGTTATTGTACTTGACAACCAATCAGTATTTAAAAATTTTCAAACTAAAATAATTTTTTGTTTTTTCAAAAGTAGACATGCACAATTTTTAACAAAAAATATTTTAAAACATGATTTATTTCTCATCTGATTGGTCTACATTAATTTTACTAGGCATAAAATTTAATTTCTATCAAAAAAAAATACAGAATTTTCCTATAATTATTACTATGACATCACTTACTGTTAAAGTAATTATTTCACATGTACAACACTGTATTAAATTAATATTAAATTTTTTGAGGCAATTTTATCAAAGTATATTATTATTTTCTACAGTCTCCCATCAGTCGTTCAATATCATCATCAGCGATGGCAATACAAGTCAGAGTGGATTTATAAGCAAATCAACTAGTTTTTTTTTATTTTCGCCGTTGAAGTAAACGTAGTGATTCATGTTTTACTTTTTATTAATTAACTTACAATGCCATGTTACGGCTATATTCACTCTATGCATTTGTATTAAATTCGTACCAATATTTTATATATTTTTTATTTTTTTATTATTTTTATTTTTATTTTACTTTTAATGATCCACAATATTAATGGGAATATAGTTTTCTAAATTTAGAAATTTATCATTATTTTTAGTTTACATTTGAATAAAAATAAATTAAATTATATTCAAATTTTCAAATTTTAATATTTTTTGATGTGAGAAAAAAAAATATTTCACGCAAGATTTTAATTTATTTTTAAATATTTTTCTAATTTATTAGATATTTTTAAACAATTGAAACATAAATTTATAAATTAATTTAATTTATATATCTTGATTACAATTGTTAAAGATGAAAAAATAAAGATTAGAGATTAGGTATAATTTTCTTATATTAATATTGTATTTTTCAAATATGGTAATTAATAAAATTTAATTAGTTATTATTCTTTTAAAATGGTAAATAGATTTTTTTAATTAATTTAATTTAAAAATAATTGTATATTAATATTAATTTATTTTTAAAATTATATTAGAGTCGTAAGACATATCTTAATAATCCTACAAGACTATTTCAAAATTACTAGCATAACATCTTTTTCATGTTTTTATATAGTTTTATAATAAATTATGAATTGACTTTCTAAAAAAGATTAAAATTTTAACTATTATATTGAAAGATACAAATAAAATCAAATTAAAAAAAATTGAAAAATGAAATCTATTGAAAGTAAAAAGCCAATTTGTAATTCATTGACTTATTTGATTTCACCCCCTCTCTCTATAAATTAATAATAATTAGATTTATAAAAAATATTATTATTTATAATTAAAATGATTTTTTATAGTATTTATTGTAATGGTGATAATTTTGTTTGTAAAGTGATTGGTTCATTTAAAACACATCACCCTAGAAAAATGTTAATAGAAAAATCTCATGGTTTTAGGTTTTCCACCTTCTAACTTTTTTATCCATTAAGGAATAATCTATTATATATAGTCACATCATAACTCAATCCACATAATATATATATTTTGTAATAATTTTTCAATTTTTATTGAATTGTGAATTATTATATAAATTTTGTAATAAATTTTAAAGTTTCGTTGAATGTAATAAATTTTTTATTTTCATTGAATTGTGTATTATATAAATTTTGTAACGAATTTTTAATTTTAATTGAATTATGGATAAAAAATTAAGACATTCAAAATTAATTGTAATAAATTTATTGTAATTGCTAATCTTAAACTAATATTCATTAACAACAATATTTATATAATCTAGTAGCACTCATTTTAAACAATTAAAATTAAATCTTTTCAACTACAAGAGTATTTTAATTACAATTTTCATATTCATTTTCAAATATTACAAAGTAATTTCAATATATTAAATTAAAATTTGATAACACTAACTTCTCTCCTCTCCCTTCTTCTCCCTCTCTACCTATCTCTCTCTATCTCTCCCCCTCTCTCTACGTCCTTCTATCCCTTTCTCTCTATCCTTTTATCATATTGCCGCATATCCCTCTATTTCCCTCTCTCCCTCTCCCTCTATATCTATCTATCTCTTCCATTCCCTATATACTTATCTATCTCTCTCTCTCTTTCTCTCTATCTCTCTACCTTTATCTCTGCCTCTACCTCTTCCTCTCTATTTATCTATCTCCTTATCTCTCTCTTTCTATTTTTATCCTTTCCTCTACCTTTCTTTATCTCTCTATGTATTTGTCTCCCTCTTCCTCTCCCTCTATATTTATCTCTATTTTTATTTACTATAAACTAATCATACTAATGGCAGGAACTTGATGCTTTGCGTCCTTGTTTTATATTGCATGTGTTTTGATCATTACTCTATATAAATTGTTCCAAATAATAATAATAGATCCTATTAAATAAAGGATTGTTGCCTTGGAAAAACATAAGAATTGGTGCTATGTATATTGCTGAGAAACTTGATAGGTTTTTTGTGGCAGGGGAGTAGGTTGTCAGACCTTTGGTTTTTGAAACATCCATATTGCCATTTTTGGGATTAGACCATTACCTGGTAGCTCTTCTCATCCAAATGGATTTTGTGTCAATTTGTTGCCCTTTTAAGTTTGAGAAGATGTGGCTTCGAGACAATTAGATTGGAGATTTAGTTTCCTTATGGTGGAATGAAGCTCTATTGTAGGAAGGTTAAATGGTTGTCATATTTTTTAAACAACTTTAGTTTATCAAATGCAAGCTAAAAGAATGGAACAAGATTCATTTTAAGAATATTTTTTAGGAGAAGTTAAAATTAGAATCAGACTTGAAAGTTTTGTAAGAAAAAATCATTTGTCATGGCATGACAGAGGAGATGTACAAGAGGATAAAAACCTTAATAGTGCATACCTAGATATTTTGGCTAGGGAGGAAACTTATTGGTGTCGAAAGTCAAGGGAAGTTTGGTTAAAAAGAAGGAGACAAAATACAGTTTTTCCACAATTCTATGACAACTAAAAGGCCTAAAAATGGAATTTTAGAGATCAAGAATAGCGAAGGTGTAAGTTTCACATCTATAGAGGACATTAATAATGAAGTTGTCACATACTTCAAGGACATGCTCTCTACAAGGGAAAGGAAAAATAATCATTCTAGGACAAAGATGCATGAGGTGATTCCAATCTTGATCTCATACCAAGATAATGAGGCTTTATGATGTCTGATTCAATTGGTAGAAGTGAAGAAAGCGACAGTTATTTCAATGGAAGTGTTGGACACAATGGATCACTGAGAGGGGGGTGAATCGGTGATTTAAACAATTTTTCTTAAACAAGGATATACCGGTACAATATAAAACAAACAAAGTGTTGACCGGTATACCAAACAATGCAAACTAAGTGTGTGAAAGGATTTTCTATAACATCAATATAACTCATACACAAGGATGCATCACATAACACCAGATATACGAGGAAAACCCAATGTGGAAAAAACCTCGATGAGAATAGTTGTTGGAGATCTTCTGCTCCAATCCAGCCTCGCAATGTAAATGATCCGATTACAATTTTAGGGTACCTACCCAAGGAGCACCAACCCCTGATTTATGAGCATCGACTCAAAGGAGAACCAACCCTTGAACTGTTACTACTTATCAGATTGCCATTAGTTTTATGTCAAAGATGTACTATATACTCTAGTTGGTTACTATTACCGAAATATTCAGTCAATATGCACAGTCTAGTCGGTTACAGAAGAAAGAAGTTACAAAACGCAGCATACACTGAGCTGTCTACCGAGTATCTTTTCATGTCTACCGAGTAGCAAAGATGACACACTGAGTTGATATACACCGAGTGAAACATGTTACCAGATTCATTGAACCTGGACATGCACATGAAAATGTGTTACAAGATCGAGGCACATCTAACCGTTATCACATTGGAAATTGCACTAGAAGATTGTGTATGATTTTGAGGTCACCTAACCAATGAAATATTTTACATGGTTATAAATCATGTTTGTAAGATTGAAGCAATGAATTGGATCATCGTCTTAAGAGATCTATTTATATAGCATGAGTTAAGGGTGTATGTATGAGTGTAAGAAGACTGTTATAGAGACATAGAGGTCACCGAGAAGGTTTTCAGAGAACAGTCGAAGAACAGAGTAAACAGATGGGTTTACCGAGTTACTATATGGGTTACCAAGGTATGCTATAAGCAAGGTAATCTTATTCTGAGCACATAGAATCTGCTATAACATTTCAGATGTAAAGTTGCAAATATTTGTAATGATTTTATTGTAATATTGTGAAGTTGAAAGAGAAACCTTTAACAGGGTAAAAGACCCTAATCAAGTCTATAAATTGTAAAGCCTCTAACCAGGTGCAACATTTAGATTAAGTGTTGTAAAATCCTTTAGCAAGGTAGATCTAATTGATCTTGTTACTCCTACAGGGTAAGCTATCAGAATTAGCTAAACATGTAGCTCTAACCGAGCACTCTTTATTATTGTAGTAGTGAAGTTGTGGGTGCCATCCCCACCGCAATTTTTCTCTCTAACCAAGAGTTTCTGCGTAACCAAAATATATGTGTTATGGAGTGAATCATGTATGATTGTTATCTATTTGTTTTAACTTTATTTTATGTTACTGCACTATTTGGTTTATGCATAACAGTAAAGTTATTATTGAAGAAAAGTTTTGGAGTACTGATTCACCCCTCCCCTCTCAATACATTAGCTTTCCATATTGGGCCTAACAATTGGTATTAGAGCTTGAATCTTGGAAAAGGGTTTAACTGCCTAAAGAGAAAGATCTTGTCAATGGAAGGCTATAAACAATCTCGGAGGATTATGTATATGCAAGAAGAACTGGATCATGCTAATCAAGTGATTGCATACATGCAAAGGCAAATGCAAAAATCTCTGAAAGTAAGAAGAAGATTATCTGATGATTTGCAGGACTCTCAAGAGTTAGTGGAACAAATTGAGACATCATCTGAGAACAGTATATCTAAAGAGACTGAAGAAATGATTGGAGTATTGAAAGAAAAGAACAAAGCACTGGCTGATCAACTAAAAGCAATGAAAAGAGAACATGAACATTTCAGCACACAGATGACTGAAAATCTAGATGCATTAAGAACAGTTGAGGATAAAGTAAGAGATCTAGAAAGAGAGAAACAACAACTTGAAGTCTTATTATCTGATAAAAATGATGAAAGCACAAGGTTGACTGGAATTCAATAAAACCTATCAGATCAACTAGGTTATGCACATCATGAAGCAATTCTGAAGAATGATGAGAACCAAGCATTGAGACTTGAAGTATCAAGGTTGACCGATGAACTGGAAACAGAGAAGAAATCCAAAGAAACACTGAAGAAGAGTTATGAAGCATCAAAGATGTTCGATGAGCAACTGAATACAAGAAAACCCAACAGAGATGTAGGACTCGGTTACAAAGGAAAAGACTATACCAAGAAAGGAATTCATACTACCGAGAGAGGAGAATCATCAAAGCAAGCTGGAAACAGGAATAACATCAAAAGAAAGAAGCCTATTTGCAACTACTGTGGAAATCAAGGTCACACTGCCAACATATGCCAAATCAGAAAACGTAAGCAACTAAATGTCACTAAGTCCAATGGTTATCATTACAATTGCAATAAATATGGTCACACATCTAATCAATGTAGGACAAAGTCTGTTAACAATTATCAGAAGGCAAAATTCAAAGGGTTTTGTAGAAACTACAATAGATATGGACATAGTACCAAGAAGTGTTGGCTTAAGCAAAATAACTACATGTGGTCTGCACACTGAGCAAACACTAGAGGTTACCAAACTTACACAGATCCTTACCGACAATATGCAGCAGTACCATGGGATTACAATACAAGGATATGGTGTGAATGTTGTGGAAGATATGGACATATTAGTGCTAATTGTTTTATAAGGTTTGGAATGAACAACTGAAGATCATGGAGAAATCCTGGTATGGCATGTTTTCATTGTGACAAAGTTGGACACTTGGCTGGAGATTTCAGAGATCAAACTAGAAAAGACATTGAAGAAATAAAAGAAAAATTACAGATGATTTGGAAAAAGAAGAAAATTGTGTCAAATAAAGAAAGCACCTTACCTACCGAGTTAGGTGCACCTATTCCAAATTAATCGGTAAAGGTATGAAGGGATTGCATTCTCTGAAGGTTAAAATCATAACAGTTCCTATTCTATTATGTACTAAATTCAAAATCTGCATAGTTAAGATGTATTAGTAAGTTTGAAATTCTATCAAAGTCTTTTGAAGCACTTCACAAGAAACCTGTCAAGTTGGTGAATACAGGAAGCCTGTAAAGTTGGTAAATGAAGGAAGCTTGGTTACTCGATTAAAATGAAAAAAGAGAGTAAATCGGTTAAAGAGGAACCGAGTGCATTTAATGTTTTTTGACCTAACCCGCATGGAGCCCGATAAGGTATTTTGTGTACTTAAAAGCATTTTTGCAGTCATTTACACTTACCAAGTTTTTGAGAGAGCAGAGCAAGCGATTCCAAGGCAATCAAAACCTCATTCAAAGCAAATCCAAGGTATTTACATCAAATCTCAATGTATTGTTAAGTTGGTTTACCGATCTTATCTAGTTGCCATTATTTGCTAAGTATAAAGCGTCTGTCGTTTGAAATCTTGAAACCCTAAGGACTCTTTACTAGTTTTTACCTAAAATCTTAAATGGCACCCAAGATCCAAGATTCCATAGTCGTCAAGAATGTAGAGAAGCCCTCATTGAAATACTCTTTGACTCCCAAAGTCGCTTCTGAACCGGATGATAAAACCTCCTTTTCACTCATCCCGGACAGAGTGTTGTTAGTCGAAGATGTGAGATTCTTCACCAAATGTCGTGTTGAAAAACTCGGTCATGTTGAAATCAGAGACACCTATGATGAGCTATGTACCGATGGTAAATTGAACAGCAAGTATGAACACATCAAAATCAAAGGATTAACTGAAGCCCTAACCTATCCTTGTGTGTTCAAACCCTAGTGCGTCAAGTTTGTTCTGAGTAGAGTTCATGATGATTTCATGTGGCTAGAAGAGCAACCATTCAAGATAACCAAGGAAATCATTCATCTGATTACCGGTTACCCTATCTATGATCATGCCCGAGCCCAGAAGATGATATCACAGAAGGAATTGATCAGTTTAACTGGAGTAGAATCTGATTAAAGAGGACTGAAACTGAACAATGTCACTGATGCAGAACTTAAGTTTGCTATTAGAGTAATTGGTTACTGTTTCTTCCAATCGACAAGGGAGAACAGTGTACCCTGTGCAGCAGTTGACTTAACTTATAAAATTGTGAAAAGGGGAATGAAAATTAACTTCTGTGAGGTGTTATTGAAGAACTTGTTTGAGAATCTGAAGCCGAAGAAGAACAACTCGGCTAATACTCTAAAGTTTGGATCACTACTGGTATGCATGTTTTTCTACTTTGAAAAATTATTTCCATTAGTCGGTAAAGTAGTTTGGGAGCTACACCGACCAATCACCCATCAGATTAATGACTTCATCAAGAAGTTAGGAGATAATTTCAATGATATCATGGATGATTACTTCAGTAAATTTCAAGAGAAAATGCATAACAGGTACCAAATCCCACCCTAGCTAGTAGAGAAATACAAAAATGATATATGTTTTGAAGTTGACACCGATTACTGTTATGTGAATGTTGTGGAACCGAGGACTCAATCCTTGTCACCAATGGGTTACAAGATTGACTTTGACATCACAAAATAGCAAATTGATGCATTTCTTACATTACCAAGGCATGCTACTGAGCTAAGATATGGAACCTATGAGGAAGTAAAGGAAAAGGTAAAAATGAATATTGTAGTACCCAAAGCTACAAGAAAGGCAACAAAGATGATTAAGGCATTGTCAGAGAAATTCAGAGAAGGCTCTTCCTCTACACCTGTCAAAGGCACTCTTGCCATCACCGAAGAGGAATCAAAAGCTCAAGATGCAGCTATAACACTGAGCACCAAATTGCCTAAGGGTAAAGTGTTAAAAAGAAAGAAACGGGACACTTCAAAGGCCCTACCGACTCCTCCAACAAAGAGACCTAACACAAGAGCATCTGCAGTATCATCGAGTAAGAAACAAAAGAGTGTTACTCCTCCCAAGGTAACAAAGACATACAAGAAATCTACTCGGAGACTCATTTTGGCAAAAGAGTCTAGTGATACAGAATCAGAAGATGGAAACAAATTCCAAATTGTCAAAAGCAAGAAAGTAAATATACATAGTGTTGAAAACTTCTGTGCTAATCTGAAAGAATATGGAGGATTTGGTTCATTTAGATATGTCAAGTATGAAACTAGAAATAATGGTGAGAAGAGACAAATTGAAGAAGTTGTCATCTGCACACTTCTAAAGTTTTGGTTAGCTCCATTAGAACTAGCAAAGTCAATTCCAAATGAACTTTACGTGCATATTGATAATAGGTGGAAGTATGCAATGGACTCAAAGAAACAAATCAGAGAAAGAAGTCTAGTCCATCTCTTTCCTGATATGTCAGTAGCTAAAATAAAGGAACATTTGACAACCTACAATTCAAAGTTTCTTGTCAAACAGAGAGCCTTAAAACTGATGAATGGGCTATATATTGACGTAGAAAATGAGACAAAAGCAAAGTGGCAGGAAATCTTCAAAATCAAGGATGTCGGTGAACAAACTACAGTTGAAATCGTTGATGTCACTGAGCATGATCCTGATGTCACCGAACCAGACCTGGCTGACACTATTCAAATAGATGAAGATGTCATGGATACAGAGGAACGGGAGTAGGAAAGGATAGAAGGCACTACATATGCAAAACTTGTATCTAGTGAATCCGTTTTAGAACAAGTTCAGCCTTATCCCCCAGTCAATCAACCTGTCTCTACTGAAACTCCTTAGGATACAGCACAAGGCACCTAAGGTCACAAGTCTACAACAGGAGAAGATACTACTCTAGAACAGACCTCACAAGCACCTTTGAGCACTGAAAATGTTGCAGCTGAGACACCCAATATCGAGACACCAAAAGACACCACAGAGGCTACAGGAATTGACCAAAGTGTTGCCTCTACCAAGCAACCTACCGAGGGTCAGCCAACCTCCCAAGCTATTGTCTTGGTCCAACCAGCCAAAGGTAAAGAAAAGAAAGTGAAAAAGCATAGTTTCAAAGTTGATTTGTCTAAACCAATAGTGTTGCCCAATGTGGATATATCAAAATTAAAGGGGCAAGCACTCATTGATTTTGGTGAACTATGCAAAGCAGAAGCTGAACAAGAAAAACATATGGCCATACAAAAGAAGAATAAAGTACTTCAGAAGGTCAAGACACTGCTATCAGATATGCTACCTACAGCTACAGTGTCAACCGATGCAGCCATCCATATTCAACTGGATGAACTCCTTAATCAAATAGAAACATCCGGAGTCAATGCATCTGAGTATTTGAGCAAGCTAAAAGACAAGGAGCTCACTGCAAAAATGATAGAAGAGGTACAGAAAGCTCTAGCCATTGGCAAAGTCAAACTTGTCAAATTTATTGCTAAGTTGACTCCTCAACTCAAGCACATTCATTATTTATTTCAGAAACTCTGCACATTTTCTTTATTCATTAAAGACATTAAGAATAAAATAGAGGCAATTGAGAAAGAGATCACCGATCTCTCAAGCAAGTTGACCACAGAGCCAAATTCAATTCAGAATTTTTATACAAGGTTACAACAGCTCATGGCTCAACAATTGGACTTAAGAAATGAAGAACACAAGATCAGGATGGACATAATGACACTTAAGACATTATTCCTTCCACATCTTTCATCAGTCCAAGAACAGATCAACTGAGCCACATACTTGTCTACTACACAAGAGGGAAGCACTCTTGATGGCTTAATATCACTATTGGTTGATATTCAAGCGCAAAATTCTTTAATGGACAGTGTAAAGGATGCACTCTCTGTCACTCTCACCAATGCCCGGAACAAGTACAAATCCATTTTTGACCAGTTACTGCCCCTGGATGGAAATTAAGTTTTTGATGTTTGTCAAAAAGGGGGAGTGATACAATATATTTGGGGAGTGATACAGTTTTGATACAGTATTGAGAGAATGATATAGCATTCGGAGTATAGTATAAAGGGGGAGTATACCGAGTAGAATAAGCAGAGTATCCAAGAGCAGTATACAGGATAGTAAGCAAAGCACACAAGAACAGAACCGAGCATGCAAAATTGGCGTTATGTACAGTATAATGACAAGGGGAGTATATCTGAATATACTATTTCATTGACTATTGTATATACTGTCAAGTATAGTCATTTTGCAAAGTATATAGATTTTTGAGTTATAACTTTGAAAGTAGTTTTTGTCAAACATATCAAGTAATGTCAAAAAGGGAGATTGTTACTACTTATCAAATTGCCATTAGTTTTATGTCAAAGTTATACTATATACTCTAGTCGGTTACTATTACCGAAATATTCAGTCGGTATGCACAGTCTAGTCGGTTACTATTACCGAAATATTCAGTCAGTATGCACAGTCTAGTCGGTTACTATTACCGAAATATTCAGTCGGTATGCACAGTCTAGTCGGTTACAGAAGAAAGCAATCACAAAATGTAGTATACACCGAGTTGTCTATCGAGTATCTTTTCATGTCTACCGAGCAGCAAAGATGACACACTGAGTGAAATGTGTAACCAGATTCATTGAACCTGGACATGCCAATGAAAATGTGTTACAAGATCGAGGCACATCTAACCGTTATCACATTGGAAATTGCACTAGAAGATTGTGTATGATTTCAAGGTCATCTAACCAATGAAATATTTTACATAGTTATAAATCATGTTTGTAAGATCGAAGAAATGAATTGGATCACCGTCTTAAGAGATCTATTTATATAGCATGAGTTAAGGGTGTATGTATGAGTGTAAGAAGACTGTTACAGAGACACAGAGGTCACCGAGAAGGCTTTCAGAGAACAGTCGAAGAATAGAGTAAACAGAAGGGTTTACCGAGTTACTATATGGGTTATCGAGGTATGCTATAAGCAAGGTAATCTTATTCTAAGCACATAGAATCTGCTATAACATTTCAGATGTAAAGTTGCAGATATTTGTAATGATTTTATTGTAATATTGTGAAGTTGAAAGAGAAACCTTTAACAGGGTAAAAGACCCTAATCAGGTCTATAAATTGTAAAGCCTCTAACCAGGTGCAACATTTAGATTAAGTGTTGTAAAATCCTTTAGCAAGGTAGATCTAACTGATCTTGTTACTCCTAACAGGGTAAGCTATCAGAATTAGCTAAACATGTAGCTCTAACCGAGCACTCTTTATTATTGCAGTAGTGAAGTTGTGGGTGCCATCCCCACCGTAGTTTTTCTCTCTAACCAAGAGTTTCTGTGTAACCAAAATATATGTGTTATGGAGTGAATCATGTATGATTGTTATCTATTTGTTTTAACTTTATTTTATGTTACTGCACTATTTGGTTTATGCATAATAGTAAAGTTATTATTGAAGAAAAGTTTTCGAGTACTGATTCAACCCTCCCCTCTCAGTACATTAGCTTTCCATATTGGGCCCAACACCAACCCATGATTTATGAGCACCGACTCAAAGGAGAACCAACCCCTGAACAATTTATAGGCTACAACCTAAAGGAGCTACAACCCCTGCACTAAGCACCTACTTAGTGAAGACAATATGAAGATTCAAATACAAAAATAAATTCCCTATTGCAAATGAAGTTTTGCAACCCTTCAATACACTGCTCTATCCGTTTCAATCTTACCAGCCTGTGAAAACTTGACACTCACTACAACACTGCCTTTATGCTGGTCCTTACTTTGTTAAAACTTCTCTTCCTGTGTCTACTAGATTCACTTCACACCTGCTCAGACTTTGACAGGTTCTACCTCTGCCGGTATGTTCTCTGTCGGTTCACACACCTTATCGGTTTCACCTTCAACACACAGTCACTTGAGATTTTCTTGTTTTTCACTTAAAACAATATTTTCTCTCTCTTTCATTCACCAGCATAATCACATATCATTTCGTAGTAGCAGCCTCATCGATTTAGACTTGTATATTTAAAAACAAGCTTTCTCACCAAAAACAAATTAAAACTTCAAGCGGTTAGGGTTTCTTTCCTTCGACCAAATCTGTAGCTAATCTGATTCGATTTGCCTTGGATCAGTTCCTACTTTTGGGGAGATGCATTGTACATGTTTTTATTCATCCAATGCATGTTTTCTAAAAATAGCAGACTTCACCCTGCTTTACAGCCTTGATATTTGTCGTCCTCACTTCACCCAGTTGTTTCTAACTGAAGGTCAATCTGCAATCAGATTTCATGCCTCGATCACAATGCTAGCAACTGCCTGATCATTCTCTGTCGTCCATTCTTCCTCGAGCCGCATTAGTCAGAAATCATCCTGTGATTTGTGGTTTTATCATTTAATGACCACCAACTGCATGGACAACCATGTCGATGAATATTTCATCGACCTCTGCATGTTTGCCAACTCAGCTCCCCATTGCACACATCGGCATACTTTCAACTCACAAACAAAGAGTCGATTTAAACCTGAACATCCCTACCGGTACAAACCCTTCTACCAGTACAAACCTTTACCGATATGCCCACCAAACTAGACAACTAGGTTTACCGGCGGCACATCATACTGAGAGTTCATCTTGCCTTCCAGTACGTCTTCATGCCATTCGTTCTATTCAGCTTACCGGGTGTTGTTGTGATTCATCTAACATTCTGCCTCTTCATCACTAACAAAAAACCAGCCTTCATAATGGTTTATGCCTTACCGGTTATAGCTCAAGCATGCCAACACATGCCTGCATCTCACCTCATAACGATGGTATCATCTGTCAACTCATAACATACTTCTCTTCATTATACCGATTCAATCTTCTTCATACCGATTGACACACTGTCACACTCTATCGGTAACCTGCAATACCGGATGACAACAATGAAAACTCAATACCAATAGGAAGGAGATAAAGCCCTTGGTCTGAATAAATTCTCAACTTTCTTTTATCAATTTTTTGGGGGCTTAATTGACAAGGAGTTTTGGGTTGTTGTTGAAGAGTCTAGGGCTAAATCGTATGTTGCAAAAGAATCAAAATGCATCTTGATTGTCTTGATTTTGAAAAAAGAGAAATTGCAAACCTTTGACGACTTTAGGGTAAAAGCACAATGTTATGTCACAGTTTTATAAAGGAAGTGGCCAACACAACTAAAAATATTTAACTTCGACCACATAAAAGCGACATTTCTAAATTGAATTTCAAAATGATGTAAACTGATGAAATGTAGAAATATGAATGAAATTTAGGTCCGTTATTTTTTGAATTTTTTTTTTCAATTGATAATTTTTCTATATATTCAAAGACAAAATTTATTACTGAAGAATGCCGAAAATCGGGGGTTCTAGTCGACGTCACAAAAAAAAAGAAAACAAACTTCTTTTTTTGGTATTTTAATTTTTCAAATTGATGACACATATATGCAATGCTAAAAAAAAGAAAAAAAAATTGATGTATATTTTTCTTGTAATAAAATTTTGATGTCCAACATAGCTAAATTTTAAAGTATCTTTAATTTTTGTGATTCTTGTGGCACTGGAAAGGTAATTTAAAGGTCTTCAAATCTATTCATGCACCTTTTCTAGAATCTACCCCTTGTACATTTTATTTAGATTTTTGTGTTCTCACTTTCTACTTAATTACTTAAACATTTTGGCACCTGGAAATGATTGTTAGGCCCAATATGGAAAGCTGATGTACTGAGAGGGGAGGGGTGAATCAGTACTCCAAAACTTTTCTTCGATAATAACCTTACTGTTATGCATAAATAGAATAGTGTAGTAACATAAAATAAAACTAAAATCAACATATAACAATCATACATGATTCACTCCATAACACATATATTTTGGTCACGCAGAAACTCTTGGTTAGAGAGAAAAACTGTAGTGCAGATGGCACCCACAACTTCACTACTGCAATAATAAAGAATGCTCGGTTAGAGCTACATTTAGCTATTTCTGATAGCTTACCCTGTTAGGAGTATCAAGATCAGTTAGATCTACCTTACTAAAGGATTTTACAACACTATATAAGTGTAGCACCTGGTTAAAGGATTTACAATTTATAGACTTGGTTAGAGTCTTTTACCCTGTTAAAGGTTTCTCTTACAACTTCAAAATATTACAATAAAATCATTACAAATATCTGCAACTTTACATCTGAAATGCTAAAGCAGATTCTATGTGCTAGATTACCTAGCTTGTACCATACCTCGGTAACCCATAATGAAACTCGGTAAACCCTTCTGTTTACTTTGTTCTTCGACTATTCACTGATAACCTTCTCGGTGACCTCTCTATGTCTCTGTAACAGTCTTCCTTCATGCATACACACACACATTCCCCCTTTCTAACCTTAGAATCATGCTGTATAAATAGATCTCTTACAGCGATGATTTAATTCATTGCTTCGATCTTATAAAAGATTCTTCGAATGAATGATGAAACAAAATATCTCATTGGTTAGATTGACCTTGTAATCATACACAATCTCCTAGTGCAATTTCCAATGCAAAAACGGTTAGATGTGCCTCGATCTTGTAACATGTTTTCATGTGCATGTCCAGGTTCAATGTATCTAGTAAAACGTTTCACTCGGTGAATATCAACTCGGTGAGTTAACTTTACCACTCGGTAGCCATGAAACTTTACTTGGTAAACAGCTCGGTGAATACTGCGTTCTGTGACTGCTTTCTTCTGTAACCAACTTCTTTGTGTGTACCGACTGCATGATTTGGTAATACTAACAAACTAGAATATATAGTATGACTTTGGATATGAAACTAATGGCAATTTGATAAGTAGTAACAATGATATGTTTGTGGGAGATGACTTTATTTGATCTAATTTACATGCACTGAGGTTTTTGGAGTCTGATTATATCATTTGAAGAGGTTTCATGGGGATTTTTTCTCATCCTTTCTTTATCATCCTAACAAAGGGTTATTACAAGTCTTGTCAAAAGGGCATCTTATCACATCTTATTGTAGGAGTTATTTTATTTAGTATTTTTTTTCTCTTTAATCAGTGAAATCACTCATGACTAGAGCTTTGAACCAATGGGGTCACAATGGGGGATCCCATCCCCAAGTACATTTGATATTTGAGGCATTAACACCTCTTCTTACCATTTTTTTTGTTCCTTGCCACTCCTTTTTTGTTCACTCCTTATCGTTCCATTTCTCTCCTTATCGCTTTGTTTTTTCTCCTTATCCCTTTGTTACTCTTACACTTCGCTTTTTACTCCCCTTATGTCTTTGTGGCTCTAATCTCCTTATCTATCCATGCTCAAGTGACACCTTGTCTCTCTATCCCCAAGCATCTTTTTCTAATCTACTTCCTTCTGTCACTTCCCATTCAATATCATGAGGCATTAACACTTCACTGCCCTTGCTTCTAAGTGCTAGACAACACTCCTCAACCATTGCAGCCCTTGGCCACAATAATGAACCATCTCCCATCCATATGGTTGTGTCGATGGGTTGGAGGTCTTAACACCTCCACAAAGAATATGCCTACATTCGTTGGTCAACCTTCAAAGTTGATCCAGTCTACCATCGAGGCTCTAGCGTGGATCTCAATCGTGGCATGAGGGGGCATAAACATTTTTGTTAGGCACAATTCTTATGATTCAAACCCAAGACACTATATCAACATGGCTTATAGCTTTGTCATTGCACTACGGGGTGAACCTCATTATTTTATTTAGTGTTGATCTTGACACTATGTGTGCTTTATCAGACATTTATTATCTCCATACACTTTGAACTCACCTTTGGGAGATGTATTGAGAGCCTCATATCTCTCCATTTATAGAAGATATCACAATAGTTATATTATTCCTCTTGCATATACAAACTGTATACTCTATGATCATGGTGCTCTTGAGATGCTTGAGATGATCATAGGTCTTGCATGCTGCAATGCATCAAAGGCTTGTCTCTCATTTCTCACTCTTCACATTGAGACCCTATCTCAATCTACAAATATTGTTGTTCCTAATTGTTGGAAAATACAATATATTGTACACTTTGCATAATATTATATAATTGTTTTATTTATTTATTTATTATGTGAGTTGCACATGGACGTGTAATGTATAGAGATGCTATATGAATATTCTTGAGACCACTTTATGTTGTATTGTAACATTGGGATAATGTAATCATTTAATATTATGAAAATATATTTAAAAGTGTAAGTTTAGTACCCAATATTAAATGTGGGGTCCATAGTTTTAGCACATGGTTTTGATGTAATACCACTTGGTAGTTTTGTAGGAGCCTGACTCTACAAAAGCAACCATAAGGTAGCTTATTAAAGTTAGTTGGATAGTCAAGTTAGCATTTATGGAGGTTAGAAGCATGGCATGGTATGTGTGGTTGCATTCTTGTTCACATGGAGTGCTAGTAGGTGGCTTGTGGTTCAAAGCCTTTCATGGATGTATTATAATGTTGCATTGTTGAATAATACATGGTGGATGGATGCTTTTGGAGGTTGGTTTTTTCCCTTATGAGATTTTTCCCAGGGTATATCTTGTGTCATCTTTGATGGGTATGATGCCTTTTTTTTTGCTTGTGGATTCTAAGCACCTGTTTGCATTGATTTCTCATTTGGGTTATGTTGAAATGGTCTTTATGAGATTGCAAGTTTCCTTTCACTGGTCAGCTTGGCATTGGCACATGCATGACCCCCACTAATTTTGTATAACAAGACATTCATCTTTTTGAAACAACTACTTGGGATTCGTATCTTGCAGACATATGATCCTTTTTCATGGATTCTCATATTACAGATTTGAAGGATTATTTTGAGGACATTCATCTCCTCTTTGTTGATAGCCACATTAGTGTGTTCAGCTCATCTTCATTACCCATGGAGCTTGTTCTACGTCAATTTTTGTAAAGTCTAGGGTTGTCACCTTCTATAGTAATTGGGCATGTACTTGATCTTCGCTTGTGACATCATCATCCTTCATGGACATAGTGACGCATAGTCTCTACATGAATTGTGTGACATTTTTGTTTATCTCAACATATAAGAGAGTGAAAATGCAAAAACTACAAGTACATAGTAGTAATTACATAAATGAAATATTTTCATATTTATTTCTCCACTTTGACTTCATGAACATACCATTTCAATGGAGAGAAGAATGTGGTAGTGTTGACAAGCTAAGAAGATGGTTCTTAATTGTAGGTGTTAAATATTTAGTGACTTTCTATGTACAAGGAAGTAATGATGATTTATTTAGTTGTTTCTTGCTTCTTCCCACTGTAGCGTCGTAAATTGTACGCACTTGCTAGGGTGGTACAATTTCACACCTAGTTTAGCACCTGCCTTGGCGCATTTTGCATTTGGCATTGCATTTCCCCTTTAGCACTTAATTAATTAAATTAATTAGGTCTAGGGTTCTATTTTATCATCTCCCATATCATAAAGTTGGGCCCTTTTCATTAAAGTGTGCCCCTTTCATTTTATTCTTCCAATACATCATTTAATCTAAAACCCTAATTAGGTCCTATTTTGACACTTGGGGGCTTGATTTCGGGGGTCAAAACATCTCGAAATCACCTGTAACTTCGGGATTCGCTCTAAAATCATCATATCCGACGGCCCTGAAAATTTGGTGAAAAGTTGTTGGGACCATGGCGCCCGGCGTGCACACGGTCCCGGACATTTTTCCTGAAATTTTAGGAGCACAATCCAATCATAAAATAAAGCTTAACCCCAAGAAATTGGCGGGAGATTCAATCTCTAGGTCAGCCAAAAGTTGAAATTAAGACCTAGGGTTTCATATATAAGAGCTCTCTTTCTTCATTTGAAAGGATCCAGATTTTTGGTTTCAAGGGCCTTCTATGCACTGAAAGAGCAGATCTTTGAAGACTTCAACAACATTCAACATCCATCCATCAAGCATTCATCAATTTCATTCATCCATTTAGGGCTTTGAAGACATTAAAGAGCAATAGGGGATCACCAACTGAAGATTGGCTTGTACCCCTCCCTTGGGGTTGGGTATGATTTCATTTTGTTTTCATGTCTTTGCATAAGCCTCATTATATCACTTGTATTCATGCTTTAGATCTCTTTACATCTTGATTTGGAGCATTTACATTATCATTTGCAAGCAATTAGGGTTTACTTTCTAGGTTGCTCTAGTTTGCTTACTTGCATTTTAGGATCTTGCACACACACGAGGTCTGCACACACACTACTTTTACAATACAACTTGGCTATTCGTGGAGGTGGAAATCACCAAAGCAGGGGTTTGACTAAGGTAAAACCCTATATAGCCGCCCACCATACCTTTTCAGATATAAGTGCAGGTTTCGGGATTCGGACGACGCCGCAAGTTGCAGATCCAACGGAAGCAGACGGAGACTGAACTTCACACCAAATTGCAGAGCAAAAGACCAGGACAGGGGTGTGGGGCACCCTAGTCCTGCCAAGATAGGGGCGCTGGGTGCCCTGGTCCTTCTGTCAGACAGCAGTTTCAGCATTTTTCTGACAACTTTTCAGGTTGCAAAACAACAGTTTCAGGTGCAGAATCAGGACAGTGGCACCCGCGCCCTCGTCCCGAACATTTCCACTCAGATTTTAACCCCAAGTACACATTTGTAGTCTCCTTTTATCCTTGTGTTTACAGCTTTTCATCACTTAATCTCAATCTTGCAATCTTGTTACTAGTTCATACTTGCACTCTAGGGCTAGTAGTTGAACTTGCATCATTTTATCTATCATTTGCAACAAAGGAATAGAAATCCTAATAGGTAGCCCGTGGCTCTCTCTTCTACAAAAAGAAGTAGCCAATTGTGTGATACCTCTAGGCTCTTTCGTATTCCACAAATGTGTGATTGAAAGTGAGATTAGGGCATGCTTGCTTAGTGTCACTTTTTCTCCTACACACCCACCTATTCTTTCTTCTTTCTAGGTTGTATGTTTTAAACTTGGTCATTAAGAGGAAATAGGATGAAAAAAAATTAAGAGGAAATAGGTTGTTGGAGCTCTATCAATAAATTTATTTTACTTCTTCTCACTCTAGAAAATTACTTTCTTTCCCATGCTTTTTTGGATCTTTGCAAGCTATATTTTCTCTTTCTTGCCTCCCTAGTTAGAATCTTTCATGTGTCTAAAGAGATTAAAGCATTCAAGAAATATAAATGTGCCCTATCAAATGAATAAACATGGAATTCAGAATCATTTTTTTCATTTTTTATATTGTTCATTAGAATAGAATCTTTATTATGTTTGTGAATACCTAATTTATTAATTTGTAAATTAGTAATGTTAAACATTGTGTCTAAGTAATCATATTGTCTAGTGAATGGTCTCTTACAATTTACTTTGTTTATTTTTATGTTTTGCATTTTATTTATCTCTCTCTCCCCTTTTCCTTGCAAGTGAGTAATGTGAGCTTATTGGAAATTGATCATGAATATTATTTCATGAATTGTATCTTGTGTTTGTGAAGCTTCTCATGCTTAATGTCCACATAAGAAAAAAAACTAGTGAGAGTAAATTAGGACATCAATAGTTGCTTGAGCTAAGGCCTTCCATGTGACATATAAAACTTTTCAAGAGATGATATAACTCAAAATAAAACACAAACTTAATTTATGACCCACTTAGAGATGTAAAATAATACACCCTAGTGTAATATTAAGTAATTTTCATTATTTATATTAAAATAGATACCAAAAATGATTATACTTATATTGATGTACATGATGATTATATAAAATTACTCCACACATATATTAAATTGGTTAAATAGATAAATGGTAATGCCTCAAACATATAGTGAGTCATAATAATTATTATGAGGTTTTCCTTTTCATAAAATGAAATAGAAAGAGTAATGGGGAAGAAGGGGATCTTTCATGGACACATGTGGGTTTTTTTGTTTAACAAATAAGGAGGCAATATATAAATGACAAAATTCTTAATTGGTGACAACAATCTAGGTAGGGCAAAATATTTATAATTCATCATTAGGAAGATAATGTTTGATTTTGGCACATAAAGGTTGAAATCTAATGTTATTCATTACTTCGTTATATTTTAGAACATATTCATATCACATTCATATAAATCATAATATAATTTCCAATCCCATGTTGAAAAGCTTTGGACAACTCAAATAATAATGAAAAAGTATAAAAGATAATGAAAATAATCCTTTAAGGTTTATGGAATTAGGTTGGCGAATAATGTATATTCACATAAAACTTTTAAACATAAATATGTATAAGGTCCCCCCTTTTTGGTATACATCTCAAAACAAGCGGCCACAAAACTTGTTGCTAAAGGATAATCGACAATATCAAAAGTAAGTGATTTTTTTTTTTAAAATGTCAATATAATCATCCTTATTTTTATTTTTATGTACTAGGTATAAAATCATTTTTTTTACTTTACTATATCATCTTTTACATAATTGCATCAAGGGTGATAGTGGAAATAGTGGTGGTGGAAATATTAGAGATAATAGATGGGTCTAAAGATGATAAGAGATTATGGGTAAATATACAACACAAAAAGAGGAACTGTAGGAATACTAAAACGCAAAGAGGATTGTGAAAGATTGATAAGATGATATGAATAAATGTGAGTAATGTGGTGATAACTAGGTGGACAATTAGTAGGTTAGGAGAGGAAGAGCACTAAGGTGTAAAGGGGATGGGGCATGAGTGAAAAGGGCTATGACAATTATACAAGAGGATGAAACACAAGGAACCTAATAGGTGGGATGGATGATAATAGTGGGAGAGAGTTGGGTAGTAGTAGGTGAAAGGTGCACTATGCAAAGTACTATCTTCAAAGAGTTAAGTGTGCACTATGCAAAGTACTATCTTCAAAGAGTTAAGTGTGCACTATGCAAAGTACTATCTTCAAAGAGTTAAGTTTCACACTAATGCCTTGGAGGATATTAGAACCAAAATGTGCACCAAGCAAAAAATTATGAATAATTTTAGCTAATATTTATCTAAGTAGCATTAACAAGTTCTTAAAAAATGAAAGATCATATTTATCTAAGTAGCATTAGCTAATATTTATCTAAGTAGCACTAATTTTATAACAATAGAAAGATCATGCTTATTAAAAAATGCTTTATGATCAAAATTACATTACTTATATTTAAAATTATTTATAGAGTCAATTTGAATCTTCTAGTTGGTTGAGTGAGAAGCCATATAACGCTTTATGTGACACTTCCTCTCAGAGCAAAAACATGGTTTGTGTTAGATATTGGCATAAAAATCCTAGAGATATAAATCAAAGGGTAAAAGAGAAATATGAATTTTAGAAATAAATTTAGTCCCCAATCTAAAAAATTTATCAATGACAAAATAGAATACGTAAAAGTATACATAAAAAGGGAAATAAATCCCCTTTTTCAATTTAATTATATAAAAATACTTTAATATAAAGAGCTAGAAAAACTGACTGGAGCAATGCACTATAATAAATTTAAAACTTAAGTGAATGATGGTAAGTTAGAATTTGATTAATAGAAAATGTAATATAAGTGTCTATTTGATTTGTTAGTGCATATGAAAGTTAGAAACAATAAAATAAATGTTTCAGAAATTGGTTAATAACTACTTAACGTTTTAGGTCACTTTCATGGGTGTGGAGTCACTATACATGATTGTAGTTATGAACCTAGCATACACATTTGAATTGAGGTGTGTGGATTTGAATGTCAACACTATTTGTCACTTACATCTTGTTTACATGGGTCTATAAAAACTATATCTATAGAGGCATATCATTGAGGCAAAGATTAATTCTCCTTTGGTCAAACTCATAGATGAACTAATGTGATGAATTAGAATAAAGATTGAATATAACAAGTAGTCGTGCATAAATGCTTATATCCTAATACAAGTATAATATATGGATTATGAATTCTCTAATTTCTCTCACTAAATTCTCAATATAAGTCCCAAATGATTAGGCTTCAAGATGTTTAGATGTGTAAAAATATATCATGGCACTTCTTTAAGTATAATTCCAAAGGTGACAAGTGACATTTTTGTGCCACTGGTAGTCACATAATGACTTGTTGGAAGGGTCGAGTAAATTCTAAATTTAAATTTAAAAATTAAAAGTTTAGAGTTCATTTCCATAAATTGTGTAATCGATTTGGGTTAATACTGTAAGTTGTGAATCTAAACCCAGTCAAGTAATAGACAAATTAAGGACTAGGACTAGTCCTTACGAATGGACATAAAAACTTACGTTGTGTGTTAACTTTTTGTATAATCACATATCTTCCATATTTGTCATTACATAAAATACAACAAAGTCAAAGTACGTGCAAAACTAAGGAGAAAAATGCAAGGTATACAAATTTCACCATGAGAGTAATTATGCGAAGAAGCATAAACTACAACAATACAAAAGGTAGAGTGCAATAATTTGAGCGTGTTAACAAAAAAAAATTAAAAATGATATGCTATGATTTATTTAGATAATTTCTTGTTTAAGCATTAAATAAAAGGTATTATTCACTTAACTGCATAATTATAAAAAAAATTTAATAAAAAGTAAAGTAAATATAATAATAAAATAGTTTTAAATATCAAATAGAATACTAAGCAATAATATTATTGAAATATTTAGATAGATAATATATATAAATAAATGATATATGATAATATGTAAATAAGGTAATAAATTTTAATGAGATGTTTGTAGAATGGACAATAAATAATTAAAATCAGAGTTGAATCAAAACTCGGGCTTCTTTTGGCTACTATTTAAATACATACTTCATATATGATAATACATAAGTAAGATCATAAGTTCAAATGAGGTTTTTGTAGAATGTGCAAAAAAAATAATTTAAATTGTAGGAGAAGCAACACTGAATCTCAAATAGATTTCACATGGAACAATTATTCTTTCTCAATTTAAATTCCTTAGAAGGTGACATCTATTTTGAAATCCTTTTTCGCATCAAAGTCTTTTTACACTGCAAAGACTTGAAGGGTAGGATAGATTGTTCTTGTTTGATCAATCTATTTGTAATGAAAGTATATGATAAACAAATCTTTAAAATTCACATATAATATATTATTCAATAAATAAATAAATTCATTAGAGTAATGTTGATATATGTCTTAAATAGTGTCTTTTATCTTAAATACATCTATTTAAAAGACGATAATAATATTATTTTTCTATTATATTCTTGCAGTTCATTTTCTATTATTTTCTTAGGGTCCGTTTTTTCTTGTAATCAGCTTTATTCAATATAAAAAAAAAATACTAAAAACATTAAATTCAAACACCTATCTATCATAAATAATTACGATTTCAATATAGATAGATATTAATGATATCATTTTCCACGATCCATAACTGATAATCTCACACTTTTTGGATTAGACTGTGTAGCAGTTTTTTGCATCAACATTTCGGATCACACTCCATGATCCATTATCGGGATACTAGAAAGCTAAGGATCACAGAGTGTGATTTGAAACGTTGATACAAAAAACTACTACACAGTCTAATCTAGAAAGTGTGAGATTATAGATAGATATTTATGCCAAAGGCGTCTCCTTATATGAAATGGACAACTTCAAATTCGAAATTAATGGCCCACGTTTTCCAATAACTGTGCAAGACGATTGGAACATTATTAGCCGTTGTTTTTGATGATCGGGTTTTACCTCTTGTGCTTCTGTGTGCTTCCCTTTTATTACCATCATAGATATTTATTCTTTTGTTTCTCATGTTGTACTTTACGAGAGTTAATGCAGGGTTTAGTGAGTTTCGTACTTCTACGACCCCACCTGGCATGGACACTATGATCTATTTTTGGTGCTCCATCAAAGACACTTCCACAGTATAAAAGAATAAAAACTACACATTTTATTTTTTAAATTTATATTATGTATTCCCTTTTGAAGTATATGTTTGTGTGTTTATATTTTGTTGATTATTTTATGTTATATTTTGATTATAGAGTTATTTTTTTCATAAAATAATATTTTAAAATTAATTTTAAAGTAATTTTTTTAATTTATAGAAATTAATGTAGATAATTGAACAAGTATTAAATAATATATTTTTTGATTTATTTATTAGTTTTAAATTTTATTTTGATTAAAAATAATTAAATACAATTATTTTAATTTTTATTTTATTTGCCAATTTTATTTATATTCTTTTATTAAATTTTTTACATATAATAATAAATTGAAATTAAATAATATTTTATATTAATTATAACCAAAAAAGCTTGCTCTACTCTGAAAATAAAAAATATGAAACAAATTCGTCGAGATCTCCAAAAAACCCTCCTCCCAAAGAAGGAAGGCTCGAAGACCCATTCAAGGTGCGTTCAGGCAGGGAAGTTCGTGGCAACAACCAGCTGTGAGGGTTTACTATCCTCCTGTTCCTCCCCCTTGAAAGAAGTATGTTTCTCCTCAACTTTCTGTAGGGATCTCTTCTTGCCCAGAAAATTGCCCCCGCCCTCAATGGGTTTTTGAGAATGGTCGATGGGCTGATAAGTGCTCTCATTCTTTTCATAAAGAAACCTCAACTTCTAACCCTCACGCCTTCTCCTTGGATTCTAATGGTGAATGGCAGATCTCCCATTCGCAGAAATATAGAAAGCAGTTTTTAGCTCAAGAGAAAAGCAATCGCCCCAATTCTGGCTTTCCAAGTCGTTTAAGAAAGAATTCCCAAAAGCATGGTTCATCTAGTCCCAGGCTGAATAAAATAGGCAGCATCCTGCATCCGGAGCAAATTGTATTCTAATTGGGAAATCTAGGGCTTTTGTCTCCAATAGTAACCAGATAGAAGCACAAGTGAATTTGGAACAAGGAAAGAGATCCATCATTATAGCTTTGAAACTGATGCAACCCATTTGGGAACTTTATTCCAAACTGGGGATTTTAGCAAACTGGAGTGGTCGAAATCAGCCGATTCAAAAAATAATGGACTGGTGGGATTTCAAATTTCTGGGCTAAGTAAGTATTTATAACCTTGAAAATGATTATCTATTCATACTCTGCAAAAATAAGGATGTAAAACAAAAAATCTTATACGGAGAATTGAAATTTTTAGAGGATATTGTTTTTATCGATTTGAATGGTTTTCTGATTTCGATCCTAAATCTTATAAGCCTAAACAAACCACTATATGGGTAAACCTGGGGTCTCTCCTACTAGAATACCACTTCCCACAAATCCTAGAAGCAGTTGGTAATAAACTAGGAAGCTTCATTGGGTGTGAAGGCCTAGCTAGGGAAGATAAATCAAATCTTATAAAAATCCTTCTGAATGTAGACTCTGAGATCAACCAGTTTGATTCCCTAGAACTAATGATGGAAAAAGGAAAGTGGAATATAACCCCTTCCCTTTATGAAGGAGAAATTGATGAATTTGATATATTGCTTAAAAATGTATGCAAAATTGATAAGAAACCTAAGGATAACTCTAGCCAACTCCCAAAAATGGTGTGGTGATTAAACTGAATATGGAAAAGGGAGGGTTTTACATATAACCCTCGGGGATTAACCAAAGTGGCTCGTCCCCAAAATCCCCTCAAACAAAGCATCCTCCTAGTTGTCCTAAGGTAGAGGAAGATCCTCTGGCATGTAGTAAGATGTCTCTCAAACAATTGCTCAGAGATACAGACAATCTCAAGGCAGAAGTGGAGAACTAGATTGAAATTCTACAATCTGAGGAGGATCAAGTGCAAGGGGCTAATAACACAGAGCATAAAGAGATCATGGACAATAAAGATCAAACAACAGAAAGGATTCCTAACCCTCAAGAAACTCAGTTGCAATTGGAAGCAACATATGAGCTGTTAGGCTTCAAAAATGAGGAAGGAGTAGATCCTAAAGCTAAACCTGAAGTTGCAGAGAAGTAGTTCTTAATTCAAAAAAAATTGGAATCCATGGATAGTGATGAAGAAATCGAGGAGATTGAGGCAAGAGGAAATCTCTAAGAGCCACATCCTGAATCTGTCTAACAGATTAATTCTCAAACGGGCAATGGAGAGGCATAAAATCCCTCAGTCTTGAAAGATTGCAAGGATGGAAATAAACTGAGCATTCTACAAAATAGATAGAGTAAAGACAGCCTAGATTGTGCGAAAGAGGCTAAAAGAAGAGGTAGGAAATCTCTGAGTTAATTAAGGTCTAAGGATGGTCTGTCAGAAGACTAGGGCAAGTTGACCTCCTTTTTAACTTAGGGAAGGGGAAGGTCATTTCCAGCGAACAATGAAACTCACTACATGGAATTCCTAACAAGCAACGCATCATAAAGCGCAACATAATTTTATGGAATTCTGAGCTTATCCTAATTCAAGAAATCAAACTAGAAACTGAGGAAAATGAACTCTTCATTAAGAAGATGGGATTTTGGAAGATGGCCTTAGTTGGGGCTGTAGGAGCTTCTAGGGGCCTTGGAGTAATCTGGGACCCTAGAACAGTTTCATTTGAAATCATAATTAGCAATAAACATTGGATGGGAGGTCATGTGAAAAGCGTCCATAACAACTTATCCTTTCTGCTTGTTAACATTTATGGACCTGTTCAGACAAATAAGAAGTTGGAACTATGGTGTGGGCTAGAAGGATTTTTTACTCTATATATAGATGACCAAATTGTACTAGGAGGGGATTTTAAGGCCATTTTGGATCTATCTGAAAGAAGGGGAGGACTAAGGAGAGAACCTCAATCCTTGAAGGATTTTAGAGACTGGGTAATCCATAATAATTTGATGGAAATTAAAGCTACCAATGGTAGCTACACATAGAACAACAAAAGATTAGGTTTCAGTCATATTGTTGAAAAACTCGATAGATTTTTATTTAAAAGCAATCTAATTAACTTTCCTTTTGTCATGAAATCAAGCATTCTCCCCACCTCAAGCTCGGATCACTTCCCTGTTCAACTGGAAATTGAAGAAGAGCGAGGTCCTCCAAGGTGCCCATTCAAATTTGAAAAAATGAGTATGTTAGATGAAAACTTTTTGAGTCTCATCGAACAATGGTGGAAGGAAGAATGCTTCATTGGGTCAAAAATGTTTTGTTTCATTTCTAAATTAAAACACATTAAGAGAAAATTGCTTCAATGGAACAAGGAGCATTTTGGAAACATCTTTGAGGCAAAAGAAAAAAAATAAAAGACCTGGAAGTTCTCAATGAGAAAGTGTGAAAAGAAGGTATGGATCAATCCAACTATCTAAAAGAAAAAGAATTATTAAGTAGATATGAAGATATATTGACAAAAGAAGTATTCTGGAAACAAAAGTCCAAAGAAACTTGGCTTCAACAAGGAGATAGAAATCCAAAAAAAAATCATAATAGTACTAAGAAAAGGAGAAACTTAAATAGAATTGTTAGGATCAAATATGCAACAAGGAATGTGATTGAAGACCCTCAGTCTATATCCTCAGAAGCAATTAATTTATTCAGAAACATTTTGAACAACTGGGATTCATCTGAGAGGAGAGCTCGTACAAAAATCTTGGAAAACATCCCCAAGTTAGTATCATAAGAATAGAACCGAATGCTAAATAGTAAGTTCGTAGAGGTAGAGATCCTTACAGCTTTAAATCAACTACACCCAGATAAAGCCCCCAGTCCAAACAGTTTCCCAACATGCTTCTTTAAAAAATGATAGCATATCTTGGGTAAAGATTTGACAGAAGCCCTTGAAGCTGCCAGAAACTTGGGTAGATTCTCAAAGGAGATTAATCATACCTTTATTACCTTAATCCCTAAAAAAGAGCAAGCAGAGGACTTTGATGATTTCAGATCTATCTCCCTCTGCAACACAATATACAAAATTCTAACTAAGACCTTTGCTAATAGGATCAAAATAATTTTACCAAGCATCATAGTAGATGAACAAACTAGTTTTTTTCTTGGAAGATCCATCTTCGATAGAATCATTATTGCTCAAGAAACCATCCATTCCATTCAAAACAATCTACTCCCCAGTATGTTGATCAAACTGGATATAAAAAAGGCTTGCAATAAAGTGGATTGGAGGTTCTTATGCAAAAGCCTTGAAGCGTTTGGCTTTTCAAAACAATGGATCAATTTGATTTATGCTTGTGTATCTCTAGCCCTAAAATCTCAATCCTGGTTAATGGCACCCCAGAAGGTTTTTTTGACATTTCCAGGTGTCTTAGACAGGGTGACCCAATATCCCCCTTTCTCTTCCTTCTTATGGTAGAAGCTTTAGGCAGATCTATCTCTAAGGCCTTGAGAAACGATCATCTTAAAGGAATCAAAGTTACAAATAAAGTGGATCCCATCACACATCAACAATTTGTGGATGACACTTTGCTGATGAGAGATGCCAATAATCAAGAGGCAAGAAGGTTCAAAGATATTCTATCTTTATATTTCAAAGCTTCAGGGCAATTTGTTAACAACAATAAATCTAAGATATTTTTCTTCAACGCCCCTCCTAGAAGGGAGTTAGAAATTTACAACATTTTGGGATATAGGAAAGGATCTCTCCCTAGTAAATATCTTGGTATGCCCCTAGACAAAGGACAAAGGAGTAAAAATTATTGGGAGCATATAACCTCCAAAATGGATAAAAAATTAGATGCATGGAAACACAAAGGGTTATCTTCTGTCGGAAAGGTATCGATGCTAAAGTCAGTCCTTTTAGCTTGACCTATTTACCAGATGTCTTGTCTTCACATTCCTAAAGGGATTCAGGACAAGATAAATAAGAAAAGGAGGGATTTCTTCTGGAATGGGTCTAGAGATCATAGAAAGATAGCTCTCATAGCATGGGATAAGATATGAAGACCTATTAGAGAAGGAGGTGTCGGAGTGAAGAATCTCAACCAACAAAATATGGCTCTGGGAGCCAAATTGGTATGGAAGATCTACAAGGAACCAAATCTTAAATGGGTCAAAATCTTAAAATCTAAATACCTTGACAATAATGATCCAATTAGTATATTTAGGACAACCTCCCCTCCTAAGGGTTCAAGGATCTAGAACTTTTTGCTAGACTACGGAGATATTATTTTAGAAAAGATGACATAGGATGTGGCAAAAGTCAACAAAGCCCTATTCTGGGAAGACTCTTGGGGCTTCCCTGCATTAGACTTTGTATTCAACAATGACCAGGTCAAAGATAGTGTGAAAGTTCGATGGGGGATATATGTTAAGGATTATGTGGCATTTCCCAATGGAGATCCTTCTCTAGGATGGGAGTGGAAATTAATGGACAATTTGGACTTACCTAGACAAGATCTATAATTAATTAGGAATTTGCTAGACAATAGGAAACTCTCATTCCTAGACATATTGGACTTATATGTAATATATATTTAATTATAGGAATGTTTAATATATATTTACATAGATATATTTCAATTCGGTCTTTTAAGAATTTCAAGTTTGTGTATTTAGTGAGGTTCTTCTAGAAAGAATGGTTGTATATTACAAATTATTCCTTATTGTCTTAGAGGTGGATAGTAGGCCCCTTGATGTGCCAAGTAGAGAAGTATTATCATTAATGCACAAGAGATTAGGTTCTTGAGCGCATCATTAGGTAGTAAGGAGGCAGTATGGCATACGTGTCAAAGTAGGAGAATCCATGTCGATAAAGCAAGCTTAAATCTTTTAGATTACCATTCTAAATCGGTATGCCCTATGTGCATTGGTGTGGATGCTGGATATTACAGTGAGAGGTGGTTTGAGGTTTTGATTATGGAGTCAAACCTGCGTCTAGTAGCAGCGGGCGATAATAGGCTTGTTTATGGCTTTTAGGGGGCTGTCAAAATGGAAAGATGGGGGAGAATTTTAAACGAGATGGACGACCTAGCTACCCGAGCTCTGAAGAAAATTTTGGGCGAAGAATTTGTCAACAATGAGTTTAGATAACGAGTTCATTGTGACATCCCCACTACCTTTGTGGCAATCCTGCTTTTGGTAGGCATTCACAAAGCCGATGCCATTCTACTTTGTAGAAAGATTTTCAAATTAGATATTCTCGGTAAATTAGAGGAAGCGGTTGGAAGTGTGGATAAAGATTTAATGATTCCATATCCCAAAGACTATGGAGTGGTGGAAAACCTTGAGAATGTTCAAAACCCAGTTGCGGTATCTGGTAAGCGAACTCTGTTAGTTTTAAAAGATGAAAGCTTTCTCATCCAGAGGAAGGAGGACAGTTAGGAACATTGATTTTCTATTTAAATGGCTCAACCTGAAGAGTTCTCCGAATAAATAATAGTGGGTTAATTACATGCAAGCGGAAGGTTATAAACCTCCAGACTATTTGATGAATGTTGGGTAGGAGGCTATACAGGTTCTCCCCTCGGCAGTGATCAAAGCGGCTAGAGATGGTGGGGAATCTAGGAACAAAAGAAAAAGTTCCCCAAATGTTGAGGCTACCTCCACTAAGGATATGGGTTCTTCCTCTACTTTGACAAAAAACATGGAATGCAATTATATAGACCTTAGCCTTTTGGAGGAAGATAGGTCCTAGGGTTTGTGGAATTTTAGAGAATTGACCTTTTTTGGCTCAATTTTTGGGTTGTTCCTGGTTGTATCGAAACCACATATACACTAGTAGGATTCCACCTATAGAGTAATATCTTCTATTTATTCAAACTTGGTTCTATATCTTGTTATGTTTAATGTTGTTTTGATACGCCATGGATAATACTTGGCTTAATCAACATCCTTATTACATTAACTCATTATGCAGTATATGGATAAATATATTTGATTATACAAGTATAGCTTGTTTTTTGGCACTCCGTTTTGATAGGCTTTGCTATATAGAAGATTTTATGTATAGTTGGCGCTCATTGATAATAGTTATAATGCTATTGTGCTTGTTTGACTGATGGTTAAGTTCTTTTTCCTTCATAATTTAGTGTTACTTGTAATTGTATATATTCACATACATCGATTATCTATGGCAGAAATCTATGAGGTTTTCGTCCTGGATATTTGGAATATATGTAAATGTAGTTTTCTTGTTACTAACAAGAGTGCCTAGGATTTGGAGATGTCTTAATATGTGTAGTACATGTTGTTTATGGTGAAAGTGGATAAACAATATTGAAAGACTAAATAGATTCAACCACAAAACCCTAACCTAACAACAACAAAGATCCACCATAACATATGAAGATTACCTAAGACAATGCAAATCAAATGAAATCACAAAGATTATACCATCACATGTCCAATAGGGTTTGAATCTCCATTCTTTCTATCTCCATTGATCTTGTTTGATATATTTGCTCTCAGATTTTATGTGTGCACAAGAGCTCAACAAAGAACGGAAATGTGGTTGCAAGTAGGCTTGATCACATATAGAATCGTCGGGTAGTCAATTGATCAGGGTTGATAATGAAGGAAGCATCTCCTTATATAGAAGACACTGTAAGAAATGGAGGGATAAGATTAAGAGGTGTAAAAGATAAATGGTCGGCTATGATTAAAGGGTAGGTAAAAGAAATAAGAAAATAATGAGAGGGTAGGTAGTGTAGGAATTAAGAGATGAATGACATGTGTCATGGGTAGAAAAGGCTAATGAATTAATTAAATAAATAAAGATTTATGTAATTAATAGAAGAAGTGGGATCAATTAAATAAATAAAAGTATTTATTTAATTTAGGAAAAGGGGAATTTAAATAAATAAATGTATTTATTTAAATGAGAAATAAGGCTAGAAGAGGATAAATGAATTAATTAAATAAATAAATTTTTATTTAATTAATAGAATAATTAGGCTAAAATAATTAAATAAATAAAGATATTTATTCAATTAGATAGGACAATTTTAGGTGTCTACACATGTATATCTGGGGAAGATAGTTAGAAAACTAGTTGATTTCCCATCAATTTCAAGAGTAATTAGAAGAAATAGAAGCTATAGTACTTTGTGTTTTTTCTCAACTTAATCTTTAAAGATTCAGATGAAGCACAAGATCTACAAAGATAGAATGGCTTAGTGAGAATAGAGGTTGGGAGAAGGAATATCTCAGCATCTACGTTTCCATCATATGGTTGGGGCTCAAAAATAGTGATCCTAAATGTGGCATTATCGGATCTGTTTCCTATGTTTTAGGAATGTAGGTATTAGCATTCTAACATTTGTTCAGAAAATCTTGTATTGAAAAACCAAGTGGTTTATGTTTGTAAATGAGGACACTCGAGTCCTCAACTATAACCCGGTTATGAGCGGGATGTATGCAAACTTATAACTTTTTAATTTTGGGGGCAAAACCAGAGGTTTTCTCCACCTGGCTCTTTCCTACTAGTGCCCCTAGTGAGTCGAGTTGTATTAGGTTTAAAAATCAATAAAATTTCGGCTATGACCCATTACTTATCAAAAAAATAATAATTGAAATTAAATTTAAAAATAAATTTTAAATTTATATAAAATATTATAGATAATTGAAATGAAAAATATTCATCAATTTTATTTATTTTGATTAAAAAATGTTTAAATACATTTATTTTCATCTATATTTTGTTTTATATTTTATATTATATTTTTACTATAGAGTAATTTTTTTCACATAAAAGTTAAATTTTTATTTTATATAAAATAATTTTGATTAGAAAGAAAAATACTAAACAATTTCCTTCTTTTGATTTCAATTTTAAAATTTGATATTTGATAAAAATATATTTAATAATATTTAAATTTTATATTAACTTGCATGACATTAATTTATTATTATTACATTTTAGAATAAATTATTATTAATATTTCTATTTGAAAATCTTCTTTTAAAATACTAATTATTTTTTCTAAACAATTTCAGTAAAAAAAAATTTTGATTGGTAATGGGTCAAAGCCAATAAGATGTACATACCCCACCCCCTTATGGGATTTAAACTCGTGACCTCTCTTTCAAGAGAACAAGTTCTCTACCACTAGGCCAACTCAAGTTGTACCAATTTCAATAATATTTTACATAATTAAAACCAAATAATATTTTACCTTTTTTTTTTTACTTTTAAATTTAGTTTTTCTTGTAAGATAATTTTAACAATGCACCTACTTATATGGATATTTTTCAATATAGGAGTTAATTAACTAATCCTTTTGAACTCTTTTTTTTTCAAGATAAATCTAGGAATTTGATGAAATATGGATAATTACGCCGAAAGGCATATTAATACTCACATAATGGATTGATAGATATGCGAAGTTAAAAACCCCCTGTGATTAAAATTGACACTCGTCATAATTACAATTGGTTTTACTATCATTCAAACAAAAATAATTTAAATAACTTTAAACTAGTATACCTATCTTTAGAGAAATATAGGTAAAGTACGCCGAAAGATATCATATTTGTTTATTTATTTTTTTAATGAAAAAGCAGGTTTTGAAGGGGCCCTAAAACCCTTTACAAGCAAGACTTAAACAACAAAGCCACGAGAAACAGAGAGGAACAGAACAAAAGGGAAAAACTAGCGGAAAACTGGAGAAAACTCACAAAAGCCCCGAAAAGCCAGCAAGCCATCCAGGAATCAGATTTTATCCAGGGCTTTAGCCAGGGTGCTACTAATTTCTTGCAGCTCTTTGATGTTGTCTTTGAAGTTGGGAGGGTCCTTGGCCGCAGCAGCCACAACTTTCTTGATACTGGCCCTGGTTCTCTTCGCAGTTCCGCCTGCCGAGGTAGCATCACCACCACTTCCAGTCTGGATGGTCACCTCCTCCAGGTCAAGATCCACAACCTGTTTAGGAGTATGGTCAAAGACCTTGGCAATATCTTCCAGGTTTTTGGTGACAGCAGAGAGGATACTTGGGATAATTCCCATCAGATTTTTCATCACTTCTTTTCCCTCCTCCAGCGATCTTACCTTGTTCTCCATTTCCTGCTTCCAGTTAATATGCTCTCTATTTTCATCCTCCCTCTTTTTATCCAGATTTATCCCTTTCTTCTCTAGGTTTTTCAGGGTTTCATAAGTCCATCTGTCGAAATTCATTCTGGCCTCCGAGAGCTTCTTGAGATTATCCAGGGTAAGCCCCTCACCAGCACTTTCCTTGTCCTTGCTATCCCTTTCCTCAGTCAGGTTCTTCTTAGAGCCTTTTTTTGTTTCCTTCTCAGAGTTAACTTTAGTTTCCTCATTATCCTTGGGAGCCTTCTCCTCCATCAGATGGCTATTGTCCTTACCAGGGTGATCGCTTAGAATAGGGCTATCTTGACCAGGCTCAAAATCTCCACTTTCTTCCTCATTGCCTAGCTCCTCTTCTTTCCAGTTGTCTTCTTCGTTAAAGTCGTCCGTTTCCATACCACTGCTTTCCTTGACAATGTCCTCAGTTTCCAACCCGGGGGCGCTTTTCCTTTTCTTGTTGGATGACGCTTTCTCCTTGCTAGTATCTCCCTCTTCCATCCTCCTTTTACCTGGGGAAGCGGAAATCCACTTATTTTCCTACAGAGCGAGGGTTTTGCAATGCTCATAAATGAGCAGCAGGAGCCCGCAGTGGAGAATCGGGCTAGAAGGGTTAGTCCTGTGCTTGTTCAGGGACCTGGAGAGGGATCGAAAAAGGTAGTAGGGCAAAGACACTTTTTTGTCGTGTCTGAAATGGTTTAAGAGCACGAAGTGGTAGGTGTGGGCCCTGGAGAAACGGCCTTCAACTGTAATATACTCCATTATTGCGTTCAGGACCCAGCCCCACAACTTCTTGATGTTTGCAGCATCGTAGTAGTCCTCGGTAGCCTTGCCAATTTTGGCCCGCTCTTTCTCTTTCCGCGGGAATAGGGTAACCGCATTGTTGGAGACCTTGAGGTCTCGAAAGAAGTTAAGCTTGGTGTGGGGCATTCTAGTCACAGTTGAAATAAGCCCAGCGTCCAACTTAAATTTAACTCCGTAAAGTTTAAAAGAGCCATTAGACCAGTTTTCAGAAATCTTGGAAACGGCTAAGTTAACCCTACCTTTGTCATAGTCCTCAAGCTTTTCCATGAAGCTGGTGAGAGAGCCCTTCTCCAGCTTTGCCCAGACTTTAGGCATTGCTTTCCAGGTCGATGTGTTGTCAAGTTCTTTGCGTCTTAGATCTCCTCCCATTTTTGAATGCAAGCTATCGACTTTGTTTCTCTGCAAATTGAGACCTTCTTTCCCGATGCAACTCAAATTTTCGCTCTGAGTAACCCACAAAGCATGCGGCAATTTATTGAAGATAGTAGGAGATCTGCCACAATGCCAAGTAATGATGGCCTTTCCAGCAAGGCATACATGATGCTTTTTACTTGTCATGATTTAATTGTCCTTCTCTCCCCGTATAACGGTCCTTTCTGAGTATCTCTTTGATATATAAATTGAGATCATCCTCATGCCAAATCATTTGGGTGTCAGAGTTAACTCCAGTATTCGCTAAACAGTCAGCAACACTATTTTTCTCTCTGAAGGCATGTTGTATGATAATTTCTTTGAAGCTGGCGATAATCTCTCTAGCTTTCATGATGATATTCTCAATAGACCAAGAAGGCTTTGATTCCCCCTTTAAGCACTTAATAATATTAAGTGAATCCCCCTCAAGCCATATTTTATCATAATTGAGATTTTTGGCTATAATTAAAGTATGCAAGGCAGTGGAGGCTTCAGCAAAATGGCTAGTTTGATTTCCCAGAGGACCAACCACTGCCTTAAGGCAACTTCCAGCAAAATTCTTGATAATGCCCCCATATCCAGCTTTTCCCGGGTTTCTTTTAGAAGCCCCATTGAAGTTGGCCTTAATCCATCCTTGCAGGGGGAAACACCATATAAGACCTTCTCTGCCTTTCTCCTTGCTAGTAGTGGTAGTAGAAAGATTCCATTTGTCTTTGAAATCCTCTTTAGCAGCAAGTCCCTGATCAGTACCATAGAGGCATTCAAAAATACTCTTAAAGATTTTGTCTGCAACCACTTCAGGAATAGCCCTTTTATCTATGAAAATCCTATTGTTTTGCTCTTTCCATATATTCCAGATAACAATCGGCAGAGTAAGTCTCCAGGTCTCCACAATTTTAGGATTAGAGTTAGGACAATGCCATTGAAGCCAAGTGTCGCCAAGAGAGTTCGGGAAGACCCAGTTCAGGTTCCACCTAGACAAGATGATTTTCTAGATGTCCTGGTTAAAAGAGCATTGATTGAGAATATGGCAAGTTGTCTCTTCTTCCCTGCAACAGAGAGAACACATGTTAGGAAAAATGATGCCTCTTTTATGAAGATTATCCAGGGTTAATATCTTATTTTGGATGAAAATCCAAAAGAATATGTTGACTTTGGGAACTAAGTTCTTATTCCATACTTTAGCCCAGATGGGAGTAGCTTCCACTGGGACATTGTGAATAGCCATAGTAAAGGAAACAGAGTATTTCCCATCCAGAGTTTTCCCCCATATCAGAATGTCATCTTTGTTTTCTCTTAGGATTTTAGCAGAAAGAGCAATCTGAAGGAACTTGAGATCTAGGCACTGTTGGCAAAAGTCAATCCAGTCCCCATTTATCCAGTAATCTCTTACCATTTCACCGTAGCTGCATTTGAAACTGTCTTTCCAATCTTTGATGATAGGGATTTCCTCCAAAGGTTTATCCAGGATCCATCTATCTTCCCAAAATCTTATTTTCCTCCCATCCCTAAGGTTCCAGGTTCTGCCAGCAGCAACCCAGCCTTTAGCAGATTGCACTGCATTCCAAATGGCAGATCCATCAACAGAGAAAGAGTTGTCAAAAAATTCTTCCTCAGAAGGTTGCATATAGAGATATTTGTTTTCCAAATAGAGTTCCATTCTCTTTCCTCCCCTTTGAATCTCCAAATTTGCTTGGCTAATAAAGATTTATTCGTAGAACTAATGTTCCTTAAGCCCAGCCCACCTGAGGCCTTAGGGGAACAAATGTTATTCCAGGCTATTAGGGGGATTCTATTTTTAACTTCCACACCCAACCAAGGGAACTTTTTTTGGATTCTTTCAATAGCTTCTGCAAACTTTGAGGGGAATTTGAACAAGCTAAGAGCATACACAGGAAGATTTTGGAGAGTGGCTTTGAGCAGAGTGACTTTACCAACTTGACTAAGAACAGCCCCTTTCCAGCCAGCGAGTTTCAGGTTGAGTTTGTCAATAAGCTTATTCTAGAAGGAATCCTCACGCTTGAGACAAAGAGGAAGCCCCAAATAGGTAGAGGGAAACTCAGATATGTTACAACCAAGAATCCTACCAATCCTAATTTGCCTTTGGGTCGGGGTGTTGATGAAAAACAAAGATCTTTTATCCTAGTTGATTTTTTGACCAGAGGCAGATTCATAGGTATTCAGAATGATTTTCATGTTTTTGGCTTCCAAGATGGTGGCTTCCCCCATGGTGATAGAGTCATCAATGAATTGTTCATGAGAGAAAATAGCATTGGATGAAGAAGGTTTCAGACCCTTAAGATTGCCTTCTTCCACATTTTTAAGGATGAATCTACCCAGGCATTCAGCAAGAATGGTAAACAGGATAGGGGAGATGGGGTCTCCCTGTCTGAGACCTCTGGAGCTTTTGAAGAAACTAGACGGGGAGCCATTAACAATAACAGTAGAGGAGGAAGTTTCCATGAGTTGAGAACAGAGCTAGATAACTTTGTCGCCAAAACCAAACGATTTCATGATCCTGAGGAGAAACTGCCAATTCACTCTATCAAAAGCTTTAGCCATGTCTAACTTAAGGAAGAATCCTTGTTTACTCGCCACTTTCAGGGAGTGGATATTTTCATGAACAGAGATAATAGAGTCCAAAATCTATCTTCCGGGGACAAAGTCGTTCTGTTGGACAGAGATAATCCTTGGGAGAACATCTAGCAACCTGGAAGTCAAAACCTTGGAAAGGATCTTGTAGACAGAGTTACACAAGCTGATGGGTCTAAACTTGTTAAGAGAATCAGCTTCGGGGATCTTTGGGATAAGGACAATGAAAGTGGCATTTAGTTCCTTGAGAAGTCTTCTAGAGCCAAAGAATTCCTTAACACCATTGCAAATATCAGCCTCCATAATGTGCCAGAATTTTTGGAAGAAAAACATGGGGAAGTCGTCTGGACCAGGGCATTTATCACCCTGAAAGGAAAACACCGCCTTTCTGATTTCAGGATTAGTAGGAATACGGGATAAGAGGCAATTGTCAGCTTCCGACAGGATAGAAGGGATAGCTTGTAAAAGGGTATTTTGCTTACTATAGTCCAGGTTATCCACTTCACCCATCAAGGTACTGAAATGCTCGAGAGCTTCCTTCCTGATGTCGCAATCCTTTGTTAGAACACCTTTATTGCAAGTTAGTCTGGATATTCTGTTGGCTGCCCTGGGCTTAAGGGCGGTTAAGTGAAAGAAGCGGGTGTTTTTATCACCTTCCTTCAGGAACAAAGCTCTAGATCTTTGTCTCCAGAAAGTCTCTTCATTAGAAATGATAGAGTGGTATTTAGATAACAGATCATTTTCAACCATCCTAAGATCTTCGGTCAACCCCACCTCTTGGATTCTATCCTGAACATACTTTAATTTAGCTTTGACTTGAGTTTTGTTCTTGAAAATGTCCCCAAAAATTTCTTTGTTCTAGGTTTTAATTTTGGCTTTTATGATGTTGAGCTTTTTAGCAATTCTAAAAAGAGCCTTACCCTCCACTTCAAAGTTCCACCATTCAGAGATGCAAGCTTCCAGAGAAGGATGGGAGAGCCAAGCTTTTTCAAATCTAAAAGGGAAGTTTCTCTTAGCTGAAAAAGAGTTGGCAGAAAAGGAGATGGGGAAATGGTCTGAACCGATTTTGATAATAGAACCAAGGGAGCAGCTATACTTAGAAAGCCAGTCAGGAGAAATTAAATATCTATCAAGCCTAACTTGAATCAAATCAGCTCTGGTTCTTCTATTGGTCAAGGTGTAATTGATGCCCTGAAGATCTACATCAATGAGAGCTTGGTCATTAATGAAATCCATAAGGTCTTGTTTTCCATCAAGATGTAAGGGGATTCCTCCCATCTTATCATCGTCTTTGAGTGGGGTATTGAAGTCTCCCATAATAATCCAGCTTTGATCAGCAAACTAGAGTCTGTCAGCGGCGAGGCTTTTCCAGAATTTAGCTCTCCCAGATTTAGTATTAGGAGCGTAGACATTAGATAACACCCAAACAAAGTTATCCTTAATATGCTCAAGAAAAAATGAGTTCCTATTAAAGGCGGAGATGATTTCCTTTCCTATTATAGTATTTTTGTTCCAAAAAATCACAGTTCCTCCAGAGGCACCCTCCGAGTTAGTTCCTATGACTCCGTTTTCTTTCAAAATTCTGATCCTTTCAACTTTTTCTTTAGACATCTTGGTTTCCTGAACAAGGACCACATCCGGTTTATGATCTCTGATGACATTCCGTAACACATCCTGCTTATGGGGGGCATTTAGCCCTCTGATATTCCAGGATATAATCTTCATATTTTAATTGGGGATAGGGCTGACTCGATGGAACACTGTGTTCCATCAGCACGGTTCTTCCAGCTTTCCTGTTACCTTTGATGTTTTAGGGATGGCCTTCCCTTCTTTTTATTTTGACTTCCAACATCTGTCTTTTTCTTAATCTTGCTTCTAGTTGAGATTCTTCCATTGAGTTCCTCCTTGTTCGATTTTCTGTCTCTCGACCCTGGTATCTAGATAATCTCATCCAGCTTAAGCACACTTTGGGTAGGGGTTTTATAGAGGAGAGACTTTGGGCTTCCATTAGTTAAAAGTAGTAAGGGCTTAGAATCAGAAGGGTCTTGGGCTTCATTAAAGTTTGCCTCAACCGATTTAGAGAATGAAGAGGCTGGATAGGATTCTTCCTTCTCCTGGCTAGCCGATCCATCCTCCTGGTCCGGAATGGTTTCTTCCTTCTCCTGACTAACAGTTTCATTCTCCTAAGCTTCTGGGTTTTCTTTATTGATCAACTCAGTTCTTGGCTCTGCTTCTTTAGAGCTTTCTGGTGGGTCATTGGAGCAAACACAACCCTGTTTATCATTGCTGCTACTCCCAGTCCTCTTGACTTCATTCATAAGTTCTGTTGCATCCTTTTTTTGATTACTCTTGGATATTGATGAATCTACTTGTTTGTTTGTCATTTGCGAGATCTTTTTGTTCTTAGTGTTACTATCAGTCTTGAGTTCCTTGCCTTTCTTGAGCGGACAAGATTTTGCCCAATCCCTCAATTTTTTGCAATGGAAGCAGGCAAACGGTAGAGATTCATATTCAATAGCTTGGGACCATTTTCCTAGTTTAGATATGATATCTATGGATTGAGGCATATCTGTCATTTGGTTAACATTTACGCAAATGCGAGCAAAGACTAACCTTGATTTAGCTGCCGTCATCGGGTCAATCGATAAGAGTTCTCCAAAGGATTTCGCAATGCCTTTGAAAACTTCCTCATTCCAGTATTCGAGCGGGAGACCCGGGAGGCATGTCTAGACTGGCGCAGAAATGAAGAAGGATTCATCCAGGACGAGATTCGGGGCCCATTTCTAGAGAGCCAAGGAAGACATGCCAAACATCCAGGGGCCTTCGCAGAGAGCTTTGTTCATGTCTTCTTCAAAGTTGAAAGCAAAGGTAAAAAACCCTCTAGGCAGTGCCACCACTTCCACTTGTCCTTTAATCGTCTATTTTCTCCTTATGAAATTCCTAACATCATCAATGTTAGGCCTAAAGCCAGAGAATCATCCCACTAATGTCATAGATAGGCCAGCTACAGTCATATCGACCAATTTGTTCAGGACAGAAATAGCGACCAGACCAGAGGCAGGGTCTGAAATGTTCGTTACTTCCGGAAGCCCAGATTTAACCAACGGCTTCACTCCAAAGAGCGAAGACCATTTTTTCCATTTTCCTCTGTCGTGTGGGTCCCCGGAGATCGAATCTTTTTCTTCTCCTGGTTTTGCTTTTTCCTTGTCCTCTTCTGACCCTTGAGATGTTTGACCTTCTATCTGCATACCTGATCCGATCCCAGAGGAACAACAGTTTCCAGGAAATCCGCCATTTCCCAATTTGAAATTTGGGATTCCCATTCCTTTTCGCTCCGCTCCTTTTCGCTCTGCTCCTTTTCGCTCCATCCAGTTGTATGCATCTAAATTTTTTCATATTTGTTTATTATTCCACTTAGAAAATAATTATATTATTATATTATAATTAATATTAATTTATTATTATATTATGATATTGTAATCAATATTATATTATTATTGTAGACATATAAAAATGACCACTTTCTTAAGTGAATATTTAATATTCATTTTAACCTCATTCCTCTATTTAATTAAATTATTCACATTCATCTATTTAATTAAATGAATTATTCAATTTATTTAATTAAGTTCACCTAAACCTTTCATTACCTTTAATTAAATAAATCACTTTATTTAATTAATTCCCCTTTCTCCCATTTTAATTAAATTTACATTTAATTAAATTGATCCTTGCACGTAAATAAATCTAATTTATTTATTTTAACCCCCCACTTGTATTTATGCAAGTTGCATCTATTTTTGTTGAAATAAAGTAATTTATTTTAATTAAAATTCCCCTCCATCCATCCACTTGCAAAATCCTACATCTCCCACTTGCCTCTCTAAACCCCCTTCTAGATTCTTCTAATCACTTCTAAATTAGCCTAATCCATCTCCTAAATATTGTCACATCCCTAAGCAAAGGGAAGTCACTTCTCAAACCCTCAAAGTCTTTGAAAACCATTAAAGGCTTTATGTCTTCAACAAGTTAACCTTTAAAAGTCTTCCTAACCATTAATGGTTAACTCAACCTTCTTACATGATTAGAGACTTTCTCTCTAACTCAACCTTCGCCTAACCCAAGGGTCTCATCAAGCATTGATGGCTTTGACCATGGTTATCCCTTTAACCCTTGCACAAGATTTTATCCTTTGGGTAAAAGCTTTATCCAATGGATAACCCTAACTTAACCTTAACCCTTACCTCCTAAGGTGACCATCATGTCTTCTCAAGCATTTAATGCTTCTTACATCTCCTCTCAAGCAGTCTTTTGTTGACAATTGTCACCATTTCATTGGTGAGAATTGTAAACATGGATTGATGAATTTCAATCCTTTCCCTTGTTAAGATTATCCAATATTGACCATACATTGCCCTATTTTTCCTATAAATAGAGTTCTCATTCTTCATTTTCATATCCAAGTCTTTAGTATCAAACTTGTAGACATTTTACTAAGTATACAAGTTTCATGCATCTAATCCATAATCATTTTAAATCAAGCATTTAGCCTCTGTTTGAATAGAAATCATCTTAATAAGCATTTTAAGAAGCATTTCCATTATCATAGCACACTCATATTAGACTAGTATATCATGTTAGGATAGGTTTTACTAATCTTTTATCTTATCATCACATTCATGCTAGTTTAAATCATATTAGATTTAATATCATGCATAACTAGGAATGCATTCATATTAAGTTGATCAAACATCCCTCATTCTTGGAGTTGTCATTCTTGAAGTCACTTTGCTTAGTGATCTGAGAGCAAAGGCATTTACTTGAGGAGCTATTCAATATAGCTCCATAACTTGCACCAAGAGTCCCATTGGTGTGTGAACCTTTTTGAAAGCAAAATTTTTGTTTCTTTGCACCACTTTTCCCGCACACATTTTTAGCGCCCACCGTGGGGCATAAGCCCATAAAACATATCTTTTTAATGCAAGAGTGATATTGCAGGGACACGAAAAAGCCGAGTTAGCACATTGGAGTCTTCTTTTAGCGATTAGAAACCGTTTTCTAGCGCATCTCGCTCACTGTTTAGCACATTAGACCCTAACATTAGCGCATTGAGAACTTAGGTTAGCGCATAACACTCTGACTGTTAACTGTTAAATCATAATGCATTAAGAAACCAATCTAGCGCATACGGTTATTAGCTTAGCGCATAGGGCTTATTCTATAGTGCGTCCGTGCATTCTTGTAGTGCATTGGTGCAAAAGTGTCGCGCATAGAAGTAGCAGAGAAGAAAAATTTGTAACCAAGGAAAATCATTTTAGGTTTGTGTAATCCCCCACTAACATTTGATTACTGACAAACTTCATGCAAGTTCTAATATTTTTTGTGCAGGGGAAGGAGTTAGTTTAGAAGTTTTATCTTTTTTTTCACTTTCTTTCAAAAGAAGTTAGTTAAAAAGAATTCACTCTTCCTTTTTTTACAAGTTAAAATAAACCTCATATTTTCATTTTGGATGCTTAAAATGAACCTCAGACTTCTTTTTGGTGTTTGAAACGAAAATTCATCTTTTCTTTATTGAAAGGTAAAAAGAACAAAAAAAATCACTTTTGCTTTCTTGCAAGTTAGAAAAGGAAAAACACTTCATTTTGGGGCTCTAAAAAGAACAAAACAAATTTACTTTCAACACGGTTAAAAAAAAAATCACCTTCCTTTGGTGTCTAAAATGATCAATTTTATTTTTGCAAAGGTAAAAGAACCTCATCTTCATTTTATGCAAAGCAAAGAGGGAAATTTTTCCCCTATCAACTTTAAATTTTCTTGACCAAATCACGATTTACTGTGTTGACTAGGTTTATTCAAAGGTTTTTGGAAATACACACTTTTCTATGAAAGGTTAAAAAGAACATAATTTTTGGAGCAAAATCTCCAACTAGAAGTTAGAAAATCATTGTCTTGAAGGCTAAAAGAACCATTATTTGCCTTGTCTCGAAAGTGGAAGGTATATGCTCTCCCCTTAACTGAGTGATCAAAAAGCCAAATCACTCTTATGCTTTCTTTATTTCAAACATTTACATCCTTTAGCAGGCCTGCCCTCCCGAGTTGCTCTCAGAGCGCCATTTAAATGGTCGGAGAGAGGGGAATGACCTAAGTGGGAAACGACTTTTATCGCCAAGTGTTCCAACCCACTATAATCAAAAGTGGAGGTTGACAAAAGTCCCTTCAATGGTTTTGCTCGGTGATTTGCCTTCCCCCAGTATCTTTACAATACGTAAAACCTTTGTTCTAAAGGTTGGGAAGCCTCCTGAGAGATTTTATCACTGAAGACCGAACATGAAGCCTGATTAAAAACTTTAGAAATAGAAACTTTGAGCCGAGTCAGTATCCAAACATCTTCAATATCATAGTGCAAGGGTGGGGAAGAATCCGCCCCCAAGATTACTCACCATATATCTCCCAAGATAACTACTCAATTGTGAAGTAATTCACTTTGAGTTAATTTCTGGCAAAAAGCAAAAAAACGGGTGCCCCCTAGGGGTGATACGATCGTTTGAGGTGATGGAGTATCGAGACTAGTAGGCTATGGTATTGTTGATGACCCTTAAATAAAGAGTCTATTTGATTTGTCTTACTTGTATCCAAACTTGTGAAAACATTAGGGATTTGAACACATCCTCGCAGAACATACACTATTTGTTTAACATAGGCAAAATTAGTTATTTCTTTCATGTTGTGTTTTCAAGTTACTTTCAAAAAATCATCTATCAAAACAAACATGTGTTAAAAATTTCTAAAAACAGCCAACAACAAATCAATCAAGGTAGTTTAGCGCGCAGGAGCAACCTCCTAGCGCGTCTCAACCATTTTATAGCACATGTAAACCAAAACTTAGCGCTTCCATCAGTCAAAATAGTGCACAAATAGTTGTCAAACTGGTAAACATTTTAGTGGAACTTTGTGAAACCATATTAGCGCTTTTGAGCATCATCAGAGCACATAGGAGGCTTAACTTAGCGGTTTCAGTCAAAACAACAGCACTTAATCAAGACATATCAGTGTATAATCTTCCCAGTCAGAAACAGTTTTCAAAACTTTGAATTAGCATGTATCATAGGCAGCTTAGCGCATCGGGGATTTCCTGTAGCACATTTAGATCATTAGATAGTGCATCGAGTCTCTGTTTTAGCGCATGGTAAAAACACAAAAAAACAGAGAGTAAACCAGGCTTTTTTAGAAAATTTTATCACTAGTCCTAAATACCCTTTTGGGCCTTTTGTCAAACTCATCAGTCAGAATCTGAACCAGATCATCAGAGAAAACAGTTCCAAAATCAAGCAAGCATCCTTGGAACAAATTTGTCGAATCTTAAACTAGCTCGAGATAAGACTTCATCCAACCAAAATCAAGTAATATCATCACATTGATCAAAAGGTTCACCATCTAACGGATTCTATTAAACAAACAAAATACCGAGTTTAAACCTTAAGTTGTCAAATCGAGTTTCCATATCGAGAGACTCTTATCCATATCATTTGACACACTTTGTCGTGGGGGCGAATCTAAACCTCTACTTGATGAAGTAAGCTTGAGTTTTTCAAACAAAGTATCTCAATCCAACATCGAAGGAAACCATTGATCATTTGTGTATGACCACTCCTCATATCTTGAGAAGAACAAGTCTTCATCACAAAACTAAGTTGAAGAAGAGACAGCCTAGTTCTAAAAAACTTGCCAGATGAAATAAATTTCTCTATATCAATCTCCAACTTTTTAAATCACATTGTGAATTCTTACATCATATGCGATTATATCTTCAAGGTAAATCAAATGAGTTTGACAAAGAACCCTTAAGAAGCAGAGCTTACATTTAGAAAGTGACCTTCAACCAACACTTGAAATGTGGAGGAAAGATTAATCCTGATTTATTCCCATGATTCTGCATCACTTATAACGTAGCTCGACCTGAACCACCAACCCCTAAACAACAAGAAGAAGATTTTATCCCCTTTGTCACAAAAATATTTTACTAGATGCCCACTGTCACTCACTCTCAAAGAAACAAGAAAAGAAAACCACAACCAAAGTCAAGTATGGGTCGTAGATTATCCAACCCTTTCGATTATACTGATCTGGGAGATACAGAGATCATTGAGGAACTTCTCCAAGAATGTCAAGAAAACCCCTCATTCCAAAAGCTCAGGGAAAGACTCATTAAAGTTGACAAGGGAAAATCTATGCTCATGCTAACTAGCAAAGGAGTTAGACTTCCCGAAGATTTCGATACTAAAAACTTAAGGAAGGTTGACGAACAAATTTTTAGGACAAGGACTCAAAATTATGCCTATCAAGAACGACAGAGAGAAGAAGAAACACATGACCTTGAAATCATACCTGAACAACATAACATACCTAAACAACATAAAATACCTGAACACAACCATGCCCGAACTAGGCTTAATGAAAGGGAAGAAGCTTTCCCTCGACTAACAAATGCACCCATGGTCACTCTTACACAAAAAATTCAAATGTTGCAAAGACAAATGCAGGACATGCAACAGGGGACCACAGTGTAATACTCCTTGGACGAAATTTTTCCTTACCCCTTTGACAGGAGATTAAACATGATACCTTTTCCCCCGAATTTAGATTTACCAAAATACGATAAATACGATGGTAAAAGTGATCCCTGCGATCATGTTCGAGAATTTTGTACCATAAGCCTAGAATTTGCTCACAATGATACTTACTTGATGAGGCTATTCCCAAGAAGTTTGGGAGGAAAAACAATGGAGTGGTTATCTAAACTCACACCTCCCATCAGATCCTTTGATGAGTTGGTAAACAAATTTATCACACAATACTCCTATAATATTCAACACGCGATCACCATGTTGGATGTATGTAATACCAAACAGAAAAACAATGAAACATTCATGGTGTTTCTTCAGCATTGGAGACGTATGGTTTCAAGATATCCTCGAGATGTGCCTGAAAAGGAAAAGATGGAGATCTTTATTGACAATCTAAATAGTGAGATGAGTTATCAACACAAACTCCGGTGCACACCATCTTTTTCCAAGTTGATTGAAAACGGAATCCAAGTAGAGGAAGCCTACATTAAGAAAGGAACATTGAAGTTCTTTAAGGAAGGAACTAATTCATCCAACACTCACTCCTTTAACAACCAAAACAACAACACTTTAGACAAATCCAGATTCTGGACCAGAAAAAAAACGTTGCTAATGAGGGAGGAGCTGATGCTAATGACATGAAGTCCAAACAACCAATATTAGCTTTATCAGGTAATTCGTAATCTAACAAGAATCAAAAAAGTGTTAACCAAGGCGCTAACACTTATCCGCAAAATACCAATCAGGGACCTTCAATCTCAAACACCAACAACAATACCCAAGGCAACAACACTAACCGAGGGAGTAATACAAATCAAAGAGGTATCACCAACACTTTCCCAAATAGATGCATCTACACACCATTGGGGCAATCCTTAGAATCAGCATTTCGCTAACTCCTGGCAAACAAGATTATCACATTGCCAGCCATAAACAAATTTGAACCACAGATCAAACCACCTTGGTGGAATGACTCGCGTTTCTATGATTTTCATCGAAATAAAGGATATCACACAAATGATTGCATTCAGCTTAAGAATATTGTTCAAGATATGATCAATAAAGGTGATTTAATGGTTGATGGTCTCAAAATGAATGGTGATCATGACGACTTTAAAAATCCTCTTCCAAATTACAACAAGGAAGGAGCTTCATCATCAAATGATACGCGGGGAGCTCGCAAAAATCATCTATACAACAACACCATCAATCACATATCAACAAATGATAACCAAATAAATGTCATAAAGATCAAAGACAAACAAGACCATACATCAATCAATGTGACAACCAGAGCTCAAAAATACATCTTGAAAGGGCATACGTCAACATCAACCACTATCCCCAAGACTCAATATGATTTGGTTAATCAACTGCAGAGAACCCCTGCTCAAATATCCATACTCGAGTTACTCAAACTCTCACCAAAGACATATTGGAACAAGCACTCGTTGAAACCAATGTGCCTCAAGATCTGGACATTGATAAATTTCAAGCCATGGTGGCTCATATGACAGGGCCTCATAATCTCACTTTTTCCAAACATGATAATATCTCTTTGAGTCATCCACATAATACTCCCCTTCATATCGAAGTCAGTCTACAAACATCGAGTTAAAAGCGTATTAATAGATGGAGGAGCTAGTCTCAATATCTGTACTTTAAAACTTATCTGTGCATTAGGCTTCTCTGAACAGTCTATTGATCCACACAAAAAGATCGCCATCAAGGCATGTGATGATGAAGAAAGATCATCCAAAGGAACAATGATACTACCTATTCAAGTAGGACCGATACAAAGAGACACTATGTGTCAAGTCTCAGACATGGACTTAAGATAGAATATTTTATTGGGTCGTCCTTGGATACATGAAATATAAGTCGTGCCATCAACTTACCATCAGTGTGTCAAATTCCCATTTAATGGACAAGAGATTTCCATCTCTGTTGATAATAATCCCTTTCAACATTGCAATGCTATGGGAGCATCTCAGGATAGCCTAGTTCCACACAACAAGGAAGCTCCAACTTCCTCAGCATTAGATCATCATCAAGAAAAGCTCAAATCTTTATCCATGGATTTCAAACAAAAGATGAAAATCAAAGAGCAAGGCATGGGAGAATACCCGTTCGAACCCATGTGTCTATCCAAATTGCCAACATCACCAAAATCTCATGGGCAACCTTCTGCATTGACACATCAAGCAACATAGCCCATCACCAAGTTTGATGGCAAATTTATCCAATTGGGCACAATAGCACATGAATCAGAAGAGAAAGATATCCTTAGTTGGCTATACAAGGATGAGGGAGAAGTCAGAGCTGCTACTCTGGAGGTAGCCATACCAACACAACAATATGGAAAAGGATTCCCGATCATGCAACGGATGGGATACAATGGCAAAGGACCTATAAGAAAGTGTCAAGAAGGCATTAAAAAACCATTAGACCCTCATTCACAATTTTCTCGAGACAAAACAGGACTAGGATATAAACACAACATACCCCCAAGGCAAAAAAAATATATATATCAAAAACCTCAGTGGAAAGCAAAGAAGAAATACAACAAGGACTCATGGCAAGAGGCACTACACCAAGCAGCAGAAACAACAAGGAAAGAGCGAGAACACCAGGAAAAAGAGAAACGACAAGAGGAACTGACCCTTCAAAGGGAAGAAGCATCTTATGAGAAAGTGCATCATGTTTAGGAACCTATTCAAAACAAGGCAGAGTCACATCCTTAAGACCTCACTACTCCCCAAGGAGAAACAATGCATGAACAAATGCAAAGGGTACAAGAATGTTCTGATTCAGAATCAGAAAAAACTACAAGACTGGTATTAATTATTAGAGATCTTTTCTCACCCTACAACATACATGTCAACAACAATGAAAGACTCTAGGACAGTACTTCTTAAATTGATTCTAATGACTATGAATGGGGTAGTTGTTCAAATGTTACTAAGGATGTCGCAGAAGGTGCTATACATTCACACAAACCCCTTTCTCAGGAAGGAAAAGGCACAGAGTCTCGATTGCTTGAATTTGGTCTACAACATATCTACAAAGCTAAGGAAAATGAGCAGCGACACTACGAACAAGTCTACGCAAAAGATGATACCATCGAAGACCTTGACAATATCATTAACTTAACCAACATCCTAGATGACCTTAACAATACCTCTATCATGACACTTACCACAACTGACCTCGACCCACCAAATGACTCTCTACCGCTCATATTTCATGATTTGATAGACTGGGACGAACTTGAACACCATGATATACCTATTTTTCCAGATGATGAATCCATTGTCCATTACCTATCAGTCAATTCGGAAATAGGCTCTACCAGTGAACAAAATAACGATATCTGCAATTCGGAGGGTGCCAAGTCTCTCAGTCACAAAAATGAAAGAAATAAAGGATTTAGTGCTGAAAACCAGTCAATGGCAGCACTAGATCATAAAAAAGTCAAAATAAAGGATGCATCTGAGGGTAAAAACCTTTTTAAGGCACCTAAGGATGGGAGACTTGACACTCTTCCTAAACACTATCAGGAGCGATCACCCATATTGATTGACCCCACTCAATCAATCAACATTGGTACAGAAGCAACAACTAAAAACATACACCTAGCAGAATCACTGACAGAAGAGGAAAAACCAGAGTTTATCATATTCTTCAAAGAAAAGAAAATCAATTTTGCTTGGTCCTATGTTGATATTCCTAGAATAGATCCCAACTTAATCATGCATCGTTTATCTATTTCTCCAGGAGCTAAGCCAGTCAAACAAAAGTTAAGAAAGATGAATATGTATGTAGCATTAGTGATCAAAGCTGAACTAAAGAAGTTATTAGATATCTGATTCATTCAACCTATAGACTATATTGAATGGATTTTAAACATTGTATCAGTTTCAAAACCAGATGGAAGCATCTGAATATGCACAAATTTTAAAGATGTCAACAAAGCCTGTCCAAAGGATGACTTTCCTTTACCCAGCATTGACATAATTGTGGACCTCACAGTGGGCCATGCAATGCTATCATTAATGGATGGTTTCTTTGGCTATAATCAAATCAAGATAACTCCAGAGGATCAAGATAAAACAACGTTCACCTATCCTTGGGGAATGTATTGTTGGAACATCATGCCTTTTGGCTTGAAGAATGTTGGGGCAACTTATCAAAGAGCAATGACGACAATCTTTCATGATATGATGCATACCTTCATGGAAGACTATGTGGATGATTTACTGGCTAAGTCATTCACCCAGGCAGAACATCTAAGCATATTAGATAAAATCTTTCAAAGATTGGAGAAATTCCAAGTCAGGCTAAACCCTGAGAAGTGTGTCTTCAAGGTGACATCAGGTAAATTATTAGGCTACATTATGTCAACAAAGGGCATTGAAGTAGATCCAATGAAGGTACGGGCCATCATGGAGATGCCACCTCCTAGGAACATTAGTCAACTCAGATCTCTACAAGGGCGGCTACAGTCAATCAGACAATTCATAGCCCAACTAGCAGATAAAAGTCTACCATTCAATCATCTGCTACATAAGAACATACGATTTAGATGGGAAGCCAAGTGTGTGGAATCATTCTATCAAATCAAGCAATATCTAATGAATCCACCAGTTCTGATACCACCAATGGCAAGAAAGCCACTCATTCTTTATATATCAACAACGGAAGTATCATTGGGGGCACTGTTAGCACAAGAAGATCAAGAAGGCAAGGAACGAGCTATAAATTACATTAGCTGAACATTAAAAGAATATGAGCTAAATTACACATTCATTGAGAAGGCTTGTTTAGCTATGGTATTCGCTTCTCAAAATTTCTTCCATTACATGCTAGCTCACACAATCAAGCTAGTAGCAAAAATTGATCCTCTCAAGTATTTACTCAGCAAAGCAGCTCTTATAGGTCGACTGGCTAAATGGGTCATGATTCTCAGTGAGTTTGATATCCAATACACAGAGCATTGGGCTATCAAGGGACAAGTAATTGCAGATCAATTAGTTGAAGCACCACTACCAGATAAGCAACCAAAGAAGGTGGAATTTCCAGACATGGATGTCCTTACTGTTACACTCAAGCAATGGACCTTGTACTTTGACGGTTCCTATACTCAACATGACTCAGGTGTCGGCATCTTGTTCATCACCCCTGAAGGACACACCATTCCCAAATCGTATAGGCTCATGTTTCCATGCACCAATAACATCGCTGAATATGAAGCCCTGGTCACAGGAATCAAAATGGTCATGGAATGGAGAATCACGGAATTGAAAGTCTATGGAGATTCCCAACTGGTTATAAATCAGATCAACAATGAATATTAGACAAAGGATGACAAGTTGTTGCCATACAAAAGAATGGTGGATGACTTTAAACAGTATTTTATACACATCACCTTCGAGCAAATACCAAGGTTGGACAACAGAGCGGTCGATGCAATGGCCACTATCACTTCACTGCTACAAATTCCAGAACAATAGAGTCGTTATGAGTTCCTGGTAGAGCAAGTGTTTTCCCCAACCTATGACAATTTTGCTTCCCACGTCATCTATGCCTTAACTAGTTCAGACTCTCTTCTATATGGGACAATCTATGAATATCTTAAAACCAATACCCTACCCAATGACCTATCTCACAATAAAAAACACAACTTTATTTAGCAAGCCGCCCGTTATACTTTAATCGCTGACACACTTTACCATCGAGGTCTAGATGGTACTCTTCTTCATTGCCTTGATCGTAATGAATCTGACTCTTCTTTACACGAGCTTCACGATGGTATCTATGGCATGCATTCAAGTGGTCCTACTCTCACTAAATTTTTTTTGAGAATGGGATATTACTCGCCGATTGTTGTTCTCAAATTTTGATTCCCCTCTTATCCCTTATAAGAAATATAATAACTCTGTCTGCAAATAAAGAGATCAAAGAAAAAGAACCTCAGAGCAACATATGACAAGGTTTCAAGAACCTTCTACACTTTGAACTTATCCCAAGTTCAGGCGGGTATACCTTCTATGAATAATTTCACACTTTTAAAATAGATCCATAGTAAACCAGTCCTAAACCAGTGAATCTTATCGCCTCAAAAACAAATTGAAATAATGAAAAAAATCTTATGCTCATGTTCAGTATTGATCTACAAGAAATGTAGCAAGAGAGCTACAACTGATACCACTGCCTAATCCAAGCCACAGAGTCATCTAAATTAAACAAGGATTTCATAATTAAAACATCTCCATACATATCATCACTTCAGTTTCTATCAACCCCATACATGTCTGACATATATAAGAGTCTCTCCTTATTAGACTAGACAGTGTTCATCAGATTCAAGGTCTCCAACAAAATAACATGCTGACAGAGATATTCCTCACATATTTGTTTCCTCTCCTAAAGAAGAAAGCTAAGAAACATATCTATAAAGACTGCATTATAATCCATGTTCAATTGAATAACCCTAGATTACCCAAATGAAACCAGTAAATATTTGAAAGCACACCAAAAGACAACACAAATTCTAGGCTCGAAAGTTTATGATCTGTATATTGATATTCATTTTAAAAAAATCTTACAAAACTCAGAATATTCTTTGTAAACTTAGAAAAAACCCAAATAAATTTCTGCAGAGTTTCTTTACAAATTCTTGCGATCCTTTTTTTACTAGTTCTGGTATCCATTTATAATAGCATGGATGCATACAAGCTTCAGACCTTTTCAAAAGGTTTGTTGCAACAAAATTCTTGTTTGAACAAGAAGTATCAAATCTTTTCCACTTTCTAACGGCCCCTTTCCCGCAATTGTCATTCTGCGGCTTCTTCTTGAACCTCTGCATCCAGAATAGCATACTTTCTTGTCCACTCCTGGTACATGTCATCAGCAAGCCATGAGAAGTTAAAAACTTTCCCTTTTGTCTTGGCTAATCTCTTCCAAGAGTTCCTCATTTTATTGACCTCTGAATTTAGGAAACCATAGTGTGATTTAATTTTCTCTATCTCCTCAACCGTTCTGACAAATAGGGAAGTATCATCTGTATTAATGATTCCCTTTATCCTTAATGATAGGTTGGCTCCTAATTCATTAAGCCATATTTGTTTGTCCTTCAATTGAGTTGGATTGGCAAAACCCCCTGGGAATAATTCAAATACTTGCTCAGTGTACTCTTTCTTATACAAGTTGATCTTCCTCTCTGCATTATCTACTCCTTCTGCTAACTTTTCCAGATCCTTTATCACGTCACAAGTGGATTTGATAATGGGGTCAGCCCCTGCCTCATCATAAGATACACATATAAGTTCTAGGTCGTCCTCCCTAGGCTTCCACTTGTCCAAAATAGGCATTAGAACAGCCTTGTCTCCATTGAGCTCATTCCACATATCCAAAACTTTACTCATATTGTTATACATCAATGATGATCCTGCAGTGTCAACAAAACTCAAAATTGTGGCCCTCACTCTCTCTTCATATTTATTTGCAAACAGGGTTTGAGCCTGTTTTAGCTTCTCCAACTCCTGAGGAGTGATCTCAACTGATTGGGAACTAGAAGGTGCAGGAGAAGGTGGGAATTCAATGATAGGGCTAGTAGATGGAGGCTGTGTAGGAGAAGAAGCAATCATCAATGTTGAGGACTCACCTCGATGGTATTGACCTGCCAATTGGCTTTTCAAAATACCAATAATAGTGTCTCGGCTCATTACCTCCCCTTTGGCATCATTGTAAGCTTTTAAAACTGTCCCCAACTTAGCTTGGAGATCTGCCCTTTCCTTTGCTTCCTTTTCTGCCACTACAACACTGAACTTTGCAGTTTCCAAGACTGTCCTAGCAGCCTCCACCACTCCAGTATTTTGCACTCTCTTCACTATCATACCTCCAAGGTAGCTTGACTCTGGGGTATCCTTTTTCTTTTTATTTTCATCTCTCTTCAGAGACCACATGACTAGGGCAACATTATCCTTGCTGAAGGTTACTCCTTCCATAGGCTTGGTCTCTTTCCTGACTGCCTCTAGAACCAAGGCATCTGCTATATCCCATTTAGGGAGGATGAGCACACCAGCCTTTGCTACCATCTCCCTTCCTTGCTCAGGAGTGATGGTCTTAAATTCAGTGACCCCTGCTCATCTCCTATATGAATAGGGGATTGAGATGAGGAATACAAGGGCTCATTAGATTGCACTTCCTTTCCCACCCTTTGCTTCTTTGGGGATTCTTGAATGTCAATGACATCTTGTATTTTCCTCTTTCCTTTTGAAGTAGAAGGTTCCCCTGTTGTTGGCACCAACACACTGTACTTGGATTTTCTATGTAGCACATAGTCACCAGGAGGGATTGCTTTAGCAGTTGTACACCTGGCTAGAACTAGTCTTGCCTTCTCAGGGTTATCTTTAATCACTGCTTCCCTCTTCTCTTTCAATGTTTGCATTACATCTTCAAAACAAAGAATTAGGAATTTTGCCTTTTCCTCAAAGGGGTGAAAACTGGATAAGGGGTCATAGCTGGTTTCAAATTGGTGCACAAAATCTAGAGCCTTCTTGTAGGCCACCCATTTTTCTTTCCTTAGCTCCCGCTCATCCAAATCAAACTCATTTCTGATGAGGTCTTCAGGGAATTGGAATTGGTGAGGTCTGCCTTTGCATACTGGCCTCTTCCTAAACATACTGTTAAAGAAGTCTTCGGGGTCAGAAAACCTTAACACTACGGTGGATAGCTGGTATGGTTGAAAGAACTCCTCAAAACACTTCCACCCACCTTTAGTAATCACAAACTGATGTGCTATTATTACTATAGGGAAAATGGTCCCTTTTGCTCTGTTAGATAGCTCTGCCTCTTGCACACTCCCAATCTGCCTGAGGACTTCTGCAATTCCTACTTTCAATGGGACCTGATATGGCAACAAAAATGGAGTGCCTCTGAAACCATACACTCTGAAAACTGTGGAAACGGGGTATAAGTACATGTCACCCCAATTGTGAATAATTTTGATTCCTTCAGCATACTCCTTTGGCCTAAGAAACTCCAAAAAAGCTTTAGGGACCCTTGGATTCTCTGAGCATAAAAGAATTTTGATCTTGGATGCAAAGCACTTATCAAACTTTAGGTAGCTAGCATCTCCCCTGTCCCATGATAGCACTATGCTCCATAATTGAACTGGCATTTTCTCCCCATCCTTTTCTTTCACCAAATCCATTCCATTGGCAAAGTAATCACCACCCTTGAATAGAAACATATGCATGAGAAGGGAGTACCATCCAAAAGGCCTATCCACCTTGCCATTCTTTATCCCTATCAAGCCTTCATGGATTGCATTAGTAATATAGGGGGCATAATCAAATGTAACTGCCAGAGAAGGATTTAAAATTTGAGCTATCATTAACATGTAATGAGTTGGCATGTTCACTTCAACATCCTCTCCAAAAATCTGGCAGAGTGACTAGTATAATCCTTTGGCTCTAAGAGTGAACAAATTTAAGTACAAAGGCTCCATAGTATTAGGTCCTACAACAATCAATCCACCTATTTTAACAAAGAATTCTTTAAGAGGTCCATTTCTAAGGTGATTCCTCTGTGCATTGTAGACCTGAGCCAATGAATTAAAATTAATGGGCTCCAAATAATTGGACACCTCACTGAGCCCAAATACATTTCTGAACTCATCATCATTTATTTCAATGAGGGTTTTTCCATTTATATCCCTAACACTTTTGGTAACAGGGTCATAGTTGTGTGCAATCTGAGTTAGGAGATCCACATCCATGAACACTCCAGGGACCACCAATTTACCTACATCTAACTCCCAAATACTGTTCATTGGAGCTAGGGAGTGTCTCATACTAAATCCAACCTTGAATAAACCCCAACCAGACAACCCTATCTGTGGGTCTCTCAGCCAATTACCCTTGTCATACAATCCTTCTCCTATTCTCAAGCGAGGAGCCTTGGGCACTAATTCTTTAACCTTAGCTACTACATTTGTGGACATAGACAACTGTTCCATGAAATCATCACAAATTGCTCTCTCCTGGTAATTAACTTTCCCTGTGAAGTCCCTTTTGGGTGCCATCTCAATGATATGCAAGTAATTCAATTACTAATCACAGCAATTCTTTAACAGAAAAAAACCACAATTCAATCAAACTTTCAAGTAACTGGTAAGCAAGATACAAGAAAACTTGTTCTCGGCCTGAAGAAATTTGCTCTGCACTAGCTTTTTCAGAACAATTCTTCGAAATGATGCCTACATTCAATTGATGTGAGCATATATACGGCAATCGGGTTCTTAACTACGACATTAACACCACATGCTTCGACCATCACCTCATAATTGAATTCATGAATGAACTCAAAAATTTCGCTCCAACGGATCTCAAAATGCCTATGTTTCTATCACTTTCTTGTTTCGTCATTACGCAAAGCCTAAAATCCATGCTTCTTCATCAAGCGAAATCACGCCGACCGTTAGATCTAGCGAAACTTGCACGACTTTTACTTTATTGACTATTCTTCATCCGGTGACAGGCTTAGATCTCTTTCACCATTTCGCGAAAGCTAAACATAGTGCACATTCACCCAGCAAAATCACACAGGTCATCTGATCAAAAGGAACTTGATCAGTCTTTATTCTATCCTATGACTTGCGGCTAACCCCACTAACCGCGCACCAAGCGTTTAAGGCTAGCAATTTTCATTGTTTCGCGAACGGTAATTACCTTGCATCTTTGGGCTGCGAAATAGCGCCCACCGTCAGATCCTCTTTGAGATACTCGCCTTTTAACAAACTTAACCGGTAGCATTGGGCCCTCTGACTCAGCATCATCCAACCTGGCAACCGACTAGCAAAGGAAACCAACGTGTCAATCTTTTATTCATCGAACAACTTCCACGGGATCCACTTCAGGTCCGCCACGTGTATCTGACAACTTGCCTTTTCATCAGCGGTCTGATCCATCTGTTCTGCCACGACACCGACCAAGTGGCTGCCATGTCACTTCGCTATTTTGCGAAGGTTAAATTTTGATCACCTTGGGGCTGCGAAATGACGCCAACCGTCCGATAAAAAGGAACTTGATCAATTTTTACTTTCAATCCTTACCACCTCATGGATCAAATTTCTCTTTCGCCATTTCGCGAAGCATAAAACCCGTGCATCTTTGGCTTGCAAAATAGCGCGAGCCGTTCAATCAAAAGGAACTTGATCAGTATTTACCGTAGTCTTTGTTGGATGCCAGAGCCAATTTCCTTTTTGCCAATTCGTGAAGGTTAAATCTCAGTCACCTTTATCTTGTGAAACCACGCAGGTCATCCAATCAAATAGAACTTGATCGATCTTTATCTTTAGTGAAAACCTGGATTCCAAGCCCACTTTCACCTTTTGCCACTTTGCAAATGGTAACTCATGGGCATCTTAGGGATGCGAAATCACATGCGCCTTTAGATTAAAAGGAACTTGCTCACTGGTTACGAGCTCGATTAAAAATTAAAACCTTAGGAAAGACTTAGAAAAATAATGCATTGCTAGACCCGCCTAGGAAGAAATAAGAAAGGGGGGGGACACTTCTCATGGCAAACAGACCCTTCTTTAAGTGAATAAAGTAACACAAAATTAGAAGGAGAGGGTTTTTCTTAGACACTGGAGCGATTAAGACTTAAACCCTAAACCCTCTTTGGACCAAAAGCAATTAGAGGTAACAAGGCCATACCAGACTCAAAATTTTCGTAGACTTAGCCAATTATGGGACAAGAACACCCATTTTTTAAACAATGATAACATCGACAATGGAAAGAGACTCTTATCAATTTGCAAAGAAATGTCCTAAGTGCCAAATTCATGGCAATCTTATCCATGCACCAGCACAGGAGTTGAAGCCATTTACAACATCATGCCCTTTCTGTCAGTGGGGACTTGATTTAGTAGGGAAAATCCATCCTTCCTCTTCAAATGGACACAAGTTCATTATCACTGCAACAGAGTATTTCACAAAATGGATTAAAGCAGTCCCACTGACCATAGTAACTAGAAAACAGATTGCCTCATTTATTCTCAATTATCTAATATGTAGATATGGCATTCCCAGTTCCATCATCACCGACAACGGGCATCCCTTAAAAAATCAGGATGTGCAAGAACTATGTGAGCGATTGAAAATCCAACACCGTCTCTCTACACCTTACTACCCACAGGGGAATGGTCAAGCATAGGCATCAAATACAACAATCTTGAAAATCCTAAAGAAGACAGTAAATGATGCTTGGCATGTACAACTCAATTCGACACTCTGGGCATATAGGACTAGCATCAGGACACCCACAGGAGCTACACCATATTCATTGGTGTATGAATCAAAAGCAATTTTACCTCTTGAGGTAGAAATCCCATCACTCAGAGTATCTTTAAAAGGCCTCATACCAAATGAGGAGTATCGGGTAAATAAATTGCAAGAACTAGAACTTTTGGATGAAAAATGACAACATGCCTATGTTCATCTCAAAGCATACCAGCAGCGCATGTGCATAAGCTACAACCACAGAGTCATCCCTAGGATTTTTAAAGTCGGTGATCTTGTACTCAAAGAAAATCCCATAAATCAACAGGATCGAGAAAAGAAGGGAAAGTTTGAACCTAACTGGTTCAGTCCCTATGTTATCATATCAAGCTATGGATCAGGAACCTATCAGCTAACAACTTTAGAAGGTGATGTGTTGGACAATCCAACCAACCAACAACATCCATCTAAAGAAATTCTACACTTGAGTGGTCTAATGCACGGAAAAAGTGAAAAATACAAAAATAAAAAATAAAAAATAGAAAAATATATAAAAATAACTTATCAGAAAAACAACAAAAAGGTGCAATAAAAACAAGTGGTGAAAACTTGGCAATAGGCTCTATTTGTGAGAGAACAACTCCTCTATCCATCATTACTCATATCTTTTGCATCCGAAGTCAAAGCTAATGGCCATTGCCCAACACTTTTTAAGCAACATTATCCCGGACATACTTAGCGTAGTCACTATCCTTGCTTATCTGAAGATCAGTTCATCATATCCCACCATGGCTTGGTAATCACTATGAATATCCACATCGATCGGTATCTATAGCTAGGGGCAACGTTCCTCTGACTTCAAGAATTCCAACAACAAGCAAACAATAATCACAACATGCTAAGAAAACCCTATCAACAACAACTCATCTGCAGAGAAAACAAGACACTGATCCCATTAAACAACTTCAACACACACATGATGGATGATTTTCTGAATTATAATTTGTTTACATCTCGCAAGAAGGTTTGACTATTTTGCACTTCAAATTTTTGAATCATTAGATCTCCTGAATTTCTCAACAATGCATCGAGCTAGAGAAAGTAGTGGGGGAGTCTGATATTTATTTGGTTTTCTGTCTATGAGGCGATCACTTGTACGATGCAAATTTTGTCTTGAGACATGATTGGAAACATATCATTGAAGACATTGTTCCACTTTGTGCATACAAATTGTTAATTATTGTATGTTTTACGCAAGCAACACTCAGGTTATCTTGGTTTAATTATACCTTGATGCTTGTGTCATCTTGCAATATCAAAATCCATGTACGTTTTACTCAGGTCATTATGGTTCAATTATACCATTATGCTTGTATAAACTTCCAACATATCAAAATCTCAATGATGACAAAACAAAAATAGAGCAAAAACATGTGACTACACAGGAATGACAAATGAAAAAATGAGGGTGATCATTTAGTTGCATATCATTTTACACTTGCATTTAGTTGCATATCATTTTACACTTGCATTTAGTTGCATATCATTTTAAACTTGCATTTAGCTACATATCACATTTTCATCTTGCATACATCTCACATCACATCATTATCATACATCTCATTTTCAAGATACCTCTCACATCACATCATTATCATACATCTCATTTTCAAGATACATCTCACATCATTATCATATCATACATCAACAGAATCAAGATAACAAAGCATCATCATATTTTCATCATTATAGCTCATACATCATAATAAAAAAACAAAAGTATTACTATCTAAGCATTACATCATCATGATCGCAACATCATATCAATGCATATCATAAATCATCATCCATAACACATTGCATGTGAATCAGAGAAATTAGTGCCATATATATATATATATATATCAAAATGGTTGAAATGTACAAGGGATATCATGTCTATCAAAATACAACAAAATGATCAAAATACAACAGAGACAAGTCTCTCAGGTATGGTTATCTCCCGAGGCCGATGGTCTCACAGTAGATGTCCCAGCTCCTGGATCTCCCCCAGGTGGATCATGTCGAGAAGGCCTCGTAACACCTGTGCTCTTTGTCCCCGTCTGACTTTGAGCAGATTGACTAGCTGCAAAGCTAGGAGCTCTCTACTCTCTAGGTACTGGATCCTCATATAACCTCCTATAGTACTAGGTCGCCATGGTCATATACCGTATCTCCCTCAGTGTGTCCCGCATCGCGGCACCACCTATCACTCTCTGCAATCTCTCTACAAGCTCCTATGCTCGACCCCGACTCTCTCTCTCCGTATCCCGCTCTGTCGTAATCTATGTAATCTGGCACTATTGTGCTAGCACATGTCCCTATAGTTGTTGCACTATGACCTGTAAGGATCTAATCTGTGAGTCTTGTCGATGGGTGGGTACCCTAATCTGAACGAGTACTTATGTCGTGGTCTCGCCCATGCTTGTCCCTGTCTGAGGTGCCGATGGAAGTAGAACATCTGATCTCCTCCTCTGGGTGAGTCGCCTATCATCCTCTATACCCCCCATAACCACTAACACTGCACCTACCCTACCCACACCACCAATACCAAGGAGAAGTCCTGCTCCTCTCCCTCCATCCCCTCCTCTTCCTTTATATCGTCCTCTATTTCTCCCTCCATCCCCTCCTCTTCCTCTATATCGTCCTCTATTTCTCCCTCCATCACCCCCTCATCTTCTATTTCTCCCCAAACCTCCTCTATCACCTCCATATCCTCCTCCTCCTCCTCCATCACCTCCTCCATCATCCCCACCTCCCTCTCCGACCTCCTCTCCCTCCTTGTCTCTCTGTCTAACTCCCTCTCTCCTCTCTGGCTGCTCATTCTTCTCATCATCAAAAGCAGGTAACATCTTTGTTGGATCTGATATTCGTGCCACTGCATGTGCCACGAAGTAGGTCGATAACTCCTTTGTCATCCCCGCGTCAACAACCCCAGCTCCGTAATCCTAGATTTGACCTGACAATATCATGTACTCCTCTACTGCCGCTACACTATCCGTTGTGGGTCCCCACTTGGGCACATCCTGTCTCCAACGAGCATATAAACACACTCCTTGTGGTATCCCTTGTTGTCTCCCATATTGCCGCTGCACATGGCCATGCAAAAATTGCTCAATAATAAAGGGTGTCCGCCTGATCAAATATCTAGACATATACACATAAGGCATCTCTAGCCCGTCCTCAGCCCCCACCTCGCAATCCATATAGGTCTCCAGGTGACCATATCAATATCATCCAATGCTCTAGTTTTCCCAGGTTACATTGGACAACTATACCTGTATACCCATACGCATATGCCCGCCCAACTGGCCTATCCCTATCTGCAAGTGGTCTCGCCACAGGAATGTTCTCCTAGACCCACACCTGTAATAATGTCACCCCCGCTGACAAACTATTGTATCCTAGATATACCACCTAGTGCAACTTTCTATAAAGGTGGGCTAACATGCATGACCCCCATGCAAACCTATGTCCCTGTGTAACCATGTCCTCCAAAACCAATCCCCATCCCACAGCTAGTCCCTTCGACCTATGGTTGAGACACAAAAATCCACCAATGAAGCCTGCTAAAACAAAGGGTAAAGGAGCATAATCAAGATCCACAAACTCCTGCCATGGGATCTTATATCCGCAAATCTGATCATCCTAGAAGAGCGGTGGAGGGCCTTTGTCCCACCCTCCTCAGTTTTCTCATACGACAAAAAGGCCCCCACAATCGGAATACGTAGAATGCGATAACAGTCCTCAGGTGTGACTGTTATCTCGCCAGTAGCCAAATGGAAGGTGTTCATGTCACTATGCCACCTCTCCACCAAAGCTGTCAACAAACCCCGGTTAATGATATACCATGGCATGTCTAATAATGAAGTTAAACCGCATCTCTCAATCACATCTCTATTAGCCTGTGACAATTGCGGAATCAATGACCACGGTCACGAAAATCGCTCTCGTGACTGAAGTACACCAAGTTGTGCCTACAAAACAACAAATGTCCATCATCACTTCCCATATCTATCTAATATATTCAATCAAAATAAAATCAGATTGAAACAACGAAGCATCAAATCAAGCATCATATCAAAAATCCATATAAAAAATCAAGCCCCATATCGAAAATTAGAGCATCATATCGAGCAATCATATCAAAGACCCATAATGTAAGCAATTCAAAAATCCATATCGAAAATCAAGTCCCATATCGAAATCAATCAAAGTCCCATATTTAAATCAATCAAAGTCCATATCCAATCAAAACAAAATCAGCTTGAAACAACGAGGCATCAAATCAAGCACCATATCGAGAAATCGTATCCAAGACCCATAACAAAAGCAACTCAAAATCCATAACGCAAGCATCATATCAGGAATCATATCGGAAATCAAGAATTGAAACTCATATCAAACATAAAATTCATTTGCAAGGCAAAAATCAAAGATCCATATCAAACAGAAAATCAGGATCCTCATTCAAACAATCAATCAACTTGGCACTTCATAAACAAAAGTAATTCCAACAACCTCTCAATCATCATATCAAGACTCAGACATCATCATAGCAAGCAAAACATTGGCTCAAAACCCATCCCAAAACACTCAACAGGCTCCTATCCACTCCTAAGCCATCTACCTCATCTATTCCCCCCGCGACGCATTCTCCCAAGTCTTTTCTACCCATTTTTTTACCCACGCGCCAACAACCATCCCATGCGCTAAGTTGCTAACTATGCGCTATCCTCCTTCACCAATGCACTATAATCTTTACTCTAAGCGCTAAACTAACCTATGCGCTAACTGGGGTTGCCATCGCACTAACCTGCTCACCCTATGTGCTATCCTACACCTCCTCCGTGCTAACCTGCTTACCCTATGCGCTAAAAGACTAAATGTGCTATCTTAAACCTGCGATGCGCTGCAGAATGCACCTAAGACACTGACCTAGCTAGGTTACCCTATGTGCTATGATGCTTATCGTATGCACTATTCTAGACTCCCTACATGCTAAAATGACGAAATTGAAAGCAGAAAATGAAAAATGCGACCAAAATCGACAAAATAAATAAAAAAACGTGGCAAAATTTAGGTGACTTATAGGTGGACCATACACAGCGGGCCTCCGGTATCAATGAACGTGCTTAAATCAGTGAGAGTCATAGAGAACCAACATTTTCGTCAGAGCTAAGGTGTCACAATCGCAAGGAGACAAATGTGCAAATGACAAGAATAGAATCACTTTTTACCTTTTTATAGGGTAAAAGTCAAAAAGGGTTAGTAGGTGGGGCATGTATTTTGCTCATTTTCTTGCTTTTAACCTTATCAAACATCATTTTTCGGGAGATGAATAAATATGCATTCAACATAGTCGAAATTTCAAAATGCAATTAATTCAAATAAACGCTCATCAAATCAACAAATTTTCAAAATCTTTGATTCATCTCCCGAGGGGGCATCATCAATATCGATCATCAAATCTAGGGCATCATATTGACATTTTGACACAAACATCATATCCGGCAAAATTTTATTTGAATTAACATGTGCACACACGTCACTTCAAAGAGGGGCAAAATGTACACATATAATAATGACCACTTTCCTAAGTGAATATTTAATATTCATTTTAACCTCATTCCTCTGTTTAATTAAATTATTCACATTCATCTATTTAATTAAATGAAATATTCAATTTATTTAATTAAGTTCACCTAAGCCTTTCATAGCCTTTAATTAAATAAATCACTTTATTTAATTAATTCCCCTTTCTCCCCTTTTAATTAAATTTACATTTAATTAAATTGATCCTTGCAAGTAAATAAATCTAATTTATTTATTTTAACCCCCCACTTGTATTTATGCAAGTTGCATCCATTTTTGTTAAAATAAAGTAATTTATTTTAATTAAAATTCCCCTCCATCCACTTGCAAAATCCTACATCTCCCACTTGCCTCTCTAAACCCCCTTCTAGATTCTTCTAATCACTTCTAAATTAGCCTAGTCCATCTCCTAAATATTGTCACATCCCTAAGCAAAGGGAAGTCACTTCTCAAACCCTCAAAGTCTTTGAAAACCATTAAAGGCTTTATGTCTTCAACAAGTTAACCTTTAAAAGTCTTCCTAACCATTAATGGTTAACTCAACCTTCTTACATGATTAGAGACTTTCTCTCTAACTCAACCTTCATCTAACCCAGGGGTCTCATCAAGCATTGATGGCTTTGACCATGGTTATCCCTTTAACCCTTGCACAAGATTTTATCCTTTGGGTAAAAGCTTTATCCAATGGATAACCCTAACCTAACCTCAACCCTTACCTCCTAAGGTGACCATAATGTCTTCTCAAGCATTCAATGCTTCTTACATCTCCTATCAAGCAGTCTTTTGTTGACAATTGTCACCATTTCATTGGTGAGAATTGTAAACATGGATTGATAACTTTCAATCCTGACCTTTGTTAATATTATCCAATCTTGACCATCCATTGCTCTATTTTTCCTATAAATAGAGCTCTCATTCTTCATTTTCATATCCAAGTTTTTAGTATCAAACTTATAGACATTTTACTAAGTATACAAGTTTCATGCATCTAATCTATAATTATTTTAAATCAAGCATTTAGCCTCTCTTTGAATAGAAATAATCTTAATAAGCATTTTAAGAAGCATTTCCATTATCATAGCACACTCATATTAGCCTAGTAGATCATGTTAGGATAGATTTTACTAATCTTTTATCTTATCATCATATCCATGCTAGTTTAAATCATATTAGATTTAATATCATGCATAACTAGGAATGCATTCATATTAAGTTGATCAAACATCCCTCATTCTTGGAGTTATCATTCCTGAAGTCACTTTTCTCAGTGATCTGAGAGCAAAAGCATTGACTTGAGGGATCCTGTGAGATAGAGAACAATGGAACATCCCTTGGGGAGTTGAGCTATTCAATATAGCTCCATAACTTGCACCAAGAGTCCCATTGGTGTGTGGACCTTTTTTTAAATTGGAATTTCCGTTTCTTTGCACCACTTTTCCCACACACAATTATTAAAATATTACTATATTTTAATATTTTAATATTTCTATTAAACTCTTCACCAAAGCAAAAAAATCTATTAAGACTAATTATTATTATTATATTATCATATCTTTATATTATTATTATAATATTATTTTAACGAAGTTAACTATTAGTATTACGGATATAAATAGAATTGATTAATAGTTAAACTCAGAGTGAGTGGTGGTTGAGAAGAGAAAATAAATAATTTTTTTTTTTAGTTTAAAGTCATTTAAACTATTTTTATTTAAGTAACAGTAAAACTAATTGTACCGAGCAAAAAAAATAGTAAAACTAATTGTAATTATGACAGGTGCCAATTTTAATCACAGGGTTTTTTAACTTCGCATATCTATCAATCCGTTATGTGAGTATTAATACGTGTCATAATTTCAATTAGTTTTACTATTACTTAAATAAAATATAATTTAAATAACTTTAAATAACCTAAATTAAGATAAATTCATGAAAAAAAAAAAAATTATTTATTTTCTACTCTCAACTAGCACTCACTATGAGTTTAACTATTAATCAATTATATTTCTCTATCATACTAATAGTTAACTTCGTCAAAATAATATTATAATAATAATATAAAGATATGATAATATAATAATTATTATTAGTCTTAATAGATTTTTTTGCTTTGGTGAAGAGTTTAATAGAAATATTAAAATATAGTAATATCTTAATAATAATAATAATAATAACAATAATATATATATATATATATATATATATATATATATATATATATATATATTCAATAAAAGGCCTGAGCCATATTTTATTAATTAATAAATATTATTACAATCTCCGCTCAATGCGGGCGCCGATAGGAAAGAGCAGAGAGGAGAAAACCTCCGGCCTTGCCCGGGACCATAGGTCCAGTCAATGACTATTTACATATAATCTTTAACAAATTCTGCAGTCTGGCTGATTAAAAGCCCTTCATAGGTAGCAACCTAGTTCCCTGTTGCCATCTTTTACAAATTTTGCATTTTGGTTGATCAAAAATCCCTCCATGGGTAGCATCCTAGTTCACTGTTGTATTTTAGTTCACTTCTGCCCAATTTCCTAGTTCACTGCTGCCATATTTACCATCTTCTGATTTTCCTGTAAAAACATGTTTTCAAAACAATGCTTCTGCAAACCACTTTGTTAATTGTTAGTGCCAAAGATGAAGATCCAGTATTATTTCTGCATACTTACCCTTGTTGGTCATACTATGAAATATTACCCTGTCTACAATAATATTAGGGGTATAAACACTAGTCAGCAAAGGGCTGATAATAACACAACCTATCTAGCCTGTACTTCCTGCTCTTACCATGGTAGTCGAGACTTGTAAATGTTTTAAATGTTGAAGTGAACCAATATGCCAACTTTACTTAAGTACTCCCTGTTATTGTATTAAAGTATGTGTCTGATTCAAAACTTCACTTATTATATGATTTGAAATTGTCAACAAGTAAGTATCTATCCGCGTGATAAGAAGGTGGGATCAACGACATAGTGTTTACTATCGGAGGCATGAAAAAAAAGTTATCCCAATACCCGATGAGGTTATGAGTAGAGCCTATGCCAATATCGGATGAAACAGATACTTGTTGACTGAGTCATCGGGTCATTGAAAAACACTATTCTATATTACCCCGATACCCGATGTGCTAGGTGGCCAAAGCAGTGTTGTCGGTTGGATTAACTCCGATGAGACACTACAGTCATTGGGGTAACTTAAGCCATTAGGGAGAGATGTTTCAGGTTATGTCAATACTCGATGAGGAAGAAAAGCCTGACACAAAGAAGGAGGCTATCAGAGTGCTTTATACCAATGAAGGGAATTGCAGGGCGAAGTCATCGGGATATTGGTCAGCGTAGGGAATGATTACCTTGATACCCGATAGAGTGAATATCATGGTGGATGGGAATGCGGTTTCATCGGGATAGCCTACACCGAAAGAGGTGACTAAAAGAGCACCAAGGTGCAGTCATCGGGGTGACATTGACTATTCGGAGGGTCCCCGGTACTCGATGGGTTGGGTGACAAAGGCAGGTGATTTGTCGAGGTAACTTAAGCCATCCAGGAGAGGTGTTGCAGGTTATATCGGTACCCGATGAGGAAGACAAGTCGAGCACAGATATTGGCATAGCGTTCACTATCAGAGACACGGAGAAAAAGTTACCCCGATGCCCGATGAGATTATCGACAGGCCCTATGTCGATATTAGATGGAGCAGACACTTGGCGGTGGCATCAGGTCATTGGAAAGAATATTACTCTAATACCCAATGGACTAGGTGACAAAGGCAGATGAGTCATCGAGGTAACTTAAGCCATTATTCTGGTACTTGATGAGGAAGACAAGCCGAGCACAGAGATCGACATAGCGTTTACTATTGGAAACACGAAAAAAAAAGTTGCCCCGATATCTGATGAGGTTGTCGGAAAACCCTATGCCGATATCAAAGCACTTGTTGGTGGTGTCATCGGGTTATAGGAAAGCATTACCCCGATACCTGATGGAAAAGGCAGGTGAGTCATTGGGGTAACTTTGGCCATTGGGGAGAGCTATTTTAGGTAAGTTTCCCTGAAACTCGATGAGGAAG